>NC_083777.1:30146278-30211278 GCF_963514075.1 Conger conger | reverse complement strand
TGTGTGTGTGTGTGAGTGAGTGAGTGAGTGAGTGAGTGAGTGAGTGAGTGAGTGAGTGAGTGAGTGAGTGAGTGAGTGAGTGTGTGAGTGAGTGAGTGAGTGAGTGAGTGAGTGAGTGAGTGAGTGAGCGTGCGAGTGAGTGAGTGTGAGGGAGTGAGTGAGTGAGTGAGTGAGTGGGTAAGCAGTGAGTGAGTGAGTGTGTGAGGGAGTGAGTGTGCGTGTGTGAGTGAGTGTGTGTGTGTGTGAGTGAGTGTGTGTGTGAGTGAGTGAGTGTGTGTGTGAGAGAGTGAGTGTGTGTGTGAGTGAGTGTGTGTGCGTGTGTGAGTGAGTGAGTGAGTGAGTGAGTGAGTGAGTGAGTGAGTGAGTGAGTGAGTGAGTGTGTGAGTGAGTGAGTGAGTGAGTGAGTGAGTGAGTGTGTGAGTGAGTGAGTGAGTGAGTGAGTGAGTGAGGGAGGGAGGGAGGGAGGGAGGACAGGGGACTGACCGTTGGCCTGGTAGCCCATGCCCAGGATGACCTCGGGGGCCCTGTAGTAGCGCGTCACCACGTACGGGGTCATCAGCAGCCCCGTCGCCGCCGTCCTGGCCAACCCGAAGTCCAGGATCTTCAGCGAGCAGTCGGACTTCACCACGATGTTACTGGGCTTCAGGTCCTGGGGAGGGACGGGGAACGGAGAGGATGTCGTACTTTGTCGTAATTTGGGCCCGGGTGAGCCCAAGCTTCTGGTATCGGCCAGCACTAAAACACCCGACTAATTAAGGCCTCAAATCAAGACCTTAATTAGTCTAATCAGACATTGTCATTCTGGGCTAGAACCTGTTGCAGAACAAAAAACACGTTTCAAATGTGGGAAGTTCTTGCCAACAGGGTCCATTGCTAAAGAGACTAGCGCAATAACGCCGCGCTAAAGAGACTAGCGCACTAACGCCACGCTAAAGAGACTAGCGCACTAACGGCAAGCTAAAGAGACTAGCGCACTAACGGCGAGCTAAAGAGACTAGCGCACTAACGCTGCGGTAATGAGACTAGCACCATAGCGGCACGCTAAAGAGACTAGCGCCTTAACGCCGCGCTAATGAGACTAACGCCTTAGCCCTGTGCTACAGAGACTAGCGCCACGCTAAAGAGACTAGCGCCTTAGCCCTGTGCTAAAGAGACTAGCGCCACACTAAAGAGACTAGCGCCTTAGCGCTGCGCTAAAGAGACTAGCGCCTTAGCGCTGCGCTAAAGAGACTAGCGCTTTGGCGCCGCGCTAAAGAGACTAGTGCCTTAGCGCCGCGCTAAAGAGACTAGCGCCTTAGCGCCACGCTAAAGAGACTAGCGCCTCAGCCCTGCGCTAAAGAGACTAGCGCCTCAGCCCTGCGCTAAAGAGACTAGCGCCTCAGCCCTGCGCTAAAGAGACTAGCGCCTTAGCGCTGCGCTAAAGAGACTAGCGCCTTAGCCCTGCGCTAAAGAGACGAGTGCCTTAGTGCCGCGCTAAAGAGACTAGCGCCTTAGCCCCGCGCTAAAGAGACTAGCGCCTTAGCGCTGCGCTAAAGAGACTAGCGCCTTAGCGCCGCGCTAAAGAGACTAGCGCACTAGTGCTTCAGCAGGTACACACCCTGTGTATGATTCCTGCTGCGTGGAGGTGCTTGATGCCGCAGAGTGTCTGGTACAGCAGGTAGGACAGTCGCTCGTGGTCCAGCACCATCTGAATCACCTGGCACAGGTTAGCATCCATCAGCTCCATCACCAGGTACCTGCATTGCCAAAGAGACAGGAACGGGCAGCCACCAAGGTTAAGAGCTTTTACATTCATCTACACCCCCAAAAACCCAGCCATAACTAGGCCAGGCCCAAAGAGCACCACTCAAAGGTCCTGTTTTTTCAGCCCAGCCTGTATACAGGAACTGACAAATATATAATAAAAGTGTCTTGTTAACATTCAATGTGGAGTTATCTTGCATCCATGCACTGAATTTCAAGTACTGCCCAAACCCAACTAGCCCATATATCATAATAACGTCATTTAAAGTCAACGTAAATTACTTTCGTGGAAGAGAAATGTGGGCTAAATTAATGTATAAAGCTCAACTGAGGCAATAATGAAATTTGCAACAGACCACCAGAAATGAGCAGAAATACAATGATGTAATAAATACAACCATCAGCATCAGAGCAAATCCCAACAATGAATCCAGGCAGGCAAGTACTTACACATCTTGGAATTCTTCAAGCGTTTTCTGTGGCGTAAATACATTTAATAGGCCAATAATCTGTGAAAATAAAAACACACATCACAATAAATATTAATATTTAGTCCACAATATCAATTGTTTGTTGATCTGTTTTTCGGCATTGCTGCAGTCAAGGGGACCTGGGCGGGTGAAAACAACACAGTCCCCTGATTAAATAAAGTGTTCATCCATTACAAGCTGCACTGACCTACAGGAGCTTCTGTCAACAAATCAAAGAACAACACACAGGAGGAGGCGTGTTTAAACCTACTGTTTTTAAATGGTAAATGGTTGGCATTTATTTATTGCATTTATCCAAAGTGCTGTACATATGATACTTTTTCATTCACCCATTCATACACACACTTACACACCAACGGCGATTGGCTGCCATGCAAGGCACCAACCAGTTTGTCGGGAGCAATTGGGCATTTGGTGTCTTGCTCAGGGACACACCCAGGGCGGCATGGAACTGCCAACCCTCCGACTGCCAGACGACTGTCCTTACCGCCCGAGCCAATGTCACCCCCTTTTTGCTTTGGAAACACCAATACTAACCATTCAGATCTAAGACTGGCACAATACTGACAAAATCATGACTAACCAGACCTGGGTCAAATATTTGGATTCACATACTTTTTCTCCGCTTTACTGAGCTTGTCCAATTGACTGGAACCTACAACATACTCTCAAACCACCCTCTCTGGTCCTCTAGGATGGCTCCAGGCAAGATGAATTGAGCAAAAAAATGTATTTGAATTCAAAACCATGACATATTTCACCCAGATCTGTGACTTTGACAGCAGCAAGCTCTGTTCCAGCACCAGAGATGCCCCTCGATATGTTTACACACACTGGGAACAGTGCCAAACCGTTAGCAGTACAACTACGCTAACCGTTTCCACAGGAGCTCACAGAGGGAAACTTCAGCAGGAATTACCAGCACAGTCGAGCTACTGTAGCACCCAGCGAACAGGAAACATTGACATTGACTACCATGTAGCGGCAACGTTATAACATTCACAAAACATTCCAGTAACATTGTGAGAACATTTTGTGTTAACGCCCATTACTCAGCTGCAATAGGAGCGCAGAAACAGCTCAGGCACCTGTATTACTGTGCATCAGGCGCCTTGGGCACCTGCAGAGACGAACCGAGGAAACGGCAGACTCACATTTTTGTGGTTGACGCATTTCATCAGCACCAGCTCCCTATACGCTCTCTTTGCGTGCGTCTGGTTCTGGAAAGGCCGGCTAAGTTTCTTGATCGCAACATTTCGATCGAGGTTGTGATCGTACGAAGAGCTGAAACACAAAACGCATCACGAGCTACAACACCATATTTTTAAAAGATTTATATTGATGTGACTAAGTGGAGCATTTACGTGTTGTGTATTAAGAAAGAATGCAGCCCATGCCCCTCCATGCCCACCTGCCCTGTCTGTACAGCATACAGTGTACAGTGACAGAAAGGCAGCAACCACTGCGGGTAGATTGTCCTTATTTGACACAGGGAATGCTTGTGTCAGCAATCCCCTATCACGATTCTGATTTCTGTTTTAGCTATGGGTTAAATGAATTTGATGTTGCACAGACGCAGCATTTTACAAGCCAGCCATCAAACGGATATGTTTTGTAAATAGTGCACATTTTGAAAATGTGACTCCCACACAGTGGCTCTAGCAACTACGGTACTGAACGACAATCATTTAGTAATAGTTCATGGTTCACAACACTGAAATTATATAGAATTTGATAGCTGAGATTATAATCAGTCCATTATTTTAGATCAGAGTGAAAAAATCATATGAAGCTTAGATTAATCTCAGAGTGCACCAGACGCATCAAAAACGGCACGTCTGGTCCTAGTTAAAACATGCGCAGCTGAGTTTTGTATACGTTTTTAAATTGTATTACTTGTAAACTCTGTGCAGCTAAACTTACCAGACGATTCCCTGTGCCCCGGATCCAATGGGTCTGAGGTTCTGGTAGCGCTTCAGAACGGTGAAGGTCGAGTCCCCGACATCAAAGCTGTAGTACTCCTTGTCCCGTTTGTTTTTATTCATGGTTAGACCTCGGCAGATTGGATTTTGGGCATTCGAACAAAACGTCGTTCTGAACACCTGCAAGCAAGCAAAGATAGATGTTACCATCGTGACACACGGAAGGTGCTTTACAGTAGCATTATCATTATTTCATAAAACGACCACATCTACATTTTAAACTGCAGTCTAATCAATATTAAACACCCAGTCATGCAAGAAATCAGGCAAGCCCCTTCATCCTTCATAGAACCAACATTACCCACATAACCAGAAGTTCCATTTCCATTAGAGCTTTGCCGATTGGCACTTTATCTCAGTACAAGAAATGTGATGCATTGTTATGCGTTTTCATACTCAATACAAAATCTTATGGCCAAATTCATAACCGGTGCACTAAAAGGCTGCATTCACACCACCCCGTGCTATGTGCCATTTCAGTGGCCTTGACCAATTCTTGGCATCAATACAACTACACTTCCCATAATTCATTCCAATTACTGGCAGAGACGGCGCATGCCATTTCCTGCCGTGTGCCTCCCTGTCTGGCAACATTTTAAGCCACCTCAGATGTCGATACAGTGCTGCAAAGCTACCTGTTTACTGCCTATCGGGCAGAATCACATTTAGACAGTTGCAAAAATCACTTAATTCCGACGCTGCTCCTCATGGTAGCAGTGAAATAATGAAATAAATACACAAACCACAATACACAATATCTGAGCAATCTGATAACCATTAGGATGACATTTTTTAAATCATTTTTTCAAGAAGCAAAACACAAATATATCGTAAATATCAAAGGATAAATGTCATTTCACACCAATCTGAATGCGGAGTATAAATATAGAGGTAGACTGGAAAGTGATAATTGTAATCGCAGATCAGATATAGAATTTGGGGTGGCAGGTGGTGGCAACAAACGAGCCCTACATTTCGGACGTCATTATAAATAAAAAATAAAGGTTTATTGCGGGAATAGTTCATGGAGTTATTTTTTCCCCCCATTTAGGCTAATGTAAGAATTCAGCCAAAGCCTGTCTTATACAAGATTAATATTCCCTTCGAGTAAAATACCTCGACGGATGACAGATGATTGCTTTGAGTGCTTATATTACCGCAAGATAAATAATTTATTATAATATAGCAGTGCATTGACGTTAACGCTCTAGCTAATACAGTGTACAGGCCGGTATGAAACATAACATGCGTATGTAACTATAAAATTTAATACAGGTTAAATGGCTATCACAGCTAGCAAGGTGGTGCGAGTTCTTATTTATCATCGTTCAGGGAGCCACTGCGCTTATGCGCCATCCTCACGCCAACCAAATGGCTATGGATGATTTTATATCGTTCATATGGGTTTACACAGGATAATTGACTTCGGTATGGGCAACTAGCTAATACGCGCCGGTACTTCGGCTACATGGCTGAACGTCATATCTCGAATTATGTGCACACTGCACAGCTAGCACTGGCTAGCTAACGCTATCCAAAAAGCTAGTTAGCTAGGTAGGTAGGTAGGTAGGTAGGTGGGTAAGTTAGCTTCCATGTTATGTTCCGAGCTATGCTTCTACTATTTATACGGGTGAAGTTACTGAATGTACCATAGCTAGCAAGCCTGCTAATATTATAGCGCATAACAAATACAAAGACAGAATCATTTCCAACGAAATCGGCAGCACAGCTAAGAGTTAGTCAAGCTACCCAACGTTAGCTAAATTACGTTTATGCCGTATGTACCTAGCTACACACTTAACAGATAGTACGAGGCAGCTAGTGAATATGGCAAACAGTCGATAAGACAGTAGATTAAGGTAAGTGCTAACGCAACCCAACAACGAATAGACAATGTTAGCTGACCATCTAGCTAGTCAAGTGGCCAATGGTAACAAACTCTGGCTAGCTGTATATTATTGATTACCATCATCCCAACTGTAGCTAAAGCAATACTATTACAATATCTTGATAAAATAAAAACTCACCACTCGATCGAAAAATACAAGGATAACCTTCCTCTTTCAATCGCTTTTCAATTCCAGTCATTCAAATATACGGGAAATGTTTGTAGAAAACAATATTCGCTGTTATGTTATGTTCAGAAACATTGCTAGCTTGTTTGCTAACCTCTGCAAACCACAGCGATTCCTCTCAGGCCCTCGGTGCTGGTGCAGCTCGAGCGCTGGAAAAAAAACATGCGTTGTACGTCACTGGACATCTGCGTTTCGGTGACGTAAGAGTTCCAGCAACCAAAACATCATGCGATATGAGGACCTCCCCCTGTACGGTGAGCTGAGGTAATTTGGGAACAGCGTCCCAAACTACCCGAATTCACCCCGTCTTGTCCTGCGCATTCGGACTTTCTTTTGGTTGAAAGCTTATGTTAAATCTAAAAAAAAGTTAATGAGACGTGTAAGATGCCCCCAGGACTATCGACCAGTCTGGATTTGATAAACAGCAATTTTCCACACATCAGTGTGGTTATTAGAACCACAAATATGTGGTAGCAGCATCTTTTTATGGTGTTTTGCTACAGTATAAGTTTTATTCTCTAGCCTACATCCAGTTATATCATGTGTACAAAAGAAATAATAAATAGAAGGGTATTCCTAATAATTAAATGTTTGCAAAGGGGGTAGGCTAACAAAAAAACAACAATTAACAATTGCTTCTGTGCAATATTTGCACTGATTTTCACCTTTGTCCCAGATCTGATTCTCCCCAAAGGCAATTGTTCATTGCTGTTTACTTGTGCAAATAGTTTGTAATTGATGAGTATGATGAGTACCAGATGGATGCTTGTTTGAAGTTCCATCTGTTTATTGCCTTTCCTCTCCTTGGATGAGGAAAACATGATTGGTCTCATGAGGGTCACAATTAACCACTAACTGTATGATCAGTCAGGTGACTGATAATCCACTGCCTATTGGTACCCCACAAGGCTATAAATGTAGATTGTCAAGCCCTGTGGGTCACATGCTTTCGATATAACGGTGACCCATAATGCGTTCTGCTCCAGCCTGCTCGAGTCTGTGATCTGAGACACACCCACTGCCTGGTCAGCTCACAGCTGATTGGGCCAAGTTCAGGGTTCTGCTCATGCACTGATTAACATTATTAGAGTGCAAACTCGAAATTTGTGCTCTAAAACAATTATTCACAATGATTACAATATCATGAAATGTGGTTAAGTTTAATCTACCTTCTGATCCAAAGCTTTTAAAGGTTTGCTTCTATTTTTAAAAATTATGAATGCACTTGCAAAATGTAAAAAAGACAAAAATATATACATAATTATTATTAAGTAACTACAACAAGAAAAACAGTGACATTGACTACAATAATAATCCATCCATTATCGAATTTATTCCTGGTCAGGGTCGTGGGGGGTACTCGTAGCTAGCCCAACATGCATCGGAACACACTCTGGACAAGCCACCAATCAATACTCATATTAATACTAATAATAATAATAATACGTATGTATGTATGTATGTTTGTATGTATGTACAATGAAATAAATAAGGCACAATCATCACCTCAATCAATCATATTTATAAAAAATAATACTGCACTTATGGAATATTTTTTCATTTGTTTTTTCTGATTTGAATCAATAAAAAATGCCAGTCAGATAGGGAAATCTGGATACAAATTCTAAAAGGTAAATGTAGAATTAAAATTAGAATCCAAGCATATTATATAATTACAAGTAAATGTTTACAAAAATCACACTTTGTCTCGCAGTGAGCCACACTTTGACGTTTCTCAACGCTGGATTTAAATAGTGTGCTAGTTCAGAACCTTAGACGGATTAAGTAAATTAGTCGCCGTGATCCGGAATTTTCTACACGCCTATTGGTGGGTCGCTCCTATGACCTGTGGCTTGTCAAACCGCCCATTATAATCCAATTGAGTTCTTACTGCGAGGATCTAAGAATAGTGCCAATTTTAGAAAAAGTTCGAAACGCTCCGAGCAGACATAATAAGGATATGGAGAAAATGAGTATGGAAGCAGTTAAATATGGTAAACATGCCAGTGAAAAGTCACCTGATAGAGTAGCTGTAGTACAGTAGTGCTTAGTTACAGAAAGTAAACGAAGCAGCACGCAATGATTAAGGATTACTTCTGAGCTTTAGAGATTGCGAAGAAAATACCGGAGGAAAGAAATCTTCGTGACAGCGAATGTAACAAGGTAATTGTCTTCTTTTCGACTCTGCCCCCATTATCAATCATGGGTAAAGTGAAATTATTGAACTAAAATTTTGTTTACATTTAATATTGTATTCAGAATGTATTTTTGTGTTTCGTCATTCAATTATAGCTGCTATTGCATGTGTATGATAGCTATGTCACTCAGAATAACGATTGGACATATTTTTGTAGGCTCCTTGACATCAGATATCAAGACATATTCATGTTTTAAATGAGAAGAGGACAATAATGATTATGGGTGATATACAAATTGTATAAAATGTTACTTTTACAAATATTCGTCCACTGTATCGCCAGGTTACCAAAACACGTTTTTGGTTGTGCTAAAAAAAAGACAGACGTGAATCAAAAGCAGCATTGTTTTAACCTTGGAATGCGTTTTAGTAATTTAATTTCCACTTAATTTTGCGAGTCTTGAGTGTACATTCTCTCACAGATAAACCAGGTATTGTGGGAAAACTTTCACGAGAACATTTTTTAATGAAAGAGATTATGATTCACAAACTGGCATATGAGGGCTAACCTGCTCTGAAGCACCGACTGTGGCACCTGACGTAGAGACAGGCTCGTTTGTTACAGCTTGTATAGATAAGGCTCTCTCTAATAGCATTGCTGTATCATAGAAACACAAATATCAAGTTGCTCACATTTGAAATTGGATATAAGCTTACATTATTGTTTCGGAAGCACATGTCGGACATGATTGGCAAAGCAAATATATGTAATATAAATAATTCAAATACTGATAAAATTGAGCGCTATTGATATGCGGTGTTCATTGCTCCAGTGCCAAAATGGAAATACCAGTTCGCTGTGCTGTTTTATGCAAATCTTCGTCTTTTGAGATAAGCATAGAGCCATAACTGCACTACAGCTGTGATATTTTGAGATGTCACCGAAGAGGGCAGGAGTTTCTAAGAACGTAAGAAAACGTGGCTCGTCATTTTGTAAACAATAAAAACAGTCAAACAATAAAATAATAAACGATCAATGAAAACGATCAATCAATACAAAAAAAACAATAAAAGTCATAAGAACAATAAAGTAGAATCAATACAGTATTGATATAAACCTTTAATATTCATTTCAGATGAGTCTTAACTTGTGGGCTTAAAAGCCCTATGCAACGAATTGAATAATGCAGGTATATGCTGCCAGTTAATACACAGAATCAATACATATTAACTGGTTGATGCATTGCATGCTATTGAGGTCTACTTTTATCATCCTGCATTTTAAAATAATATATTCAGCTTTTGTATGTAATGTACTTTATTTTATTCTATTTTGATCAGAGAGTGGAAATTCTGATTTGGACTCTCATGTCATAATACGGCAGCCATTTTGTAAACCTCAGAGCACCTTACTTTGATGTGGAGAGAGTTCATTCGGGTTTACTGGGTGGTAGAGTGGGATCCTTAAGGCAGACTCTATGGTTAGGCAGTGAGTGAGATAGGACCAGAACCCCTCATCTTGAAGAAGACACTGAACCAACTCACGGTTGCGCCTTGATCAGAGTAGAATAGCGCCCCTTACTGGTCAGCCGGCACTCTTTCCAGTAACAACCTGAAGGCCTCCGGGGCCAAGAATTTTTCCCAGAAGAAGACGCGTTTACCTTTCGTAGCAGGTGACTGTATTCCTGGTAACATTGCTCCATTTTTCTTTCATTGTAGCGTCATGCCTAATTAATTGCAAAATGGACTTTTAACCAAGCTACCAGGCAAGAGCAAATCGGAATGATTGTTTCTCCATTTTTCTGGTTGTTAGCGGCCTGCTAACAAGGCGGTGGCAGTGAGTCTGAAACGTAGTGCTGCGTTGTCCAATCATTGACAGCACAAACATCGAAACAGAAGTTCAGACAGTTGAGGCACAGCCCTGTCTGCCTATTCTGAGCGTCTTCTGTGATGGTGGAACTATTCTGCGGCGTGGATAAATTGAGCTAGATTTTACATTACATTAATGGCATTTGGCCGATGCTCTTATCCAGAGCGACGTACAACAAAGTGCAAAGTGCACACCAATAACCTGGGATAAGTGCGCTGAAAGACCCTTGTGGGAAGTACAATTTCAACTGCTACCAGTACAATAAAGATAAGGACTAGGGCCTATTTGATCATCAGAATGATTAGTCTAATTCTCATGATAAGTTTTTTTAAATAATACCGCGCCACGCAAATATACGAGTAAACGGCTTACCTAGCCAAACAAAGCAAAGGTATCATCCTAATGACACAAGAAAATAAGACAAGTACAGACAACAGTTAAGGTTCATAGGGAGGTAGGGAGGGGCAAGATTTCTTACTGGAAGTCACTTAGCCCAGGTGTAAAACCTAGCTATGACCAGCTTGAAATTCCAGCTTCTAGCTGTTTCGAAACCTAGCCTGAGCTGTTTTTTCAGCAGGGTTTTCCTTTTTTTTAAAATTAATATCTGTTGAATCCAGGACACAGATTTTAATTAATTAATGGTCTGGTAGAAGAAAGTGACATATGGCATGGTTTTCCCCCAGAAGACCAAAAGGTAATCAAAGTAAATAAGGTCTGCTGAGGCCTTCCTCTATGGGCCGTTGCCTGCCGTGTACTGTTGACTTCGTGACTGTATGTTTTAAAGGCAGCACATGACCTGGATTAAGGCACGAGACAGATGTAATAACGCGCGGCTAATTCCAGCGCTGCAGCTCAAACGCTCTTCAGCCTCGAACCTAAATGGCCAACGGACTGCATTTATAACGGAAATTGACGCCTCTCATTCACCAACCAACGGCGATAAGCTGCCATCTAAGGTACCGATTAGCTTCAGGGGCGATTGGTGATGAGGTGTCTTGTGTCTTTGAAGTGTCTCGATGTGGTGACGCTCATCGAGTCAAACCCTCCCGACTGCCAGATGACCGTTCTAACCTCCTGAGCTAGTCGTTCACTTTACAGAAGTAAAGCTGAACATGAAAACAACACTTTCTATTAAAAATAGGCTTCTGTGTTACATACAGGGTGGGAGTGGTGTGCCTGACACAAACTTTACATTTACAGATATTTCTTAATATATAGAAATTAAATTAGACAATGCAAATTGTCTCAGTTGTCATTGCTAGAGGAAAGCTAGTGGGAATATGTCTCAAATATGGTACTTGTTCAGATGAAAAAAAAAAAAATCTCATTACAAGACACTTAAAACACTTATTGAGACAAACTTTTTTGCAGTGTTGAATTTAGGTTCAGCCACAAAGATGTGTTTCTCCAGACTTTTCAGGAAACCCTGATGTTCAGACCCTAAATATCTCTCGTGCGGATTGTGTCTCTGCACAATCAAGAAAGCACAGGGTAATTGCGTGTTTCAGCAGAACCAATGAAAAATGCTTGGTCAGTTGCCTAACAAGGCCGCCAAGATTTTATGTCAGAGCAATGAAAACATATGCACTCAGTGAGCAATTTATTAAGTAGACCTGTCCACCAACTTGTTAATGAAAATATTTAACAAGCCAATCATGTGACAGCAACTAAATGCTTAAAAGCATGCAGATGAGCTCAAGAGGTTCAGCTGTTGTTCAGACCAAACGTTAGAACGGGGAAGAAATGTGATCTAAGTGACGTTGACCGTGGCATGATTGTTGGAGCAAGACAGGGTGGTCTACGTATCTCGACAGGACTGCTGATCTCCTGCGATTTTCATGCACAACAGTCTCTAGAGCAGAGAATGGTGGGGAAAAACAAAAAAACATCCAGTGAGCAGGAGTTCTGCGGGCAAATACACTCTGTTATTGAGAGCAGACCCCCCCCCCCCACCGTTTGAAATGTGTTAAATTTCGCCCTTGCAGGATGAGCAGCACTTTCGTGACCCTGGCGGAGGTGCTGGAGGCCAGGGGGGGTCCTCTGGAGGAGGACGAGGTGTGGGCGCTGCTCCTAGCGACAGCAGAGTCCTTGCTGGAAATCTCCTACACAGGTAACGCGTCATCTCTGCACAGGTAACCTGACAGGCGATCTCACAGATTGAACGGGGTTAAACGCTAAGCTGCTGTCACGTAGCACCTGTCGCACTGGGAACTGCAAACTGTTTTTTGTTTTTAGCTATAAGTGATATATCATTGCTACTGTACTGTATTGGGAGAATATTTTTCTTAAAATCATTGTAAAACATATTTCTGGAGCATGTGAACCATGCGCTTGCCCTGTTCTCCAGGCGGTAGCAGCATGTGCAGTATCATCAGCCCCGGGTCCTTCCTGCTGTCGGGGAGCGGCAGCCTGGCGTTTAAGAACTGCACTCCGTCCGACGCCGTCGGCACCTTCATCGCCCCGGAGACGCTCCAGGGTCGCCACGGCAACAGCAAACTGGCCACAGAGAAGGTCAGCCGTGCCGGACTGGGCACAAGCGGCCAAAACCGGGATTCTCCGTTTCCGAGGCTTATTTTCTGGTCCTTGTTGAGAGACGTTGCTGACTTGCACCAGTGTGATTGGATCCAGTGTAGGGGTTTCAGCCACCAGCACATGTCTTATAGTTCATATAGACCAATCACAAGCAATATGTTGGATGAAATGTTTCAAATTACCACAGGTCTTTGCCCAGTTCCTTCGTGTCAGTATGAGTTATGTAGGGTGTTAACTGTAACATTTGTACATCATGTGAAAATCTTGTGTAAATCACATATAAGTCAAGATTTATAAGTATTTCTAAATTTATGTTGAGGACAAATGTCTTGTGAATGCAGGCATTTAATTTTGTATTTCCATAATTTCTCATTCAGATGATCATTTACTCCCTGGGAATGAGTCTGTACTGGTCGGCTGACTTTCACCTTCCTCAGAATCAGGTACATTCCCGCTGGCACGGACGTTCAGAAAGAAAGAACATAGCCCAACACGATAGTGTACAAAAAAACCCTTAAAATGTGATTTTCCCGCCTTTTTTCCCCTCCTACAGCCGATCCAGCTGAGTGACACCTTGAACTGCCTTCTACTGAGCATGTGCGAAGAAATGGCCTTCAAGAGGGTCAACCTCAACAGCATTTTGGAAGTGTGCGAGATGCACCACAAGAGAGCCCTCCTGCCCCCTCCCAGTAAAGTCATCCAGCGCCTGGTGGAGGACGTCTTCCGCGACTCTGTGAGTGTCTTTACGTCGGGTCCCACGATATTTCGGCCGTACTGTGTGGATTACTCACAACAAGTTGACATGAGATATTTCACATTCAGAGAGAGGTGATGAAATGGATAGTATTTGTGGCAGACATGGTATAATTGGTCCAAGGTACATCCCGCCCAAACATTTTGACATCGGTTCACCAAACATCTAATGAACGTCGTTCACGGAGGACAATATTATGTTGATTAGTGGGGCGTAAATTGACATTTTTTTAATGTTAAGTACAAAACTGTGATCTATTATATGTAGGTAGAAAAGTGGTCGCGTCATGACTCAACGTCAATAAGCCTTCTGGCCGCAATGCTACAAGCTGGTAGCTGGTTGACCAGCTCTGCGCTCAACATGGTTCGACCATTTCAAGCAGTGTTTTTAAACAGCCGGTAGCTGGTAATTTCAAGATGGTCACAGCCGGATTTTACACCAGGGGCAAGGGAGGCCCTACTTAGTTATTTGATAATAATGTTCGCTATAGACCCTGACATATTGAGGTATCTCATGAAAAGTGTCATCACGAGTGTTACACGTGTACAGGTATACAGTGTATGCTGTGTGTTTTTGGATGTTTGCAGGTGGATTCCTTGTCTGATGCAGTTCCACTGAGTGACAGGAGTGACATGATCAGAGAGAGGCTGCACGGTAAGGATCTTCCCGTCTAACGATTGTACATTCACACAAACATCCGTTCTGTATACCAGCAGGGAAATATAACACCATGCTTATTTATAATAACTCAACAACTGATATAAGTTAGATTTAAGCGAGGGCTTCACGCATCTAATCACACAACAACTTCAATCATAACACAAAACGTGCCATGTTCATCAGTTCACATTTCACTAAGTCCGTGGATTAGTGACCTTTTAACTCTATAATCGCTACGTAATCGTTTCCTTTTAAAATGTGAAAAATATCCAGTTCTAACTGCAATACATCATCACAGGTTTACAGCACCTCTGATCTCTGATCTATGCACCTCTGTTATCAACACACACACAGGTTGTGTGGCTCTAGGAGTAGACTGGCCTGTTTGTCTCCCTCTCTCGGTTGAGTCTCCGCCAGAAAGGCTGAACGTTTCAAACGAATGGTGGGGGAAAAAAAAGGTCTTGACCTTAATCTGACTCAAAGACTGCACTATCATTTAGCCTACATACCTAAAGCCTTCGGCATCACCGACCAAGCCCCACCCCCTACAGCGACACCCCGCCCACTTCAGTGAGGACAGTAATGGCTGCCGTTATACATTAAATGGTAAATTAAATTCCCTCCTTCATAGGAACTGTCTTCTTTGTGATGTACAGTACAGTCACATCCTGGAACATGTTCAGCCATTTTAGTTTGGGGCGACGTGTTGTCAATGGTATGATACAATGGCAGCAATTGGATTATGGATTTAGCCTAAACTGAGCGCAAGTTAAGTCCCACTGATAACGGGCCGTCAGGAATAAGGCAAGGGTCACAAGCACTTCACTTGTTGTACACTGTCCAAACATCTCTTTGATTGTGTTTATCATTGCTCTAAATGTCAACATTAATTTGATTATAATATCCCTGTTACCCAGGTAAACGGGGACCATACTCTGTTTTTAGCAACACTAACATTCCGGGAGAAGGTTCCAGATTGCCATCGGATTCAGAGAGCAAGCCAGGTCAGCAGACCTTTTGTGCCTTTTTGTGCTAAGGAATTGTATTTGCCCTGTATTAGACGCAGATTCTTATTGGATGTTCAGTACAAGACATAATACACTTATTATCAGTTTTTTGACTGTGTTTAACATGAATTCTGCTATAACATAGTGGAGTATAAGCGAATAAGGAGTATATGAAAGGAACTCTTTTGAAAGTACTTCAGATGAGATTTTAAATTGGTTTTTTGTTGTTGAATGAATATTTACTGTAATATTTAATCCAACCGTTTTCTCACATTTTGGTCTTGGTGGAGGATATGTGTGGCCATTTTGCCTTCTCCTTTAGTGCAGTCACTCTTGTATTTGGTGTGTGTTTCAGGCCTACACCAGCAGGCAGCTTGGGCCCAGAAGAACAGCAGCTCTGTGTTTCACTCGTACCAGACCAACCCTGAGCGGTGAGCAGACCCCTACCGCCATTCCCGCTAGCGGTGGGATTGAGCCACATTTGTCCTTCTGTTTGCCTGGTCTTCTGCCCAAACTGTGACTGTTATCTGAGGTGTCTGGTGTCACTGGTATCAAATCCGTACGGTGCTATCACCATCAAACATAGTGCAGCCACCTCATACATCATCTCAAATCATCAGTCAAGTCGCCAGGGATGGACAGTACATCCAATACACGCATTTCATATACAGTAAATATGGTTTCTCAGTAAAGCAACTTACAGTACACCTCCACCATTTTGACTGCAGTTTATACATTTTTAGATACTAGATACATTTTTTGGAAAAGATTTTGTTATTTGTAATAAGATATATTTTGTGTATTCCCTGTCTATCATCACCAAACAAAATCCAGTGAACCCATAGCACCACCAAAATGAGTCAACCAATGATAACACACAGTACTGCCACTGCCAAATGTAGTCCTCCAGTGATAACACACAGTACTGCAACTGCCAAATGTAGTCCTCCAGTGATAACACACAGTACTGCCACTGCCAAATGTAGATAATACACAGTAGGCCCTGGTCCTTATCTTTGTTGTACAGGTAGCAGTTGAAATTGTACTTCCCTCTAGGGTCTTTCAGCGCACTTATCCCTGGTTATGGGTATGCACTTTGTTGTACATCGCTCTGGATAAGAGCGTCTGCCAAATGCCATTAATGTAACAGTACTACTACAGCCAAATGTAGTCCTCCAGTGATAACACACAGTACTGTCACTGTCAAATGTAGTCCTCCGGTGATTTTCCATATCCATCCCAGAATTCCCCGGAGGCTTCACCACAGAGGGAGTGACAGCAGCTGGATCTCGCGGAGCCCCCGCCTGGACGTCCCGCGACCGGCGGAGCCCAGACCCCCGTCCTCCACCATGAGCGACTCCTTGATCAGCCTCACCCAAAGGAGGACCATGGTAGGTCTGCTCTTCTCTGGGTTTACAATCACGAAAGGTTTACAAAAAGATAAAATGCGGTCACACCCTGGTGTTACCCAGGAAAGGCCTTGGTACAGTCTTCTGCTAAACACTCCTTCAACAGCCAATGCCTCTCCATGGTGTGGTCTTTCAACAGAGGAACCATATTCACATACATATAGCAGCAGTTTTACTGAATGACAGTCGGAAACTGTGGACAGCGTTGCTTTGGGATGGGGTTTAGCTTCTGTGAAGCATATTGGTGAATGCTTCGTTGTAAACTTGCATCATTTTGAGGTTAAAGTTTCTTGGAATTTTTAACAGTTATAGACTGTTCCTGGCTGTGTGTTTCCTGTGTCAATTTTGGCTGCTCTGTCAATTTTTTAATTGAAGAATAGCAAAAAAAAAAAAAAAAAATATATAATGAAAAATGACCACTATAAGTGTCATGTATTGTGGTGTAATTTTGACCTGTTTGGCTCCACAGAGTCTGGGACCGGAGTTCACCAAGGTGATGGAGGAGCCCCATACGGTCTTGGAGCTTCCTGGATCCATTGTGGTACATACGATCCCCTCCCTACGAGACTGGTCTAAAAAAACAACAAAATGGAGGCCACAAAATGAATTTCTCACAGATAACGTGACCTGCCCTTTTTGCCTCCCCTGTCACGGTGAAGTCAAAGAAAGGGAAGTCCTGCTCGTCCCAGCGGACCCTGAGCGTCATCATGCCGAACGGCCAGGGGATCGTGGTCAAGTGTGACATCAAGTCCAGGGGGAGGGACGTGTTCGACATGGTGGTGGCCCACGCCAACTTGGTGGAGCACTTCTACTTTGGCCTTGCTTTCCTCGATGGTAGGCGATAACTGGTGTTAAGAGTCCCACTCCTAATCTGTTGTTACCTACATTAAGTAAAGCATTCATAACTTGTTTTGCTAATTATTTACAGTAACAGCACATTTTTGTGGTAGGGTTTTGAGTCTTCCTTCCTTACGTGTCACTGAGTTTGATTCCTGTGATGCCTTTTTTTTTTTTTCTAGATAATGAGTTTTTCTTCTTGGAACACGAAACTAAAATCTCCAAAGTTGCGCCTGACTGTTGGAAGAAATTTGCTGCTGCTAGTTTTGTTCTCTTTCTTCGAGTCAAGTTTTTCGTTGACGACATTGGGTTCACTCTGTAAGTGTACAACTGCCCCATCACACAGGTCCCGTCTTGTGTTCTCCTTCGCTGAGTGTTGCATGAGTATTAAGTAATGGGGAGAAAAGGGGTTAAAGCAGGGCTGCCGAACCTCGAGATCTAGTATCCAGTAGGTTTTTAGTTTTTTTTCAACCTTAATTTGGCATACCTGATTCTACGAATTAGCAGCTCAACCTTGTTAGAGTTGGAGTGAAAACTTGCAGGATGGTAGATCTCCAGGAACATGGATGGACAGCCCTGCTCTAGCTGTTGAATGAGGTGTGCTTTGTTAGGTTGGAGTGAAAACCTACAGGATGTTAGACCTCCAGGAACAGGATTGGACAGCCTTAGGTTATGACATACTGCTGTGTATTTTTGTCGTGATGGGCTCGAAAGCGTTTCTGTTCCTTCTTGAAGGCACAAACTGACACGGCACCAGTACTACTTGCAGCTGCGGAAGGATATCCTGGAGGATCGGCTGCACTGCAACGAAGAGACGGGACTGCTGCTCGGAGCGCTGGCGTTACAAGCCGAGTATGGGGACTACATGCCTGAGGTCAGGATGTGCTGGCTACGTTACTGCTGTGACGTGTGGGGTGGATTGTAGGAAAACCCCTTTTTAGTTCTGTGCTGAACCCTCTAAAGTGGTGTTAAAACTGTGAAGGCTACCAGATTTATTAATTTGGCAGACAAAGAGCCCTTGCACCAAATAGGATTCCTCTATGGAGACATAGAGGGGTCTTTTTTAACCCTTTCATCAAGTGGCAAGGGGTCTTTTTTCATTTTTAGTCCTTTGACAGCTTGGAGGACCTTTACAAACTGGAGTGGTGTGTTGAGGGTTAGGGGGTTGGGGGGGCTGTTAGTTTTTTGTCCTTGAGGAGGGTGTTGTCATTTGCTGATCACACAGGGAAACAGTGGGTTTCATTGGCTCGTAAAGGTTTCGATGGCATCATAGAGCCCTTGTGTTGTTGGGGTCACAAGGCACTATAGGGAAGAAGACTCACTCAATGGAAACAGGCCTGATGGTTATCTCTCACTTCTCTCATTTTCTACTTGCTGTTATCAAAATAGCTGACATTACTGAAGTCTACTTATTGCACACCCGATTAAAGCAAAGGGTATAGAGGCTGCCCGGGCTGGGTTGCCTGCTTGTGGTTTATTTGAGGAATTGACATCAACTGCCTCAGTTCTTCCTCCTCTGACTGGTGTGGTCCTGATGCCATGGTTTCACTCTGGCATGGATATCTCAAATTCCCCTTTGGGGTGCCAGGCACATTTGACTAGGATTGGCAAAGAGATTTGGCTGATGTTTCACTTCTTCAAAAAGAACACGCTGAACATAGTATGCTTTTACGCTGCAGTGTTTCATTACATTGTAAAATATAATCTGCTTAAGTGCCCCTGAATACAAGGGTCTGCTAAATGCCAAAATGTAAATGGAATAAATGTTATTTGGCCCAACATTCCAGTGTCAGTAGGCATTAGTCATTAATGATTATTAATCATATTTCATGTTTTGGCTGTGTTGGCCAGTTTATTAGCATTCTTAGCATTTGGAGGTTTGCCCAAAGTTCACTGTGTAACGTTCTGTGAAGGTTTATGGGAAGAACTACTTCCAGCCGGAGCAGTACGTCTCCAAGGCTGTGCTGGGGAAGATGGCCCTGCACTGTCTGAAGGAAGAGTTGCCAAGACAACACGCCAATAATGCCCAAATGCTTCCGGAAGAAGCTGAGCTGGAGTTTTTAAAGGTGAGGACGACTTAAAGGGAAGGTCCCCAGGAGGCCGAGAGCAGGGGCTCATTCCAATCACTTATTTTTCTCCTCTTTTTTACTTTCTTTGCTCCTGTCCCAGAAATTGATCAAGGTCCGTCATCTTTTTAGGACATTCCAACCCATTAAATATTCCTTCTAGGAGCGAGAAGTAGAAGTTAGGAACTCCCAATCTTTCCTCTGAGCAAGAACACTTCTTTGTGGAAGTGTTTTTTGGGAAAGCTTGATGTAGAAATTATCGACCTGTGGATCCACCTCTCCCCACCTGCCACGTCTCTAACTGACATGGCTTCAGACTGACTTTTGAAGACGCAAGGATATTCCATTTGCCAAATTCACGTTTTCTCGGTTTCGCTGTTTTAATTTCTTTTTCTTGCCGCTTTTCCTAACCTCTCCTGATGGGTGGAGGTAGGAGTGGAAAAAATTGCAAGAAAAAGAAAAGATGAGAAAAAGAAGTGATTGGAATGAGCCCCATAGTCTCATGAGTGACTCTAATCCCTGATTGGACAATATGTGGAAGCTTTACCTTATTGGGGTTCATGAAGCCCCAAATCCTGCCAATACCAAGATGAACCAAACATCCACCCTGGGGTACTTACCTAATTTGAGCATACTGTATGCTGACGATTCCTCCCTAGGTTGCCCAACAGCTCCCAGAGTACGGAGTGCTGTTCTACCGTGTGGCTCGGGAGAAGAAGCCTGTCATTGGAGAACTGGCTCTGGGAATATGTGCCAAAGGACTCATAGTCTACGAAGTCAAAAATAATTCCCGGATTGCGAGCCTCAGATTCCAGTGGAAAGAAACGGACAGCATTTCCGCAACCGTGAGTTCACACGGCCAAAATGTGTTGTTGCCATGTTTCACCAATAATAATTTAACTTCTATATGATGTGATGTGATATACGTGACTGCTCAAACAAATATTTCTGCTCCAAACAGCTTTTTCTAAAAGCTTTAGTTATTGTATTAGTCTTTTGAACAAGACACAGTAAACATAAATAATTTCAGTCAATGGCTGTTAGTCTGCAGAATGTTTTTAAATGCAGAACCAATGACATGCAAACTAACTACCCCTCATACTCAAAAGCTGTGTTTTGAAAAATAATGCATCTTCTAATAGTGAAATGCAACAACTCACAAGATGTAGCTTCCATTGTACATACAGTAAGTACACCAAAAATTTCTCGATGTCTGCACCGTTTTTCTCAGCGCCGGAAGTTCACCGTCGAAAGTAGCTGCAATGGGAAAAAGCACACCTTCGTCACCGAGAGCTCAAAAATCTCCCAGTACCTGCTCAACCTCTGCTCCTCCCAGCACAAGTTTCACAACGAGATGAACTCCCGGAAGATGAGCCAGAGTCTGGCCTCAGGTAGCGCTTACTTCTCACATGACGTTTTATCTTTAGTCTTACGCTGCGCTAATACTGCTGCTGCTGGTCCAGCTGCCTGCTCTACAATGGCTATCAAAGGTTGTGGGTATTGTCAGCATTTATGGGTCTGTGTATTTATTATGTTTGTGGGGATCATGGGGGTATTTCACAAAGCAGGATTACTGGGCTCACAGGATAACTAGGTGGCAGGAACAGATCTTTTTACTTCAGTCCATGTTCCATATTTGGGAGCGTTCCAGGTTTTACTCGATGCAGTCACTCAGCTAACTCAGTAATTCTGCTTCATGAAACAGGGCACCGGGTGATTGACTCCCCTCTTTACTGACCTCCCAGTAGCAAAGCAAGCCTTCCGTCAGGACGGTGGAAACGTCGGCCGTTTTTCACCGCACCTCTCTGCCTCTCGGCCTTTGTGCTCCTCACGTCTCCCCTCTCCGTCGCAGACGAGAACATCTGGCGGTACGCGGACGCGTGCCGGTCGCAGCAGGAGCGCATGAAGCGGCTGTCCTGCTCGGAGACGGTGCTCCCGCGGGCGGGGCTGAGCCTCCTGCCCTGCGACGGCCTCAGTAAGTCCTGCGAGGACCTGCCCGCCAAGCTGGAGCAGCGGATCAGAGAGCAGCGCCTTCTCCACGACGCCGGGGAGCAGCGGCGCGACTGCAGGTACACCCCCGTCACCGCCATCTCCGTGACGACCCCCGTCACCGCCATCTCCGTGACGACCCCCGTCACCGCCATCTCCGTGACGACCCCCGTCCCCGCCATCTCCGTGACGACCCCCGTCAGTTACAGCTACTGTGTACACTCACTGAGCACTTTATTCATTACATTACATTACATTACATTACTGGCATTTGGCAGACGCTCTTATCCAGAGCGACGTAAAGTTGATTAGACTAAGCAGGAGACAATCCTCCCCTGGAGCAATGCAGGGATAAGGGCCTTGCTCAAGGGCCCAACGGCTGTGCGGATCATACAGGCGCCTAAGACTTTTGCACAGTACTGTATATAAAGAGAAGCTGCAAAACACACAGTGCAAACATTGTGTAGGATGAAGGCGGCCAGTATCCAATGAAGGTGGATCGAACCACCGACCTTGCAGGTCCGAGTCATGCACCTTAACCACTACGCTACAGGCCACCCCAATAAATATTCAGTATTCATTTGACTTATTGCTTCTGCTGCTGTATCTACTTAGGGGATTGTGTGTTCAGAGATGCTCTTCTGCATACCACTGTTGTAATGTCTGGTTATTTGCGTTACTGTCACCTCCCTGTCAACTTGGACCAGGCTGGCCCTTCTCCACTGACCTCTCTCATTAACAAGGTGTTTTTGGCCACAGACCTGCTGCTGCTCATTGGATGTTTTTTGTTTTTCGCACCACTCTCTGCCAAGCTGGTGTACAGGTCTGCCTCAGTGAGTGTATGTGTGTACTGCCCTGAATCAGGCCTTTTTAGATGTGAAGCACCTAATGGACTAACCCGACTGACTGACTGACTGACTGACTCACTCACTCACTCACTCACTCACTCACTCACTCACTCACTCACTCACTCTCTCACCTGTAGTAGGTTGAAGATTATCGCAGTCATGGTGCTTCAATGACATTACATTGAATTCAATTAATTATTCTATACTTAATAAGACAACTAATTTTTTCATTACAGCTGCAAATACAAGTGTCTGAAGCATACTGCCCACGTGTAAAGAATGAGTAACGCATGTTTGTAGTTTATGTAAATCCAGATTATCTTAATAAACAAAGCTCAACCCCCAGGATTTAACCCTGACCGTCAGGTTAGGTCTAATTCCAACAGTGAGCCCCGTTCCTGTACTTTGAACTACACTACCCAGAACCCAACACTTTACGTAATCTCAGATTAGTTAACTGCACTAGCTGTTTATATTTCATTGTAGGCGTTCATTTAATAACAGCGTAAATACATATGCAATGTGCTCGCTAAATGTATGTATCACCAGTCAATATCTAGTGTTTGTATGCTTACATCAGCAAAGGATTAATTTTAATTTTAAGTGGCTTAGCCCTACTAAGAAGGCAAGTAGCTCAGACAGGCATTGGGTGATGTCTGGTCAATTTCTATTTTTGTCAGGCAAAATAAATTGTATAAATTATATTATGGCAGTTCTTATTGTGATTCCTTTATTTACAATACAATAATACTAATACTATGTATTATTATTATTATTATTATTATTTAAATTATGTTTTCCTATGTACAGTAGGTTACTATGTATTGTATTTTATTCATATTTATGCATATTCATATTTTAGTTTTAAGGCATAAGGAATAAAGGTCCATCTATGAGGTGGAGGCCCCTCTCCGAACCTCCACCTCACGCTCACGACTACTGTCTGTTCTGGCTCCACGGTGGTGGAACGAACTCCCCGTTGAGGTCAGAACTGTAGAATCTCTCCCCACCTTCAAGCGCAAGCTGAAGACACACCTCTTCAAGCAGCACCTCTCCCCATCCCTCCCTACCTCCCTGTGAACCTTAATTGTTGTCTTTGTGATTTACTTTGTGTTTCGGTATTTTTAGTTGGCTAGGTAAGCAGTATTTGGATAATTAAGTTTGGTCACTTTTACTTTGTTGTTTGTTTGTTTATTTGTTTGTTAAAAAAATAAATAAATATAAAAAAAAAGATAGGCCCTGGCCCTTATCTTTGTTGTACAGGTAGCAATTGAAATTGTACTTCCCTCTAGGGTCTTTCAGCACACTTATCCGTGGTTATGGGTATGCACTTTGTTGTACGTCGCTCTGGATAAGAGCATCTGCCAAATGCCAATAATGTAATGTAATGTAATGTATGACTTGACTAGATTTGCTGGTGAATGGAGGTAAACCTCCTCCATGCTGAAATGTAACTGCGATTTATGGACGTGGACGTGTGTAATGGGCAGCCATTTTAAAAAGGATTGTCCTTATGACTTGTGTCTGTTTCCCCGCACACACCCCCCCCCCCCCCCCCAGTTCTCCAGATCCTATTCCTCGTGCCCTGTCCAACTGCTCCCTGCAGAAAAATGACTCAGAAGCACACTCCATCACCTCGTCCACCATCAGAGGTAGAGTATGGAAAGGCTGAATTATACCTTCTCTACCATACGAGGTACAGTATGGAGAAACTGAAGTTACACCTTCTCCTCCATAGGAGGTAGGGTATTTAGGCACACTCCACCACCTCCTCCTCCATACGAGCTGGGGTATATATATATAATCGAGAGACTGAGGTTGCATAACCGGATGAGTTCTCAGTGCTGTTTATTCTGGACTCGGATCAGCAGTGCTCTTGGAAAGAGGCCAGCTTAATGGCAGTGGCATTAAGTCCTCCTGCCGATCCCTCAGGTCGCGGGAGACAGAGCTCCTCCAGATCACCTCTTATGTTTTGGAAGTGTCGTATACTGGCTAAAGAAACAGGGCTTGAGAGATTCAGGTATTAGGTACAGAAGTCCTCCTGTGTCCATGAGCATGGCGTACAAGCTGAATTGCTTGCCTGCTTGGCTAGTTACAAAAAATGTGTTTTGACTGAGACTGAGAATGCTTTGTGTGATAATTCATCCATCGATAAACTCATCTTGCTAAAGCTTTTCAGTGTACACTCTCTGGGTTCCAAAATGCTCTTCTGTGTCTCCAATGGAGGAACCCAAAGTCCAAGGGTTCTTCTCTTTTTACACCTCCCAGAGAGGGTTCTATAAAGAGCTAAAAAAAAGGTTCCTCTATGGAGACAAGCAAAATAACCCTTTTTCTGAGAGTGTAGTGACTTGCCCATGTCTGGTTACTGAAGTGATTCCAAAGCTAACTGTGGTCAGCAGTCCAAATACTGTACACCCTCACTGATGAAACTTTGAATCTTTGAATAATTGGCATTAAGGATTTAGTTGAGGAAATGGTTCATCACTAGGGCGTGGGACTCAAATGAGAGGCACACTGGTTGAGAAACAGAGACATGTTAACAGACATGCTTTTTTTTCTCATGCAGTGGACACCCCAAGTAGAGTGACTCCAGAGAGAGAAATTATATGTGTATCCCTGAAGAAGGACCCCAAACTTGGCCTGGGTGAGTGGAGTTCTTGTTCCTGACAAGTTTAAGAGTCTCTTTCCCTGCATTTCAGGATAGAAACTTATTTGAATACATGTGCACTATACGGTACTGGTATATGTAATTTATGCAACACTTAAAATTATGATTCTGATATCACACAACTTCAAACAATATTGTCACAATTTAATAATCAAATGGTGTATACAAATCACAAGAAGCACACATGACCTGCTTGCTCTGTGTGTCTTGTTTATAATTCCTGGCGCAGGCTTTATAATCGTTGGAGAAGACAACACAGGGAAGCTGGATCTGGGGATTTTTATTGCGTCTATTATACCGGACGGGCCAGCCGATAAAGATGGGCGTATCAGACCAGGTAACGTCTTAAATACGCTCAAATGTGCGTTTTTAAATAGGGTTATTTCGTATTGAGTCTCATTTTACCATACTTTATTCCTACGTGCATTTTGTTTTCATGTCCTTTTTAATCTCATTTGCAGTTGCCACTAGATTTTTTTCTTTGGCTCTTGCCTTCCTTAAAAGTGCCTTTCTCAGGGCGGCAGCTAAAAGAGGATATGGAAAGGGATTACAGATCTCTGTGCAGTGTTTGCTTTATTTTGAAGCTTTGTGTCGTCGACACGGAAACGGTCTGTTTTGTGGGATGTGTCTCAGGTGGCCGGCTGATCTCCCTCAACAAGACCAGCCTGGAAGGGGTGACGTTCAGCACCGCCGCCAACATCCTGCAGAGCTGCCCAAACGAAGTGGAGCTCATCGTGTCCCAGCCCAAACGTGCGTTAGCCTTAGCTTAGCTTCCATACCACAGTTAGCAAAGATAGCTATGTATGTTAGCCTTAGCTTAGTGTCCATACCACAGTTAGCAAAGATAGCTATGTATGTTAGCCTTAGCTTAGCATCCATACCACAGTTAGCAAAGATAGCTATGTATGTTAGCCTTAGCGTAGCTTCCATACTACAGTTAGCAAAGATAGCTATGTATGTTAGCCTTAGCGTAGCTTCCATACCACAGTTAGCAAAGATAGCTATGTATGTTAGCCTTAGCTTAGCGTCCATACCACAGTTAGCAAAGGTAGCAAAGTGAAGCCCATTGTGTCACAACCCAAATATATGTTAGCCTTTTCTTTGAGACCAAAGCCTGGAAAAGACATATCAACACATAAACAAGAAACAGATCTGACCATGTCACATGCCTTGGTTTCCATAGCACAACTAGAAAAGGGTAGCCATGAGAATCAACAGCTGTGATACAGTACATGAATCTCCTTCCATCGAGATTAAAAACCTGAAACTCTGAAGACGTACTGAAAGGTTATGTAACAATATCAAAATCAATTGCAGAATACATTTCATTTCTCAGAAGATTGTAGTTTTTGGTTTGCAAACATGTTTTACAGATAATTCTCAGGGATCTGACTACAGACGCCGCCATCTTAAGTTAAAATGTATAAGATCTGGTGTATGTGACCCGGGTGTGGTCTCCGCGTCACTGTGTGTGTTGTGGTGTTGCACAGCGACGCTGCGGGACAGTAAGAGCTCTCTGACGCAGAGCAGCGTGGGGCTGATGATGGAGCACAGCTTCGACTCGCAGACCACCCTGTCGGCGGAGTACCGGCCCGCCGTGGAGGAGCTGGAGGAGGTGCTGTCGGGCATCATGACCCCCAAGTCCCTCCGGAGGCTCCACATCCCGGTGGTGCGCATCCTGGACGCGCAGGTAGGCTATATCGCCTCTCCTCAGCATTTTATTTCCATAAAACGGTAAATGGTAAAAGCATTTATATAGCGCCTTTATCCAAAGCGCTGTACAATTGATGCTTCTCGTTCACAGGACGGCTGCTCCAGGTCCTCCTCCATATCCAGCCTGAGGCCGGCAGAGCTGCTGTTTGTGCAGCTGAAGAAGGAGAATGGCAGCCTAGGAATCAGTGTGACTGTAAGAGAGCTAAGCATCATCCTGCTCCTCACTGCTGTTACTGTGGGAATCAGTGTGACTGTAAGAGCCTGCTCCCTACTGCTGTTACTGTGGGAATCAGTGTGACTGTAAGAGAGCTAAGATGTTACTGGGAGACATAACTAATGGCCTCTCAGTATATTTCTTTCATTGGTAAATCTTTCAGTTATTGTGCATGTTGAAGGAAGGTTATGATTTAGGGCATTGATCTCAAATTCCAGCTCTAGAGGGCCTCAGTTAGCACAACAGAAAGGACCACTGGCTCACTTTGGAAATTAGATGGATAAATGATTCTTAAGGTGAGGACTAACATGGTAAATTTTAAAACCACTGTAAGACTGAAATGTGTGCGTTGCCTGTAATGGCCATGTTCGTCCTCAGGGGGGCATCAACACCAGCGTGCGGTACGGTGGGATTTACATCAAGAGCCTGGTGCCAGGAGGAGCGGCAGAGCAGGACGGCCGAGTGCTGATAGGTACAGACACCCCCCCCCCCCCCCCGGGTAGAGCCCCCGTCTGCTAGACACACCCCCCCACTTTCTTTAGCCACTGGTGACTCTGTGTTCTGTGCAGGTGACTCTGTGTTCTGTGCAGGTGTCTCTGTGCTCTGTACAGGTGACTCTGTGTTGTGTACATGTGTACAGGTGACTCTGTGTTGTGTACGTGTACAGGTGACAGGCTGCTGGAGGTAGACGGGACTAACCTGCGTGGCGTGACCCACAAACAGGCCGTGGAGTGCCTGAAGAAGACAGGAGAGGTACTGTATGACCCCCTCCGCCCCCACACTGCACTTCAACACGTTTCCTTCTGTCATTTTCCTACAAGCTAGGAGTATTTTTACAACAGATAATGTCGGTTGTGCCAGTAAGGAATAAAGTAAATGTGCTTTATGTGTTCGATGGAAAACATATGAGATACAAGAAGTATAATCAAGCTCAATTTTAAGAAATCTCAAATCCATTTCAGCACTGAAGTGATAATAAATCAGTTCTCAGCTGGAAGGGGAACAGGCACGCAGCGGGAGGGAGCGTGGGCCGTGGATCTGCGTGTGTGGAGAGCAGCCCGGCGGGTCCATACTCCCGTCTCGTTAGCGGTCACTGACGGGCCGGGCCTCTAATGCCATCCGTCGGCCGTCTCCGGCCGGCACTTGTGTAGTTAATAACTTACAGCAGGAGGGGCGACGCCCGGGGGTCACTGCCCCCCCCCCCCCCCCCCCCCCATCCTGACAGACCCCCCGACCCCCCCGCCCCAGTCTGTCAGCGGGATTGTGTCATTTACGGGGTCTGACATTCCCGGTGGCGATGGCTGGCGCAGGACGCAGTGTTCCTGGAATCCAAACTGACGTGCGGCCGGAAAAAACATATGTTTACTTTTGCTGTTATTTTTACTCGGCCCCCTAATTGGATTTTCAGTCCTAAGACAAGCTGCCATTCGTGTGTGTGTGTGTGTGAGAGAGAGAGAGTGTGTGTGTGTGTGTGTGTGTGTGTGTGTGTGTGTGTGTGTGTGAGAGAGAGAGTGTGCGTGTGTGTGTGTGTGTGTGTGTGTGTATATATATGTGCGTGTGTGTGAGAGAGAGAGAGAGAGAGAGAGACATCATGGCAGACCGGCTAAGGGGCGGAGCTTAGCAGAGCCTGCTTCCGTTTTTGATTGGGTAACATTGGAATGAAGACTGTGAGTTTACAATGTAATTACATAATTCAACATGAGTTCAATTAAAGGATATTTTGGGAAAATTGTCTTAGAAAGTTTCTACCCTTATTTTCATTGTGTACCTAAATGTAGGTCTAATTATGCCAACCATTATAATGTCATGGATTCATTTTTTAACCATGAAACCAAGCCAAAAGATTTTCCTGTTTATATTTCTTTAAGCTATGTAGATATTAGATAAGATTAGATTCGTTTTTCTTGTAGAAATAAGCTAAAGACCCTATGTTCAGAAAGGAAAGGCAGAGCCATGGTAGATATTTCTTGGTTATGTAAGGAAATGACAGCAAGAGCAAATTCATTATTCAATTTGGCAAACCAAAGAATGGCCAAAGTGTCATTAAATGATTTTTCACAAAATCAACTTATTGTCACATTAACATACGTTAGAATTTCGCCCTGACTGCTTCGGCATATTGATTCATTTAGTCCGCACGGTTTCGCCAGTCTCTTGTTTGGTCAGCCTTAGAGCCTGATATCTCACTCGTGACAAGGTGAGGAGCGCTCCCTCAGACTCCCGTTCACACGGGCCACGGCTGTATCTGCACAGTGAGAAGGGCGGCCTGTAGCGTAGTGCTTAAGGTACGTGACTGAGACCCACAAGGTCGGTGGTTCGATCCCCGGTGTAGCCACAATAAGGTCGGCACAGCTGTTGGGCCCTTGACCCTGCATTGCTCCAGGGGAGGATTGTCTCCTGCTTAGTCTAATCAACTGTACATCGCTCTGGATAAGAGCGTCTGCCAAATGCCAATAACGTAATGTAATGAGGCTGACCATCACTGTGTCTGTCCCAGGTGGTGAACCTGGTCCTGGAGCGGGAGACCGTCTCAGTGCCCGACTCCGTCAGCATCGGAAGCCCCATCACCCCCCCCAGCCAGAGCCCCTCCCCCATCAGGACACGCCGCCAGCTCACCGCCGTTCCCGTGGAAACGCCCCTGTCCGTCGCCAAGACCGCGGACTACAGCTTTGTGTCGGACGGTAAGAAGAGGAGAAACACGTCTGCAGAGTGACAGCGGTATTGTCACCGCCATGTCGCGGGAACACCGTGCACACCGTTACACTTACACCATTACACACACACACACACACACCTCACACACCGTTACACACACACATACACCGTTACACACCTCATACACCATTACACACACACACACACCTCACACACCATTACACTTACACCATTACACACACACACACCTCACACACCGTTACACTTACACCATTACACACACACACACACACCTCACACACCGTTACACTTACACCATTACACACACACACACACACCTCACACACCGTTACACTTACACCATTACACACACACACACACACCTCACACACCGTTACACTTACACCATTACACACACACACACACACACACACACACCTCACACACCGTTACACTTACACCATTACACACACACACACACACCTCACACACCGTTACACTGACACCATTACACACACACACACCGTTACACTTACACCATTACACACACACACACACACACCTCACACACCGTTACACTTACACCATTACACACACACACCGTTACACTTACACCATTACACACACACACACCTCACACACCGTTACACTTACACCATTACACACACACACACACCTCACACACCGTTACACTTACACCATTACACACACACACACCGTTACACTTACACCATTACACACACACACACACACCGTTACACACTTCATACACCATTACACACACACACACACACACACACACCTCACACACCATTACACTTGCACCATTACACACACACACACACCTCACACACACACACCGTTACACACACACACCATTACACAGACACACACACCATTACACACCTCATACACCATTACACACACACACACACACACCATTACACACCTCATACACCATTACACACACACACACCGTTACACTTACACCATTACAAACACATACACCGTTACACACCTCATATACCATTACACACTCACACATACACTGTTACACACCTCATACACCATTACACACACACACACACACACACACACCGTTACACTCCTCATACACTGTTACACACACACCATGACAAAGTCTCACACACCACTGCCACATACACTGAACTAACACTGCGTAACACCTCACTGATAACTGCAAAAAGTGCAATCCAGTTATGTTGCCAACAATAGTAGAAATGATGGTTCATAATTCCATGCTATATAACTTAATCCTATAGCAGCAGTTTCTGCTGTAGTGTCGACTGAGGAGATCAGATCATGCCAAAGAACAACACAAATGATGAAGTAATATATTTTTAGCACATTTCCACTGTTTTTTGTGTCATACCTCTACCATGTTAATCGCACTGTAACCTTACCGTTATCGTAATCATAAGGCTTGCCTTTGTCTGAACAGTGTCTGTTGTCTTGTTGTATTTTAGATTGTTGGTACAATCCTTTACGTAGTTGTATTGGATCTGTTATATTTATATTACTTGTTATGCCTTAACCGTATATTGAAAGGGAATATTTTTGTATTTTTATTAACCTCCCTGTTGGAAAGTTAAACACAATTATTTAAGTTGTGGTTATCTAAATATTTTACTTGCTCTGCTTTTGAAACTGCCCTCCATGACTCATCTATACATCACTATTTCTGGAAAGTTGGTGTGGCTTCCCATGGTGACATAAAATTGTAGTACTAGTGGTGTGCAGATCTTTCTGGAATGAGAGACAGATCTATAGAACACTGGGGTCTTGTTATTGGTGTCTTTCTACCATATGGTCATATTTAACATTTACCAACTGGAATGGACATTCCCCTTTGACTAGATTTTGACAACAGCGTTTCCCTCAGGACACCGTGAAGTCAGGAAGTAGGTAGGTGAGCAGCACAGATGACCTTTGACCCCCGTGTCTGCGCAGACAACACACAGGAAGTGACTTTGAAAAAGAACCTGAGTGGCCTGGGATTCAGCTTCCTGATCTCGGAGCTGGATTCCCCGGAGGAGGCTGGGAACGGGAACGGGAATGTTGTCCGGATAAAGAAGCTATTCCCGGGACAGCCGGCCAAAGAGAGCGGACTCATCCAGCAGGGTGACGTCATCCTGGCCGTCAACGGCGTTCCGCTGAAGGGGCTGTCCTATCAGGTAAACACAGGGGGGCTGCATTATTATTTGGGCTATTCTTTCAGTGTGATGAGGCAGAGTCATCGTAATCAATGGAATGGGGGACATTTTCAGGAAAAACAACTGCACTATGAATAAGAAACCCTGCTATAAAATCCAACGATGCAAGCTTGGAAATTAGCTGCGTGTGAGCTGGTCAACTGCTAGTGCTAAACCATGTTGAGCAGGGAGCTGGTCTGAACTGGTCAGCCAGCTAAACCATGTCGAGCAGGGAGTTGGTCTGAACCGGTCAGCCAGCTAAACCATGTTGAGCAGGGAGTTGGTCTGAACTGGTCAGCCAGCTAAACCATGTCGAGCAGGGAGTTGGTCTGAACCGGTCAGCCAGCTAAACCATGTCGAGCAGGGAGCTGGTCTGAACTGGTCAGCCAGCTAAACCATGTTGAGCAGGGAGTTGGTCTGAACTGGTCAGCCAGCTAAACCATGTCGAGCAGGGAGTTGGTCTGAACCGGTCAGCCAGCTAAACCATGTCGAGCAGGGAGCTGGTCTGAACTGGTCAGCCGGCTACCAGCTGTTTCAAAACCTACAGTCATTTCAGTCATTATTTCAATCTGAAAACTACCAAAAAACAAAAAAAGTCTCTCTGTCTATCACTACCTCTGTGTCCTCAAAAGCGTCTAACACAGGGGGGGTCTAACCTTACCCAAAAAGGGCTGGTGTGGGTCCAGGTTTCTGTTTTAGTCCACCACGAAGACACACGATTCTACTGATTAACTAATCATGGTCCTCAATCAAGAAGACCTTGATAAGTAGACTCAGGTGTCTTACTGTGGGGCTAAAAGCAACAAAAACCTGCACCCGCACGCTGACTATTTTCGGATAAGATCAGATCCACCCCTGTTCTCGCGTGACAGTGGAGACGCCCTAATCTGGGGGAATTAGCTCCTGGCAGCACACGGCAGGGCCCTGCCGTCCCCGGAAAATACGGGATTAAAACGGAGCTCATTTAGCTCATTTAGGAATGAGTCAGGCCAGGCCTCCCGCCAACTCCCCGCGGACGACGGCCAACTCCCATGATGCACTGCACAGACGGCCCTATCGCTTCCACCCCCCGCAGGGAGTGCTGCACCTCCTGAGGGGAGCTCCGGAGAGGGTCACCCTGTCGCTGTGCCGCCCCGATCCGGGAACGCTGCCCGAATTCGACGCCAACGCCAAGGTGAAGTTCCTCACTTAAAAACGTGTTTCAGGAAACAAACCCTCATGCGAGATGGTAACAGCTTCTTTCATGAAACTTTTTTTTTTTTTTTTTACGCATACACTGAACGCAAGCAAATGCAAAACACCAATTTTTTTATCCAATTCATTCTGTTTTGGATTCAAATACTTTTCTACTCATTACTAGTCTATTGTCTACTTTTGTCTGGTGTATTGGAATCTATGAAATACTCTCAAAAAGTACTTTGCACTTTGTTGTACGTCGCTCTGGATAAGAGCGTCTGCCAAATGCCATTAATGTAATGTAATGTAATGTAATGTAAAAAAATACAAACCCCGCCTTCTGGTCCTCTTGGTTGGCTCAAGAGCTGTATATTCTACTATGCGAAGGGACATTCAAGAAAAATAAAATAAAATAAATAATATATTTTCACTGCAACATGCTTTTGTCATCCCAGCTGTATTATGTCACAAAAAGGTTTCTGTCGGGTCTCAGAAGGGTCTGTGATCACTCTCCTGTGTCTCTCAGTCTCCCGTTCCCTCTCCTACAAGAGAGCTCAGGTCCAGGTCCATGGATCTGAAGCTGGGGGGCGTGAGGTCTGAGTCTAACAGGCAGCTGCTGCAGAGGGTCCACGAGCACACCTGTGCACAGGTGAGCTGCTCTGAGGACACCTGTAGACAGGTGACCAGCCCTGAGGACACCTGTAGACAGGTGAGCTGCCCTGAGAACACCTGTAGACAGGTGACCAGCCCTGAGAACACCTATAGACAGGTGAGCTGCCCTGAGAACACCTGTAGACAGGTGACCAGCCCTGAGAACACCTGTAGACAGGTGAGCTGCCCTGAGAACACCTGTAGACAGGTGAGCTGCCCTGAGGACACCTGTAGACAGGTGAGCTGCCCAGAGAACACCTGTAGACAGGTGACCAGCCCTGAGAACACCTGGGCACAGGTGAACAGCCCTGAGAACACCTGTAGACAGGTGACCAGCCCTGAGAACACCTGTAGACAGGTGAGCTGCCCTGAGAACACCTGTAGACAGGTGACCAGCCCTGAGGACACCTGTAGACAGGTGAGCTGCCCTGAGAACACCTGTAGACAGGTGAGCTGCCCTGAGGACACCTGTAGACAGGTGACCAGCCCTGAGGACACCTGTAGACAGGTGAGCTGGCCTGAGGACACCTGTAGACAGGTGAGCAGCCCTGAGAACACCTGTAGACAGGTGAGCAGCCCTGAGAACACCTGTAGACAGGTGAACAGCTCTGAGGACACCTGTAGACAAGTGAGCAGCCCTGAGATCCCCTGTAGACGGGTGAGCTGCCCTGAGAACACCTGTAGACAGGTGAGGTGGGCGGGGCCCCAAGTGAGGTGGACGGGACCCCAGGTGAGGCGGTCAAGCCCAGACGCGATGACAGAGGCGGAGCTTCAGGCAGACCCCGCCCCCTCCCCCTGCTCCAGCACCAGCAGTGACCCCAGCGACCAGGAAACAGTGTGCGCTGACAACGACCTCTCCACGGCAACAGTTGCCATGCTGAGGGAGGAGCTAAGCAACAACACCAACACCAATCACACTGTCACGTCTGAAAGGTAACACCCTCAGTCACCTTAACTTGCCTTAACTGGAGAAAATGCACTTCATATACGTATTGAAAACTAATAGACAAAACAAAATCAAGATCGATATACAGTATTGATCATTGGCGAATTCAGTAAGTAGAAAGCCCTGGATGTTGGAATACATTCAGCATTGGAAAGATGTTTTACAGTATTGGGTGGCCTGTAGTGTAGTGGTTAAGGTAAATGACTGGGACATGCAAGGTCGGTGGTTCTAATCCCGGTGTAGCCACAATAAGATCCGCACAGCCGTTGGGCCCTTGAGCAAGGCCCCTAACCCTGCATTGCTCCTACTTAGTCTAATCAACTGTATGTCGCTCTGGATAAGAGCGTCTGCCAAATGCCAATAATGTAATGTAATGATGGTTATTGGAAAGTGGGAGCTGTTGATATTTTACAGTATTGATCGTTATTAGAAAGTGGGAGCTGTTGATATTTTACAGTATTGATCGTTATTGGAAAGTGGGAGCTGTTGACATTTTACAGTATTGATCGTTATTGGAAAGTGGCAGTGGTGGATGTTTTACAGTATTGATTATGATGAATGTTAGTTCAGTGATCGGTTTCGGGGCCTGTGTGTGCAGCCCAGTCAGGGAGGACAGCGTCGTGGTGATGGGGAACGGGCTGACGATCCTGGAGGATGAGGAGTACCTGACCATCACCTCGTCCTTGGAGGCCCTTCCCAGCCTCAGCCCGGGGGCCCCCGGGGCCCCCACCGCCGCGGCCCCGCCCTCCCCGCTGCCCCCCTCCGACTGCGAGCCCGTCCCCGAACCCTGTTACTATAGCAACGACGTGTGGGAGGGGCCGGAGGAGGAAGAGGAGGAGGAGGAGGACCCGAGGAAGGTGAGGCCTGCAGAGGAGACCCGTGCCTCTGGCTCCACAACACAATAATGACAAGTTGAATAGTTGCAATATTACATTATATTACACGTTGCATAACATACATTGCAATCGTTTAGTGAATGCTCCTTTCAAGAGCAACTGACAACATTTCAGAATATAGGCACATCCACATGAGTTATATAGGAAACAATGACATCATACTGGATAAGACTAAAGATGGTGAACATGCAACATCACTAACACACTACTGTACTGTAGGTTATCTATGCAAAACTATAACCCCATGACCAATGGTCCATGCTACAGCTGTACGTAGATGCAATAAAATACACTACACATTTGTTGTCTGGCTCATTTTATACAGGTTGACCTCCCAGGGTCTCAGAGTTTACGTCTGAATTAGCCGACCTACCACCTTCACCATGCACCCCTCTCATGGCAAAATGTAATAAAAATAAAGCTTACTTCCTGAAAAGCAGGTTTCCATGTCTGCTTTATAGCTCTGAACTATGTGGCTTTCACCAGAGTGTTATAATCTGCCAAATGCCATTAATGTAATGTAATGTAATGTAATGTATTAATGTATTTACATGTACTCATTCTGAAGAATAACAGAATGTTTAAACTGCTTATCAAAGGCTCCATATTCCTCTCCTCTGCAGCAGCTGAGACAGGCTCAATGAAATTTTTTTTATTTTTTTATTTTTTAAACCTTTCCTTTCTTTCTGAACGTCTCGGGCAGGACATGATGAAGGAGTTTGAGCTGAACGTGACCCTGACCAAGTCCTGGAGCGGCAGCTTTGGGTTCACCATCGCGCGCAGCAAACTGGACGACTGCTACTACGTGCAGGAGGTCCTGGACAACCCCGCCAAGGCCGACGGCCGCTTGCGCGCGGGGGACCGGCTCATCACGGTGCGGCGGGAGCCAAGGGCCTCCTTTCAGCTTCGCCGAACGAGGGCAACGTCTAACCGTGACAATCTGAAAAGCCCATCCTCGGTTCATCCTATTTAAGAACCGCTCTAGTGCTGATGGATGGGCCCCATGATGAATATGAACAGAAAATACAGGATGAAATCAATTTGTTCGTCAATTATTTTGTGTGCTCAACAATATGACAAAAATATATAATCTTTTTGTAAATGGTTGCCTTATGTTAGCATTGTATTAATGCTGTATTAGTGCTGTATTAGCAATGTATTAGCAATGTATTAGCGCTGCATTAGCGTTGTATTAGCGCTGTATTAGTGTTGTGTTAACGCTGTATTAGCGTTGTGTTAATGCTGTATTAGTGCTGTATTAGCGCTGTATTAGCATTGTGTTAACGCTGTATTAGCGTTGTATCCGTGCTGTATTAGCGCTGTATTAGCGATGTATTAGCGCTGCGTTAACGCTGTTCCCCGGTCGCTCTGCAGGTGAACGGGCACAGCGTGACGGACGTGACAGACGACGTGGCGATGATGATCCTGCGCTGCTGCTCCAAGCGGCTGAACATGGTGCTGGGCCGGGCCGTGCAGAACCTGCGGGCCCCACCTGCCCCCGACAGCCTGCCGGACATCACCCTGTGCAAGACCGCCACCGGACAGATGGGTGCGTTGTGTCGTTTTACATTTTGCTAAAGACCGCTACGGGACAGATGGGGGCGTTATGCCGTTTTACATTTTGCTACAGCATTTATATAGCGCTTCACAGACACATCACAGTGGGAAAAACTCGCCTCAACCACCACCAATGTGCAGCACCCACCTGGGTGATGCAACGGCAGCCATTTTGTGCCATCAGCTGAGGTGGAGAGGGAGAGAACCGTTTTTTTGCCAATTAATTCAGGGGAGGATTAGGTGGCAGGTTGAGAGAGCACTGGGGCATTGGGGGGTGATTTCAGAGATAAGATCACCACCTACTGGCCCACCAACACCAATACTCAGGAGGTGTTGTCATCCAAATACTCACCAAGGCCACCATTGACCAATGGGCTCTGAGAAGATTGGGGGTAGGGGGTTGTGCAGGTTGTTTTTATATGACATTTCTATTATTATTGTATTGTGTGTTTTAGGTATAAGGCTGACCGGGGGCATCGGCAGTAAGTGGCAGGGCATTTATGTTCTGGAGGTGGTGCCAGACTCCCCCGCCAGCGAAGAGGGCAGCATTCAGCCCAGCGACAAGATCCTCTACATCTGCGGCAAGTGCACCATGGGAATGTCCCTGGAGGACGCGGTGAAGGCGTGCGAGGTCGCCCCGCGCAAGGTCAAGCTCAAGGCCACCAGGTGAGCAACAAAACCATCTGTGATTGGTTCACCCGCCGATCACAGTGCCAACAAAACCATCTGAGATTGGTTCACCCGCCAATCAAAGTGCTAACAAAACCATCTGCGATTGGTTGACCAGTGCTGTGATGTTTGACTCTTCTGTTTTGTGTCTCTCTTGTTTAGAGATGACCAGCCCGTGATGTCGAAGGGCAAATGGAACGGTATGTTTTCATAAATTTATCTCATAAAGCCTCTGTAGTTTCTGCAGTTGCAGGTTTTTATTTTTTTATTTTAGCAGGGCACCAATAGCCCTTTAAGATGTTTTAAAGATCAGAAATATGCGATTGGAATGTTCTCACCTGAACATTCTAACGCTGATGTAACAACCACTGCTGGTAACTGAAAGCAATGGAACACTGACTTTTGAAAAAAAACTAAAACATTCCAAAGCACCAGCTCTGCACCTGGTTCATGCACCCATGCCTTTGTCCACCGGGTAACCGACACGCTCTGCAGATTCGTTTATATTCCACCATGTCGTGAAATAATTACCGTCTGGCGGAGCGTACCTCTGCCTTCGCTCAGACTGAGTCACCGCGGTCTGCAGTGGACAGGCTGGTTGCTCAGCCCACCGCGCTGCGTGTCCGTGTACCCCTCCCCTGGGCTAACGAGGCGCGCGGGCTGTCAGAGCCTCGGCCAGTCTCCACGCTGGCCCCAGTGCGGCGGGGCGACAGGTTTAACCGCGCTCAGGAGTGACGGAAACGAGACGGAGAGCTGCTCACTGCCTGCCCCGGTGCCCCCTCCACATGAGGAGGGAGGTGTCAGCTCCTGCTAGAGAACCCCCTGCCCACTTCATCAATGGTAAATGGTTGGCATCTATATAGCACCTTTATCCAAAGCGCTGTACAATTGATGCTTCTCATTCACCCATTCATACACATACTCACACTCACACTCACACTCACACTCACACTCACACTCACAGCGATTGGCTGCCATGCAAGGCCCCGACCAGCTCGTCAGGAGCATTTGGGGGTTAGGTGTCTTGCTCAGGGACACTTCGACACCGCCCGGGCGGGGGATCGAACCGGCAACCTTCCGACTGCCAGACGACTGCTCTCACTGCCTGAGCCATGTCACCCCCCATTCATCACCAACGCACTAGGCTTTTACTCATTCACACCTAGCACAGGAACCACTGAGACTAAATACATACAAAATGTACGCTGAACACAGGACATATTGGATACGCGTGTGTATATATAGGCTAAGGAATCCATTTTGAATTTCGGAATGAGTGTAATTTTGTGAGGGCAAATTCAGTGATCGACAGAGAGACCGTTATTTTCTGGGAATGCATTTTCAAATCTTTTTTTACGTCTTATACAAGGTGATGGTCCATTAGAATGCTCCATGTTTTCACAAGACAGTGGAACATTTAAATAAAAATCAATCATTTCTTTTCCCCTCCGTGTATATCTGACACACGTTCTGGCACCCCCTCTGCAGGTTTGTTGGAGTGGAAGAAGGAGATGCGGTTTTTCCCGCGGCTGGAGGAGCAGAGCGCGGCGGTGGAGGGTAGGGACTCTGGTTTCTCCCGCTGACAGCGCCCGTCACGCGGTGCGGCTCCCCCGCTGACAGACGGGGCCGGTGCGGGGCGGTGGGGGGATTAATTATTAGCGAGACTCGGCCTCCTGCGGAGTATTGGGCTGCGTGTGTGTGTGCGCGTGTGTGTGCGAGCCGTCCGCTAGCCCGGCCCGCCCGCGCCGCGGTTTCCCGGGAGACGGCTAGGCGGGAGGTAGCTCTTGAAAAGGGGAAAGCGTCGATCAGGTGAGCAGGAGACACGTTCATCAACACATCATGAAATGGAGGGCAGCTCCGCTCCGACGCTGAAATGGCAGCACAGGGGGAACGCCGCCGTGAGTTTTCACCTGTTTCAGACTCTGCTCTCTGGACAGGTTTGGGTTCGACTCGGTGTCTTGCGTTGTGGCGTCTCCGTATAGCGCTGTGGAGTGATGTTTCTGTAATCTTGCTTTCTAATGTCGCCTACGCTGCAATTACCATGTGAAGGTGTCTTTTGTCACTTGCTTTCAGAAAAAACATTTCAGTTGAATTTTCAACATATTTATAATTCAAGCTTGTTAAGTCAGTTCTCTTAGTCGGGTTGGAAGAACTTCAATGTTTAGTATGTTTAGTAGCTGTTTAGTAATTGTGAATATTATTTAATCAACTGGAGCCTGATTTTGTGGTTTTGAGTCTTCATGATGAAGCCTCGTGAAAGAGTGGAAAGATGATGTTGCTTACAGGGAAAACGCCATAATGACTCCCACTAACCAGGGACTCAGAAAGCTGTGCTCAACACCAGCGTAGTTTTGGGCGCTTATGGGTGATTAAATGCCTATCTGACCCGTCTCTCTCCCTCTTGCCCTCTCTCTCTCTTTCTCTCTCTGTCTCTCTCTCCCTCTCCCTCCTGCCCTCTCTCTCTTTCCCCATCTCTCTCTCTCTCACTCTCGTTCTCTCTCCAGTCAAAGCCACGCCCAAGGCAAGTGTGAAGTTCCGCCGGCGTCTCTCCATGACCTCAGAGCCGGAGGTACCCAACACCTGAAACCCGACCCCCGACCCCCGACCCTTGACCCCCTAATCCCGCTCCGTTCCCATCCCCCTGGGGCTGCCCCCTCGCTAGATTCACCCGTGAATGTTCCACTGGCCTTTCCCTCCAAAATATATAACAGCGTCATCCTCGTTTCTCATCAACCAGGCCCTTTTATAGGCCTTCTGTTGGCGTAAATTACTATACGTTTTACAGCAGTTATTTTTTACAGCTTAGACAATCAGGCCAACTCCCAACCATGATTTTACAGATTTCTACTGTTATTGAACTGCTATGGTTTGTTAGAAAAAACGAATTTGTCAGTGTTCCTGAGCCTGTGCTGTTCTCCAGCGCTGTTAGCGGTGTAGGGCATATAGGGGCCTGGTTGTGGAAGAGCGTGACCCGGCCCCCCCCTCCCTCTCCCCCGCAGAGCTGCGTCCTGCAGGTGGAGTTCCAGAGGCGGGCTCAGGAGGGCCTGGGGTTCTCGCTGGCGGGGGGCGTGAGCGGCAGCGTGCTCAGGGTGAAGGAGATCTGCGCCGGGAGCCTGGCCCAGCAGGACGGGAGGCTGCAGGAGGGGGACATCCTGCTGGAGGTGACCTGTCAATCATCCGTCTATCACCTGTCAATCACCCGTCAATCACACCTCAATCACACGTCAGTCACATGTCAAATCATATCAGTAAGGACTCTGGAGGACTGCTGGGGTCACTTAGGGTCATAGGGACCATAGAACAGAAAAGGTCTTTTCTGGGGGGTGGGGAGGGGTTCAGATCAATTCTGTGTTTGTGTGCATTTATCTGTCCGTGTGTGTGTGTGTGTGTGCGTACACGCGCAGGTGAACGGGATCATTGTATCTGGGCTCAGTCACAGTAAGGTGGTGTGTGTGTGTGTGTGTGTGCGTGCGTGTGTGTGTGTGTGTGTGTGTGTGTGTGTGTGTGTGTGTGTGTGTGTACAGGTGAACGGGATCATTGTATCTGGGCTCAGTCACAGTAAGGTGGTGTGTGTGTGTGTGTGTGTGTGCGTGCGTGTGTGTGTGTGTGTGTGTGTGTGTGTGTGTGTGTGTGTACAGGTGAACGGGATCATTGTATCTGGGCTCAGTCACAGTAAGGTGGTGTGTGTGTGTGTGTGTGTGTGCGTGCGTGCGTGTGTGTGTGTGTGTGTGTGTGTGTGTGTGTGTGTGTGTGTACAGGTGAATGGGATCATTGTCTCTGGGCTCAGTCACAGTAAGGTGGTGTGTGTGAGCGTGTGTGTGTGTGTGTGTGTGTGTGTGTACAGGTGAATGGGATCATTGTCTCTGGGCTCAGTCACAGTAAGGTGGTGTGTGTGTGTGTGTGTGTGTGTGTGTGTGTGTGTGTGTGTGTACAGGTGAACGGGATCATTGTCTCTGGACTCAGTCACAGTAAGGTGGTGGATATTCTGCGTCACACTGAGGGCTCCGTGCAGCTCACGGTCAGCAGAGACAGCCCGCCGCAGGGCCACGCCCACAACCCAGACCACACCCACAACCCCGCCCCTGAGCCTGTGCTCACCACCAATCAGGATTCACCAGGTGAGTTTAACTCTCAGACACGCCCCTCTCACACCAGCAAAAACTCTCACCGTAAGACACATAGGACACGCAGGGCAGCCTATAGCCCCGTGGGTAAGGTGCTTAACTTTCCCCCTGCTTAGTCTAATCAACTGTAAGTAGCTTTGGATAAAAGTGTTGGTTAAATAACTGTAATGTAATGTCACATTACTAACACTGTGAAATCTGTGTTGCTTTATGGAACAAGAACACTTGCTCTTTGTAAAAACATTGCTTCCCTGTCAAAATGGAAAGCTGTAATGTATTTAAAGGTACAGTAGGTAATTTCGGACTTCTAACGGTTAAGAGAGGAATTGCAGCAACAAACATGCTCAAACCACAACCCTTTTATCCCAGCCCTTCTCTGTGAACGCGCTGACGTTGAAATGCCATTGGCTGTGGCAACTAGAACCAATTTTCAACCAATGAGCTGGAATTATTCTACAGCTATACTATGTTTTGGTACAGAGTGCCGGCCTGTCAACAGCACATTTTCAAACACGAATTTAAGGACTATAAACACAGGCAGAGGGTGAGTCAACACTGAGCCTTTTTCAATGAGAGGAAGGGATTTACAATGGTCTTGTAACAATGTTTTAACACAAAAATCTTACCTACTGTACCTTTAAGACTACCCAGCATGACTTAATCCAATTAAATACAATATTTTCCAGAACATATTTTACCCTGTTTTTTGTCAATCCTGGGTTTGTGCTGATGGACATGCTAATTGCAAAGTAAACCATATAAACAACTCTTAGAGTAAATAACAATTATCTGAAATTTCCCTGCAACACTGACCAACCATAGAAGCTTTAGATATGTCACTGACATGTCCATGCATGTGTGCACTTTTGCTTGGAATGCAGAGATCACCATAGAAACAGAAGCTCAAGAGCATCTGGTGAAATCACGGACGTCCTGGAGTGAAGAAAAGCAGGAAGAATCGCCTGAGAGTTTAGACAAGGTGAAACACGCTCGCCTAAAAGCGACATCCACAACTTTCCACAACTTTCCTTTAACTAATGCTGCGGTAGGATATAGATGCCGGAATCTGAAATGTCTCATGCCACTGTTTGTAAAAGGGTGAGGCTTTCCTTGGTGTCCTGGCAAAATTCTAAAACCGGCTCTCTCAAAATGGCCGCCAGCAATCACAGCTCAACTGGTGCAATAACCCTCCCTCCACATTAACTGATATTTTATGAATTTTCTGGCACAAAATGGCTGCCATTAATCACACAGGTGGGTGCTGAGGCGAGAGTCCTCCCTGCACTGCAAAGCTCTTTTGAGGTCATGAAGAGTGCTATATAAATGCAATCTGACATCACGAAGCAGACCTATTACATCAGCATCTTCGTATGTCTGGACCTTGTCACTGCCCAGGGGTGATGCGTATAATCATACCCAAATGAGAGATAGACGTAAGAGATTGTGGACAATGGAGAGGCTAACGTGCTAAGAGGAGGCTAACGTGCTAAAGAGAGCCAGGCTGGCAGGCCGTGGGAATCTAGAAGATGAGCTACTGAAGCGTCACATTCTCTCCTGTGGAGAAGGGTGTGAAACTCAGGTGATGAGAACAACTCTGAGTGACCTCCCGCCTCTCTCCCTCTCTCTATCTCTCTCCCTCGCTCTCTCTCCCCCCCCCACAGGAAGGTCGAAACCTTACCCCCACACCCCAGACCTGCTGCCCTCCCCTGTGTGTCTCAGACATGTTGCAGGACGCCTCTGATAGGTAGGAACCGCTCCCTGTACCCCTCCACCCCCACCCCCACCCCCACCCATCAGCCGTTAGCTCTCACTCTGAGAACAACCAGCCAATGTGTGCCACATCGATCACAGCACTCAGCTCAAATATCTTGTATATCGAGCAGTTTCGCCTGGTGAGACGTCCCATTAATGTCCACCAGGAGGAAGCAGAGAGCCACTGATGTGGCCAAACCGCTTAAACGGTGACAGAAAGCCAGGGATGATAGGAGAGCAGGGACTTAGAGACGGGAATCTGATGTCACTGCGTACTTTACAGCGCAGTGCTCATGCCTGCTGGAGCCCGGTAATCTGAACCTGCGTTAAAGTGGCAGGGCCTCCCCGGGACAGACACTGGTGCCGGCTGGTGGCCTCTGTTGCCTGGTTACGGGGCAGTTCGCTAACTATGTGTGCGTTCCTACTGTAAGTTGAAAAGTTTAGGAGCACACAAATGCATTGCAATTAGTAGATGTGCTCCTTCTACTAAATTATTTCTGCAGTTGGCACACGTCAATTTTCCGGAGCAACTGCAGAGACTGAACAGCAATCTGATTTCAGTCTGGCTAACCGGAGATGCATCTGACTACCAAGTGGAAATGCAATGTGGTTAGATCATATCCAGACACAGTCTAGATGCAAGTTGCATCAAATGACAAGTTGTAGGGTAAACAAGGCTAAAAATAATCAATCGACCTTTATGTAAACAGGGAGCGATAATGGGAAGAAAGTTCTCTTTTGCATGCTTAGAGGTATAAAAAGATATAATGTGTGCTTTGTGAATGCCTTTTTCGTCCCCTGTGTTCTCCTCCAGGTCAGGAGACTGATCCATGTAATTGGTATCCGCCAATTACATGTCTGTTACAATTAGAAGCTTTTCTACCCTCTAGGTGGAAAAATCGCAGGAAAATCCACCTTGCGTGACTTTCACCGCCGAATGGTAGCCATGTTCCTCATTCCTACCCCCCGATCCCCCTTCAGAACCCAGCCCCAACACACACACCAAGACACATCTGCCACGGAAAAGGTCAAAGGTCACTCTCACAGCTGGAGTAGCGATGATGATGATGATGATGATGATGATGATGATGAAGACGGAGATTCGTCTAAGCCCTCTGCTAGCGAGCCCACGCCTCTCTCAGGTAGAGCTCTCGACCGACCCAGTCCTTCCCAGCCGGGAAAACCAGAATGTTCCGGAGGATTGAGCAGCGATATCGGAACAGCGACTCCTTTCTTACCATATGCCCCAACACGGGCACATTCATAACTACAATTTCTTTCACGTGTTCTGTGTGCTGTAAAAATATGCGAAAACCCGCATCTCAGAAAGGGAACAGGGGCAGATGGGAGTTATGATTATAATACAAGGCTATTTCTTTACATATGGTCTTTGGAATGAGCAAAACCTAACCCAATTTGGAAATTGTAATGCTGGGTGTCGTAACGCTGGGCTAAAACAAAAACCTGCACCCACACCAGCCCTTTTTGGGTAAGACTGGACACCGTTGCTGTAGTTTTTCTGTTTTCATTTGATATTTGAGGGATATTTGAGCAAGGTCGTTTTCCCATCTGAAAAACCCTCGTCTGCCATGAGCCTTTGAAGTTAATTGGAGGGTTGAGGATTCTCACCTTCAAACAACTTCAAACAACTGAGGCAAGACGCAGTTCCTGTACACATCACCCACCGCCACGCAAGAGTACCTGCAACACAACTTTCCCATCGCCCAACACTAATCCTCACAAAATCCTCTCAATTTGCTCGCTGACACCAACTCCACTCTCATTTTCTTCGGTTACGGAACACAAAAGATGAGATTAATGCTCCTGTTTAACATGTCTGTGTGTGTTCCCCTGTTATTTCGCGAAATTTCGAAATGACGCGGTAACAGTCATCTGCAAGGATTCTTGACGCACATGAACACATCCTAAAACGTAGGAAGTGACTAATGCAGAAATCCCTGTTATTGTACAAGAGCTTTGTCTCTCATAATAGTTATTTATGTGGGTTTTGAGTTCACTGTTGTTATGTTGCTATGAATCGTGTAAATATTCATATTGTCATCATATATACTTTCGCTTTTTTTTAATTGTTCGAACCACCTCCATTTTTATTTCCTGAGGAGGTTCTGGCCAGCTCGGCATTGACATCAGTGCTTTAAGTGAACTGTGAACATAAATTCAGTACTGTGCATTCCCGTAAGGCGTGCCATTTTCCCGCTCTTATGAAGGGCCCCCCATAGTCTCAGAGGAGGAGCTGTCCAGCCTGCCGCTCATACGCCCCTCCAGCACTGGCCGATACTCGGGGTCAAGGGTCAAAGCGCTCATTCAGATCCTGCAGCACCAGCTGGACCAGCAGGAGCTGGTGAAGGAATTCATGGTACTGCGAAACCCGACATCCACAACCCAACATCGTCAACACATTATCCAACATCCCACTACCCAACATACTCAACACATTACCCAACATCCTCAACCCACTACCCAACATCCTCAACACATTACTCAACATCCTCAATGCATTACCCAACATCCTCAACCCACTACCCAACATCCTCAACACATTACACTACAGGCTATATCTGCACACAAGTCCTCACCCTTGACTAGTGTGTGAAATTTTCTGTCTGGAAACGCCCTCTCTACTCTAGGGGACTCAGAAGCCGGTGACAGGGGGGGGGGGGGGATGCCCGCTCGGTGGCGCAGGGTGAGGGCGCTATAAACGCAGAATAACAGCGCAGGTCAGCGCGCTGTTTCTCGTTATGGTCCTCACCTCCTAGGCTGTTTAACGGCCTTAGTTTTCCACGTTCACCCCTGCGCTGCAGCACCTCGGGCCGTGAGAAACCCTGCTCATACAGCTCTTACACTGCTGGCCTTTTACTGGAGGGGGAGGGGGGGTTGGGCAGGGAGATGCCAGCCCGTATGGAGTTGATTATCCCAAACTGGAATATGGTGATTAACCCACAGAATGTCTTATTGTTCCCCCTCAGGCACTGGAACATTTGAAACCCTCCGACAACTGCCTGGTTGGCAAAGCACCGGAAAACCGGGAGAAGAATCGATACCGGGATATCCTGCCCTGTAAGCCCCCTCTAAAACCATAATAACAACACGCCAACACTTTCACTCCTTGCCCTAATCCGTCATTTTATGAGCTGCCGTACTCGCGGTAATTCTCTTTAAAACTCTGAGTCACACACAAGCGGGGGGGAGCCGGGGGGAGCACAGCACTTCAGTGTTGACAAAAACGCGGAACGCCGAGCCCAAAGTGTTTAGTCTGGGAGCGCGGCTCGCGAGAGGACAAGGACGCGGTTGTGCGCGGCGACGCGCTAACGTGCTAGGAGCCCCGGGGCGAAACGAGACGCATGGCGGTACAGCGCCCGTGCGCCGGGTGTCCCGACACGCATCACATTACACACCCTGCCGACACCGGGGCTTACCGTAACATTGCCTCTTTATTTCCGCGGAGGTTCGGAAAGTCCCTGACGCCGCGCAAATGGCCCGGCTTCCACATTCACATTCATATTCATATTCATAACGGGCCAAAGGGATCCCGCTCACTCCTATTTATTATTCTACACGGGGGTGAGGGGGAGGTCGTGCTCGAATAGGGCTTCTCTGTGGAGGCACGGAGGAGCCGGTCGAGTATGGGGGTGCTCTGTCGGTCAAAATGATCTTGGGAGACTTCACACTTTTTACGCCTACTAGAGAGGGTCCTGCACAGAACCGAAAAGGCAAAGCCAAAGAACACTAAAAAAAAGTCTCCACTTCTCGTGTCTTGAGCAGGAAATATTAGCTTGTTATTAGCTGTGTGCTTGACAAGTGAAATTGTCTTACCCGACTGGCAAACTCTGAAATGAGTCAAACTGTCACCTCAGTTAAAAGACTGAAATACTTGGCGAGCAGAACTCTCTGACAGAACCCTTTTTTTAAACCAGCGCTGCTCAACTCCACGTCCTGCCGCAGTGTCTGCAGGTCTTTGCTCCTGCCGTGCACTACACCACCCGATTTCACTAATCAGCTTATTATCTGAACCAAGCAGATAAAATATCAGGTGAAATCAGGTGGTGTAGCACACGGTTGAAGCAAAGACCTGCAGACACTGCGGCCCGCAGGACCAGGAGTTAAAAGAGAGGTTAAAGAGAACAGAAATACCTCTGCATTATTGTTGTTGTGATTGAGTGACAGGACCGTGGCAGTTTGTTTGTTCCGCCCCCCACCCCCGATCCTCGGCCTGACTCCGGTGGTCTCTGTTTCGAACCCCCGACAGAGCGGGAGCCCCCGCGCCGGCCCACAATGCAGTGCTGCAGAGTGTGCAGCCGTGTTTGTTTATTATCGCGGCCTCTCGCCGGCCTGCTGCTCTGAGTACCGCGCGGCGGAGACGGCGGGATGCGAGGGGCCCCGGGGCCTGTTGTTGCTGGACGCCGTTCAAGCAGCCGCGCTGCGCGACAGGAAGCTTCACGCCACCCATTGTGGTGGCATTACCACACACACACACACGCACGCATACATACACACCTATACACACCCCCATACACACACACACACACACACGCACCTATACACACCCCCATACACACACACACACACACACACACACTCACACGCACACACACCTATACACACACACACACACACATACATATACACACACACACGCACACACACACACACTCACACACATACACTCACACACCTATACACACCCCCATACACACACACACACACACACACACACACGCACACACATACACATACACGCACACACACACACACACACACACACCCATACACACACACACACACACGCATACATACACACCTATACACACCCCCATACATACACACACACACACACACACTCACACACATACACACATACACACACACACACACACGCACACACACCTATACACACCCCCATACACACACACACATACACACACGCATACATACACACCTATACACACCCCCATACACACACACACACGCACTCACACACATACACACACACATACATACACACACATACACACACACGCATACATATACACATATATACACAAACACATACACACACACACACACTTATACACACACACTCACACACCCCCATACACGCACACACACACTCACACACACACATGCACACACACACACACACCCATACACCCCCATTAATTTGTTTGTACATTTGATGTGGAAAATCCAATTTACGTATGTTGCTACAGTGTTAGCAGTATTGTTTTGCTGTTTATAACGCTTGCTAAGTTACAACCTCTACCCTAGGCATCTGTACCTTAGGCTTATAAAACAATATTTATCAGTGAAGTTATAGTTAATCGCTTGTCATAATAATAATGTGAATAAGGTAAACATTTGTATTCCTGAGATAAAGCAGAAGACAGTGTACATATACATGGGCTATATTCATTTTACAGAAATTATATGATTTTACCTGTATGACAGAAAGGGCTCCAAAAGGCTCCTCTGTGTCTCCACAGAGGAACCCCTACAAGTTTAAGGGTTCTTTGTCGGGTTCAAAATGGGAGCTTTCACACTTTTCACACCATACTGTGGAGAGGGTTCCCCGATGGAGACAAGCCAAAGAACCCTTTTCCCCAGAGAGTTTAGTTCAAGTAAAAAAACAGTATGAGAGTGTGGAGTTGCAGTAGGCTGTGTGCTGGTCAGGGGAATGACGAAGAACCTCACCCTCCTCTTCCTCCCTCAATCTCAGGCCTGTATCTCGGTCTGCGGCTGTAGCACATTTTCCAGAACATTCTAGCCGCGGAGGGAAGTCATTGTCTTTTCATTGTATCCACTCGCCAATGAGTAACACGTTCACATTGTGCTCCCCTGAAAGCAGCACAAGTGTGCATTGTGTTCAGCTTTAATCAGTCACAGTGTGCTACCAGTTAATTATCTGCCCACCGCCTCATAAAAAACCCGAAATACCCCAAATCTAATTCTAACCAGCAATTTGGAAATGCTACTAGCTGTGCAAGTGCCTTTTTTATATTCCATTAAAGAACCACAGTGGGACACAATCGCTAATGAAAACAGCACCTCTGTGTTCTTAAATGAATAAATATGGGACACTTAAAATACGATACATTATGTTCATGTGAGAAAATAATATTCACGCCACTTCACCCACACACAAAATAAGTTAGGATTTCTCAATATTACATTATATTATTGTTATTTATAGATAAATATGATTCATATTAATAGTTTACATGGCCATGTCCGTTCAAATATTCATATGATTCTTCATAAACAAAGCTGAGACAGCTTTAGAGTATCCTCGAGTTGATTCAGTTATTCATTTGAATGTGTGTGAAACCGCATACTTGCATACTACTCATACTAAATTTCAGAATTTCTGTAATTGACCCTGATTATTCAGGAAGTCCTGACTATCAGACCCTAAATGAGACGGAGGACTTGGGTTTGTCATTAGCACACCCATGAAGTAGGGCTTACACCAGATACACCAGAACTGAACTCTTGTGCTGTCTAGCCTAAAGGCCAGGCGGGAAAAATGAAAAACATATTTGCTCATAATAAATAATAAATGCCCAAATCTGCAACAAAAAAGAAAAGCAAAGAGAGATGCCTGGTGGTTAAACAACAGTGTGACGAACAGCGAATAGGCGATGAAGGGGCGGCCTGTAGTGAGGTGGTTAAGGTAAGTGACTGTGACCCACAAGGTTGGTGGTTCTAATCCCGGTGTAGCCACAATAAGATCCGCACAGCCGTTGGGCCCTTGAGCGAGGCCCTTAACCCCGCATTGCTCCAGGGGAGGATTGTCTCCTGCTTAGTCTAATCAACTGCACGTCGCTCTGGATAAGAGCGTCTGCCAAATGCCAATAATGTAATGAAATGTCATAAGAAGCAAGCGTGCCTAACGACAGATCAAACCCGGTCACGAGGACCCCTGTGTACGCCGGTTTTTCAGTCCCGACCACAATTGGAATCCCAGAACTTTAACGCACCATTAACTTTTCTTAATCGTTTTCAGGGAATATTTCACCCTCCTCAGCCACATTTGGTCAGAAATAGCTACGCACCGTTTCGCCACGAGAAATAAAAAATCCCATTTTTAGTTAAGCCACATTATGTCAGAAGTATCTATTCTCAGCATGTCATAAAAGAGGCATAAAAGTCCCATTTCGTGAGCTGAGAATTATAAGGTTCTATCCGCGTCCTGAGAGGTTCGAGACATTGAGCTTCAAATTTAGAAACTGTTTCATACTTTTAAACGGTCTTTTCGTATAAAACTTCACACATGCATCCAGTGCCCTATAATAAACAACATATTTATGAAATATGAACCTTCTAATCCTCAGCTCACGATTAATAGCTACGCCGTATTATGCGGTTAAATATCTCAGCGTGTCATAAAAGTTTTTTACGAGTTTGAGTTTTTTCGCGTGACGTGCTGTCCGCCCCCCTCCTCCCCCCCCCCCCCCGGGGTCCCCGCAGACGACGGCACGCGGGTCCTGGTGGGCCCGGCCCGGGAGTACATCAACGCCAGCCACGTCCGGATGCGGGTGGGCCCGGACGAGTTCCGCTACATCTCGGCCCAGGGCCCGCTGCCCGGCACGCTGGACTGCTTCTGGCAGATGGTGTGGGAGAGCCGCGCCGACCTCGTCGCCATGATGACCCGGGAGGTGGAGCGCGGCCGCGTCAAGTGCCACCGGTACTGGCCCGAGAGCGCCCGCGCGCCCCTGGAGACCCAGCGCTACCGGCTGCTGCTGGACAACGCCCAGACCCAGGGCTACTTCCACGTCAAGGTCATCAGGGTGGTGGAGAAGCAGGTGAGCCTCGTCTTTCTGTTTAGAGCGGCTCTTCATGCGCGTTTCGCTGTTTATGGACTATGGTGCTTTTAAAGGTACAATAGGTAAGGTTTTTGTGTTAAAACATTGTTACAAGACCGTTGTAAATCCATCCCTACCATTGAAAAAGGCTCGCTGACATGCTGACTCACCCTCTGCCGGTGTCTATAGTCCTTAAATTCGGGTTTCAAAATGTGCAGTTGACGGGCCGGCACTCTGTACCAAAACATTGTACAGCTGTACAATAATTAAAGCTCATTGGTTGGAAATTGGTTCTAATTGCCGCAGCCAATGGCGTTTCAACGTCAGCGTCTTCACAGAGAAGGGGTGGGATAAAAGGGTTGTGGTTTGAGCATGTTTGTTGCTGCAATTCCTCACATGACCATTAGAAGTACAAAATGATCTACTGTACCTTTAACTTGTGGAAGAACCTGTGCGCACTGGTAGGACGCTTTGGATTAAAATGCCAAATGACTAAAATGTAAAAGTAAGAATGTAAATGTGAGCGAGCGGTTAACGGTGACAGCACCTTACTGGGAGAAAAGAGACTCCACCAATTACATAGTAGTTTGGTAGCAGCTAGTTGGGTGATTGGTGGGAAATGTTGCTTTCTGGGAAACCATCCTTGCTCCGGTGGTTATTTGATAGGATGAAGCAGAACAGTGTACATGATTGGTGGAGCTCCTCTATGTTTTTCACCAAAAACAACACAACTTTCCTCTCCCTGTTTGACTATCCGTGGTCATTTTCAAGCAAGAACCCAACCTCTCAGGTGTAAATGTCTGTAGAAGGAGCTGCCTATCGAAGCCTCGGTTACTTGCTGTGTCACTCAGCATCCAGGGAAGTGACATCATCCCAAAAACATCGAATGAAAAACAAAATGGCCGTTGTTTGAAAGCTTTTTTACGATGACGGAATCGACTGAGGGAGAAGCCTGGATTACAGAGGGAGGGGAGTTTTGATCAGACCGCAATTAAAGGCATTAAACAGGGCTTTAAGAGGCGGAGAATTTAAGCGCAGAGGAAGTGTTGAGGTAGTGTCTAAAGAGGTAGCTGCAGCAGAACAGTGATCTCCTCAGAGTGTCTCACGATGTGATTGTTTTGGTAAACCGGCACGGATGGGCAAATGACACTAAAATGCATTCATCTACAAAACACAAATCCCCTTGTGAACCACAGCTAGGGGTGCTGGCTGCTTTACACGTTGCACAGAGTCATGCATTAAGAGCAAATATAAGAGGCAACCCATATGAAATTGTACTTATTTATAGTTTATCTATCCAGTAGACCCAGCGAGATAAAGCCCTCACATACTGTAAGCACTACACACATGAACATATTTCAGCTGCGTGTCTACGAATTATTGCCTACCCCAGGATACATCTACTGAAGAACCTTCTGAAAGTCGAAGCATTTCTGCACAGTGCTGTGTAGGCAGTGTTGCCAAATTTGGGGAATTTGTCTCCAAATCTGGAAACTTTTTGACAACCACTAGGACAAAACCGACTTCACGAGTGACACTTCCCCCACTGTGTATTTGGCGACTTTTTGTTTAAATTTACAGACTTTGGATTTGGGGAATGTCAGTGCCCGGGGTTTGGCAGCACTGTGTGCAGGGGCGTGTGCGGGTGTCATGTTGGGCTTTGTGTGGGTGTCGTGTTGGGTGTTGTGTTGGGCTGTGTGCGGGTGTTGTGTTGGCTGTGTTGGGTGTCGTGTTGGGCTGTGTGCGGGTGTTGTGTTGGGCTGTGTGCGGGTGTCGTGTTGGGCTGTGTGCGGGTGTTGTGTTGGGTGTCGTGTTGGGCTGTGTTGGGTGTCGTGTTGGGCTGTGTGCGGGTGTTGTGTTGGGTGTCGTGTTGGGCTGTGTTGGGTGTCGTGTTGGGCTGTGTGTGGGTGTTGGGTGTCGTGTTGGGCTGTGTGTGGGTGTTGGGTGTCGTGTTGGGCTGTGTGCGGGTGTTGGGTGTCATGTTGGGCTGTGTGCGGGTGTCGTGTTGGGCTGTGTGCGGGTGTGGTGTTGGGCCGTGTGTGGGTGTTGGGTGTCGTGTTGGGCTGTGTGCGGGTGTTGTGTTGGGCCGTGTGTGGGTGTTGGGTGTTGTGTTGGGCCGTGTGCGGGTGTGATAGGTGTGACGGTGCCCCTCGCCCCGTTCCAGAGCGGAGAGGAGCGCGTGGTGAAGCACCTGAAGTTCACGCGGTGGCCGGACCACGGCACCCCGCCCAGCTCGGCACAGCTGCTGCGCTTCCTGCACTGCATGCGGGCGGCGCACGCCCAGGGGCCCCTCATCGTGCACTGCAGCGCCGGCATCGGCCGCACCGGCGTCCTCATCTGCACCGACGTCATCCTGGGGCTGATCGAGAGGGACCTGAGCGTGAGCCTGCGCTATAACCTGCTCTATAACCTCACTATGACCTCACTATGACCTCACTATGACCCCCCAAACACCTCACTATGACCCCACAATCACCTCACTATGACCTCACTATGACCTCACTATGACCTCACTATGACCCCCTCAAACACCTCACTATGACCCCCCCAAACACCTCACTATGACCCCCTAAAACACCTCACTATGACCCCCCTAAAACACCTCACTATGACCCCCCAAACACCTCACTATGACCCCCCAAACACCTCACTATGACCTCACTATGACCTGCACTATGACCCCCTGAAACACCTCACTATGACCTGCACTATGACCCCCTCAAATACCTCACTATACCCCCTCAAACACCTCACTATGACCCCCTCAAACACCTCACTATGACCTCATTATGACCTGCACTATGACCTCACTATGACCTGCACTATAACCCCACTATAACCTGCACTATGACCCCCTCAAACAAACCCTCACTATGACCTGCACAATAGCCTGCACTATAACCCCCTCAAAACCCCACTCACACTTAACCCTGACTCACAATGTTCGCCAACATATTAAAACTTTGAAAACAACAGTTTGAAAAGGTAGTCCACGGCAAACAAAAATGGCTGCCTACACGGAAGACGCCAAGAGAACAAAATTTGACAATCACTTGGCGGTTATAGTGCACTTTAATCAAGTGCTACCGAGCCAACTCTCTCTCATCGACCCATGGGTCCTTCCACCGATGGGGAACGTACACAAGCCAAACTTCCTCCATAATAAATGTATCTGTAAACTCCAATTAAAACGATGGAAGCGTATCGCTTTGCACGTGTCGTAAAGTCATAAACCATACAGAGAGAAATAACGAGGAGCATCTCCCATTACATACGAAACCTGCGAATGTAATATACAGCATGTATTGGATGTCCTGACACACACCACTGCCTGACCCCTGGCTGTGTCTCTCCACAGATCAACGTGAGCGATATCGTGAAGGAGATGAGATCGCAGCGATATGGAATGGTGCAGACAAAGGTACAGCGCTCTCCAGGAGAACAAAACACTGCTTTCTCCGTCACGCACACACCAGCTAGTGGGCCAATCAGCTGCGAAAGCACGGCGACATAAATTCACACGGAAGGACGGGTCATCTCCCAGTCCCCTGTAATTACGCAGAATTCACATCTGCATGCAGCGGCAGCGGCAGCAGCGGGTCTTCCCCAGGTAACCGCTAATTAATTAAACATGCGCTTCCTCGTTTAAACGCTTTGAACGCACATCCAACGGGATCCGATTGGGACCTCGCTCCGCTGCAGAGAGTGTTTGATTCCCCCCCCCGCTGTAAATATGATGTACGGGGCCTAATAACCGGCACAGACGGCCTGTGTAACGGTGGAATCCCTTGTGCGCTCTGGTTTCAGGAACAGTACCTCTTCTGTTACAAAGTCTGGCTGGACGCTCTGCAGAGCATCCTGCTCCGGCACGGTAACCGCTGGCAACCGGAAAAACCCCTGTGACTCCCAGCCAATCCCTGTGAACCACGACTATTTTCCACAACACTGGTCCCCACTTCCCAAGGAAGAGATTATATCTATATATTTCTAGGCATATATCTATTTGTATATGTTTTTTTTTCTTGTTTTGTTTTTTTTTCGTGTGTGTGATATTTCAATGCTCTGACTACAGCTGAAGTGTGCGGTTTGATATTGAGGTAAGCGTAACTATGCAGTCGTAGCTGTGTTGGTGTCCGCTGTACGGCCGCCCGGTTGTAAATCTGAAACAGCGAGCAGATGTTTGGTGCGTAGCGTTGGCCGCGTGCAGATTTATGTGCTGCTGTTCAGTTCAGCGTTTGAACCAGGCCGCTGATTTCAGGGCCTTCTGGGACGTGTAGTCATCCCACCTTGAACGTTTAGTTGGAAGGAAATGTAGAATAATTTGAATTTGAACTGCTAATACTTTTTCCGTTTGTGTTTAATTCCTCTGAATTTAAATGTAGACTGTTTTTTTTTTTTTTTTTACCTTTTCATTCTCAGCAATAATTTGAAATATTTTGTATTTCTTTTTTTGGATCTATGTGTCATTGTGCAGTTTTGTGTTAGGTAATAGTAATTAAGAAAACGCAATTAAGACTTCATATAAAAATGAAGAAACAAGTGATAATCAGGGGAATTAAGTGCTTTTGCATTCACATGAAGACTGTTAGCAGGTTTGGTTTTCTTAAAAGGGAAAGGTTTTTTTTTGGTTGGTTTTATTTGTTGTTTGTTTTGCAGCAACACATCTGTTCGCTCTCCACGGATGCTGACTGTAGGTTGTATGTATGACAGCCATCACAAGGAGGAAGAATAATGTGCCTTAGAACCGACCAAACTCGGTGGACCTTTTTGGGCAAGTTGCCATAGCAATAGCGTTAAAGGCATTCATACAGCAGTGAACTATAGGAGCGTCATCAAGCCACTGAAACACGTTTCCCCACAGTGTGACGGCTAAGTCTCGCGAATGTGTGCATTTATTACGGTTTTGTGAGCTTGTCAGTCGAGACCTACTCAAACATTTGCAGCTTCACCTTTGCATTGTGACAATAATGCAGATAAGTGGAAAAAACTTTGAACTGGCTCAGATATTTATTTGAAATGTCAACTGTTCAGACGCTGGTAAAATCATCAACCGGGCCTGCAGAACCCTGAGAAATGTCAATGAAACAAAAACGTACCCTATATAATGATATGAAAAGGATTAATTTCAGAATATTTCTTTTGCAATCATTGTTACTGAACCACTACTGGGTGGCCTGTCCTGTTAAGGTACTGTTCTACAGCAGGAATGAGCCCCGTGGTCTGGTGTGAATTTCGGACCGTGCCAGTTCCCACTGTGGTCGGCTGCCCCTTTACAGTTACTTCCCTCTGGTGGGAGAGTTTCGGTCTGGTGGGACAACAGGGATCCATTACTCATCAGCGACCCCTACTGGTCACTGGTCATTCTAGCTGCAATTCTGTCAGTGGAGCTGCACATGAAGCGTCTTCCTCCAACTCATGTCTCTGTGAGCCTGACTTTTAATAAGAGGTCAGGGATTCCTGTCACTTCAATATGCAATATGCCTCCCCCCCACCTAAAGAATAATCAGCTGTTTCTTGTAGTGTCTTGCTCACATGCAGACACTGCTGTCTATGTTGCTGCTACAACCCAGAAGCCTGACAATACAGTAATCCTTCAGCGAACATGAATTGTTGAGGGAGAGATGTTAATATTGATATTTTTATATATATCGTTGTCAGCTGTTCCTAATATACTGCTTCTTCACCGACATTTTGCGTTGATGTTAGCAGTCATGGGGCCTGACTGTGTACAACGTAATTCTTCTGAACTGCATCTTCACAAAGGATGAACAATTGCCTTCTCTACTATGCTATCAGATCAACCGTATTATCAAGAGCGTGTGGATATTCTGTCCTTCGTTCATACCCTGTGAATATAACAGATTCATTATTAAACTGACCGATTCTAATCTTCGCGCTGTACTGTACTTCCTTGTGAACTGTACGTGCTTGTCCCGTGTCCGTCTGAAATACGAGTCGGCACAACTGTTTTTCCTTTATTCAAACATTATGAAATACGTTTGCTCTCCATAATTTCATTTCCTCTGCTGTACTTAGTGTAATTTAGGTGTGGGACATCTAGGCGGAATGTTAAAGTTATTACAACTATTAGGACGAGGAGCCTGCACAATACAGCCATTCACGATAAGCGGTATTATAATTACTTTGATTGTTTAAGCACATTTGAAATGCTGCTCCATCCCGGTATATGCCTGTAGGGTCCAGGCAGGGTTAGCGGTTAGCGGGGAACGCGATAGCGAGTGAGCTTTCCTGAAGCACCCCATCGCCTGGGAGGTTTGTGTGGAATAAATTATGAGAAAAAGGGGGGTTAAGAAAACGTTTTTTAAACTGACCGCGGTTCTTTTGTTTCCTCGGAATGTTCAGCGATCGAACTCGTCGGCGGATTTGAATACCGCACGCAGGTTTCTTGGGTAAATGGTGTGATTGTTCCGCCGGTCCGCGGAGCCGTGACCCGTGAAGGATGTTTAAGATTCTGCGTTTAAAAATAATAATTTTCACCCCCTAGCCCCCCACCCCCACGCCACTTGAGAGCCCCACTGAGACTCTGTCCAAAGAGGGAAGCAGCACTGTTTAGCCTAAGCCATCTGACATAGAGTACACATGTAAGGCCGGCGCTGACACAACTTCCTCCTGCATTGGGCTGCTTTACGGCATGGCTCAGCAGCCACAGAATATTCCAGAAGGTACATGCGAGGATGATAAAAATAGGGGATGAGACTTCCCAACACTTGTCACCTTGCACGACGCTCGTAATGCTTGCTACATAAACGAGTTCCCTAAACCAATGGTGTATGTTGGTGGTAATAAAAATCAGTTGAACAATGCCAATAGTCACTGGTGGATGTAGTCCAGCTACATCGCGACTAAGGCCCAAAGGAGAGCTCAGAAGTATGTATGGGTCTATGGTCCGGTATCTGTTAAGGCACTGTTCTAGTGCATGGATGAGCTCTATGGTAAGTATCTCAGGGGTTCGGCTGTAATAATGCCATGCTCCGAGGTGGATTTTTACCAGTGAGACTCTGATAGCCTTGTATATGGCTTGGAAGACACCTTCCGGCGAAGAAGATAGTTATTTAGCTGACGCTTTTATCTAAAGCGATTTACAGTTGATTAGACTAAGCGAGGGGCCGATCCCTCCTGCAGGAGCAATGTGGGGTTAAGGGGCCATGCTCAAGGGCCCACAACTGCACGGAAGTTATCGTGGCTACTCTGGGATTTGAACCACCGACCTTCTGGGTGCACTCGGCTTTCAGACCTCCGTCGCGGCTGTGTGGGGTTTCTCCGAGAGCCCAGGAGGATCCATCTGGTCCGCATTTGCGCTCACGTTCGCTGGCGAACGAGCCCTGAATGTTTCCAATTAGCCGCGTTTCCAATAATGGCGCTTTGTGTCCTCGGCGGAGTGCCCGTGCGTTTTCGGTAACGGCGCTGGCCGGCGGGGTGTTCCCCGCGAGCCTGCGATCTTCGCCCCTCGAACGGGGGGGGGGGGGGGGGGGCGCCACGCTCCCAGCATGCAGTGCGGCAGGACCCCCCGTGCTGGGGAGTAGGGGGGGGGCGGCGACGATCCATCTCTGCTGCCGAACCTTGCTCAGAGGCCAGGTCCTCCGCTGGGGCTGCAGACAGCGTCGGGAGCAGAGGAGACTGGAGGCCTGCGTTCGGCTGGAGGCCTGAGTTTGTCTGGAGGCCTGCGTTCGGCTCCAGGCTGTGGAGGAGGAGGAGGACATGCTGGAGTGGGAAGCCCATCTGGAGCGCTGGTTTGGGAGGCCCCAGATTTACGAGCCAGCGGCTTCCTCTCACTGCTGGGTGCAGCGCAGCACACACACACACACACACACACACACAGTATGGAGTAAAAATAGCCCACGCATAATGGCCCTCTGCCCCATCCCTGCCCTCTAACCACACACACACATACACACATACTCACACACAGATGCAAGCCTACACACACACACACACACACAGCCACACACAAACACACACACACACACACGCACACGCACTCACACTCATTCACACACACACACACACAGACACACACACACACACACTCACACACACACACACACACACACACACTCATTCACACACACACACACACACACACACACACACACACACTCACGCACACACACTCACACACACATTTTGTCCACTGCGATTATGTGCAATTCAGAGCGTCTTTTAAAAGGCCTGTCTAAAAAAAGCCAATTGGCACATTAATGTTCATTTTCAGAGCCATTTGCTCAGTAAAGATGCTGTGTTAAAGTGCTAAGTGGCTGTTGTGATTAAAAATAGACTGAGGCTCTGTTTTTACTGCCCAAGCCTGGAATTCATCACCTTTTTAGGACGGGACACGGCAACATGGAAGAAAGGATCCTGTGATCATCTCATTCTCCTGAGACCCAGCAGGGGAAAAAAGTTTAAGAATCTTTTTTAACAAAATAGTTGTGGGATGTGCCTTGGATGACAAAAACACATTTTTTTATCACATTTATTTTCATTGAATATCCTGTGTCGTGTATAGTATAATATTTGGTTGTTGAGATTTAAACCATTTCACCTACACAATGGGGACTACACTGTATTACGGCCTTATGATCACTTCCAGAGAAAGAGCAACGCAGACACGGAATGTAGAAACAAAACAGTGGTAACGCAATTATATATTTTTCTCAGAGATGCCAGAGACCTGCACTATATCTGCACTGGAGCAGCAGACCCGTTAGAGCAGGGCTGCCCTGCTCCTGAACCTCTGCTCTCCATTCATTCATTTATGGTGTCACCTTTTACTCACCTTTCACAAAGATAAAATAATAAGAGGCATACTTCACATATTTGGAGGGGCGTAAAATCCAGTGATTAAATTCCAGCTACCAGCTGTTTCAAAACATAGCTTGAGCTGGTCAAACCATGTTGAGTATGTATGGAGCTGGTCTAACTGGTCAACCAGCTACCAGCTGTTTCAAAACCTAGCTTGAGCTGGGGGTTTTTTCCAGCAGGGTACAGATGTGTCCATTGCCGATACATTTTGGCAGGTTTTTATTTTCTAAAACTGTTAAAAAATATAACCCTCTTAAAATTTTGATGGGGGTCCCCGGGATGTTTGTGAGCCTGGTTGAGGGTCCCTGGGTTAGGAAACCCAATCCTTTATTTGACCTGACCGTTTAATATAAAAGCCACAGACTAAGCCTTTCTCTGGTGATGCCATCTCACTGTGGTCCCTCACAGTACACTATAGTTATTTAGCTGACGCTTTTATCCAAAACTACTTACAGTTGATAAGACTAAGCAGGGGACAATCCCCCCCAGAGAAATGCAGGGTTAAGGGCCTTGCTCAAGAGCCCAACGGCTGTGCGGGTCTTATCTGGCTACACTAGGGCTTGACGCACCAACCTTCCGGGTCCCAGTCACGTACCTCCGCCACGAGGCTCCAGGCCGCCCCATCAGTGCAGCACACAGATGTTTAGGAAATTAAGCCGGAGCAGCTGGTGAGAGACCCCCCCCGGCCCGGGAGGAGACCCCAGGGCAGACCCAGGGCCCGCTGGAGGGGCTGTAGCCCCCCGCCGGCCTGCGGTGGCCTGGGGATCGTCCGGGACGAGCTGAGGGAAGTCCCTGGGGCGAGGGGGGTCTGGGCTGTTGCCGCCGCGACCCTGACCCGGATCTAGCGCTGAGAAAACGGACGGACGGACGGACGGACGGACACCCCGGGGCCTGGAGGAAAGGGGGCCGTGCCCCCCTGTGGTGGAGAGGGAGACAGGATGTCGGCGTTGGGTACCGGGGGGGGACCCCAGTGTGGGATGCTGTGTTCGCTGTCCCGTGTGAATTCCTCAGTGGTGAGTGTGAGGCTCACACATGAGTTATGGCCCCCCCACTGGGCTGGGGGGGGGCAGCGCTCGCTCAGCTCCTCACAAGCGGCCCAAGTGCCTACATTCCTCCCTGTCACCACGACAACAGCCCCGGACGACGGCCCGCGCCAGGAGCCACAGCCGAAGCGCAATGCCGGTTAACAACCGTGACAGATTTTTATACCGCCAAACAAAGTCAGTTTTGCATTCCCTCGTTTAATCTGACTAATTTTCCCTTCTAATTCACAGCGCAACATGCGCCAGAGCTCCAGAAACCGGCGCGGTTTCCCCGAGTCCGTAGGTTCACACAAGTTCAGGGTCCTCGATGGTTTTGTCCCTGCCTTGTGACCCGTTCAAGAGCAGCCTTTCTGGAATGTTTTCTTCAACATCAGTGTTCTAGAACTCTTCACTGCTTTCAAACACCAGAAGTGATTGTTACATCAGCGTTGGAATGTTCCGTTAAGAACGTTCTAGTCATTTACTTTAAATGGGAGCCAACTGTATGGATGGATGAATGTTTGATTTGATTTCTTTCCACTGTTCACAATTTTTACCCAATTAGACTGAGGGATGATTTGGTGCTAGACTGGGAAAGCCAGGTTAGATACTGTACCGCCATGTTCTACACTCATTGACCCTGTGGCCAATTCATGCAGCCATCAAACAGGAGCACTGCCCTGAAGGGGACGCATCTTCTACAAAACGCTGCCTCACTCTCCCTCCTGACACTAACAATCCAGTCCTGGTTAACATCCAGCTGCAATACAATTTCACATTGGGCCAGTTTTGCAGAAACTTAAAACACACATTAAGACTATTCCTAGACTGAATTCCATTTTGAATTGATTGATACATACAAAACTCAGTTTAGTCCAGGACTGAGCTTAGTCTACGTCTACGGCGAAACAGACCGGTTATTTGACGTCTGTTCCCCCGTGTGAGAACGCGCGATCCGTTCTGGTGAAAAGTCAGACGGAGAGGCCAAGCGGGCGAGTTCTTCCGCGGCTCGCGTGGGATCACGGGGAGGGGGATTGTGGGTAATAACGACACAAAGGCCGCCGGGCCCGAGGGGGAGGCCGGGTCGAGAGCCGGCGACAGCGCGGTGCTCGTGTGTTTGTTTTTTGACGTTGTTCTTTGTGCGAGGCTCTGTCGCGGTGACTCCGCTAAGGAGAGGCACAGGACAGAGGGGCCTTTCATGAGCGGCCCAAAGAGGGGCTACACCGCGGGGCCCCCGCTATTTACAGAGACGAGGGGTACCAGAAGTCAAGAATAGCCAATTATGATTGGCCTTTCTTCTGGGCTTGGCTTCTAATTATCTTGCACTGGAGGGAGTGTTTTGTTTTGTTTTTTTTCTCTCTCTCGCTCTCTCTCTCTGGGGCAATTGGGTGTCCAGGTCTGCTTTGAGTGGGGCTGCTGGAATCGCGTTTGTTTGTGTCAGTTTTAGAGTGTGTGAGGGTTGGCGGTGGGGGCTGCCATTTTGGATAAAAGCCTCTCGAGGTTCCCAAGGTTCAGGTTTAAATCACAACTTTGGCCCGCGCGCGTCACAAAAACATTCACGGGGGTTATCGACGGGGCTGTTTCTAAAGGGACTCGCTCCCGACAAACGGAAACACCTTGGTTTACCTCCAGGCGCGGGAGGTAAACAGCGCCGAGGTTAATGGGTTTGTTGTTGACTGTCTGGCCGCCCCTTGTCATCGCAGTTTTTGAAGTGACTCTGTCACACCTCAGTGGCTCTCTCTCTCCGCGCTGCGAGGGGGAAGGAGCATCCAGAACGGGGGTCCTAGCAGGACAGCGGCGCTCCAGCAGAATGATTGATTGGCTCGTATTTGCATGATTGCAATTAGCGGGGATGATTGGAGCGTAAACGGAGCCTGATGGGTCTTAATAACGCGCGAGGCTCGGTGGATTAAGAGCCTCCGCGCTCCATCAGCTGCGGGAGCCACAACCCGGCAGGGGAACGAATACAGTGAGGTGCGTAAGTATTTGGACAGGGACACGGTTTTAAAGGGCTGCAATTCCTGTAACAGTGTGGTCAATGTGGACGTACATTCACTCTAAATGGTAAATGGTAAATGGCAGGCATTTATATAGCGCCTTTATCCAAAGCGCTGTACAATTGATGCTTCTCCATTCACCCATTCATTCATACACACACTCACACACCGACGGCGATTGGCTGCCATGCAAGGCCCCGACCAGCTCGTCAGGAGCATTTGGGGGTTAGGTGTCTTGCTCAGGGACACTTCGACACTGGGCGGGGGATCAAACCGGCAACCCTCCGACTGCCAGACGACTGCTCTTACTGCCTGAGCCATGTCGCCCCACTCTCATTCGCTTTTGATAAAAGACCCCCAATCAGGCAATGTGGGGGGTTAAGGGCCTTGGTCAACAGCTGAGTGGATCTTATTGTGGCTACACCGGGGCTTGAACCACCAACCTTCCGGGTCCCAGTCATGTACCTTAGGCACGAGGCTCCACGGCTGCCTGCTTAGGCAGGCTACACCTGAAGCAAGTGTCCCTTTAAGTTTACAGTATGCACAAGCGAGGCTACAGAGGCTACTTTACATTGGCTTTGGATACAAGCAAGGAGCTCTGCTCAAGGAATAGTACTTCATGGAAAAAGTCCACCCTGTCCAAAGACTAAACAAGAAATAATATTGATTTCCTGTCACAGATATATTAAAAAAAAAACTCAGCCATTAAATTAAACCGGAGACTATGAATCACTGGATTTTGTATCCACAACCAATGTTTTGTTTTTGGCCTATCTTCCAGAGTGCAAGAGGAACTTTCCATTGAGTAATTATTATAAATCCTTCCAGGGGAGAGATACGTAGGCCTATTTAAAGGGTATCTATCCTTAACGCCAATAACGAAATTGGTTTGGGTCACAAATGTCACGGAATTCCGTAAACAAAAGTATATAATATGAATTCAAATTCAAAAAGTTGAAGTAAACCGCAAAGTAATTTCTTAGAAAATGGAAATAATAATTATATACGGCAGTAAATAGCATGAACTTGAAAAAAAAGAAGAAGTAAAATAACGATTCGATCATAGCTGTGTGTTATTCTTTTGTCGCCAAAGCAGAAATCGCAGTCGAAATCAATTGCTTCAACGGCAATAACTTACTTTGCGGAGAGTCTGGAGGCGCATATTCACATTTAAAGTCAGAGAAGGGGTGCTTATCCTACCGTTCACCCGTCCATACCCTAACCATGCTCATTATCAACTAAAAGGCGAAACTGATCCGAGATCAGCACTTAGCATTGTGATGTGTAGCATTGATTTAGCATTGTGATGTGTAAGCTGTACAAAAGCGAATGACAGTTTGGGATGAGAAAGTGACATAACAAATGTGAGGTGATAATCCGCGTAAATATATTTCCCAAGCGCCTGAGAATGATTTGCATCCGGCGCTGGAAACAGCTCGGGGTCTTGGGATGTTCATTTGACCCTGGTTAGCAGCGACATCCGGAGACACGTCGACACCGAACACCAGACTGTTTCACTTGTGGGGATGTCTGAGGCGTTAATTACACATCATACGGGGCAGTAGCCCATCAATTAGGGTCGAGGATCTACCACTGCGAATAATTAAACAGCAAGTAACGCCGCAGAATTATATTTTACCCTTTATGAAATCATATCAATATGTGATTACGACGTTTTTAACTGAGCACTCTTAACGCTGATGTACA
>NC_083777.1:30043778-30141278 GCF_963514075.1 Conger conger | reverse complement strand
GCTCTCTCAACCTGCCACATAACCTTCCCCCGAGTTAAACTGGCCTCGCTCTTTCCAACTCAGCCAGTGTGTGGTGAGCGTTCAGCCACAAAATGGCAGCCGTGCATCACCCAGGTGGGTGCTACACATTGGTGGGGTTTGAGGAGAGTTTTCTCCTCATGGTTGTAAAGCACATTGAAAGTGAGAGAAGTGACATTATTATATTAGATATTATTATTAACCCTACACATGAACCCTCTGCATCATGCACAGGCCTACTTTGCACGATGCCATACAATAGGTTAAATAACAGAAACAGGCCCAGGTAATGACGATTTGCTTTTTTGCCTGAAGGTGACCTGAGCACACGTCTTGGTCTTATCAGGGCAATGGCGCGATAAAAATAAATACATTTCATCCCACCCGTAAATAAGAACCCACACGCAAATAAGCCGCGGTTATGTTATGACTGATCCTATAGACAGGAAAAACGAGAAACATGACATGGTTTTCAACACCCTGGGCACAACCGTCACTCCATCATTAATAACCGACGGGCACTTACATTAATGACACTCGCGAATGGTTTAAATCTGCCGTCATTTTAACGTCTGCGACAGCGTTTGAAAGAGACAAAACGAAACGGCAGCCACCTGCAAACAGCGAAAGACGGTCTTCTCTTTTCGCTGTGAAATCGTCTAAAATTACAGGCGCGGATCATTCATCACCGGCTGAATCAAAAGACGAAGCTGTCGCCCCCAGTAAGCACACTAGAGTTTCACTCAGAAGTCGATTATCAAGCGTATCACAGACTTTTGCACCTGCAGTTTGTGGGCGGGAGTTCTGCAAACGAAACTTTGACAAGAAGTTAAGGGCGCACGTGCTTGTGTGCTTACGTGTGCCTGACCGCTTTTTTTTTTAAATAGTTTTTTTTTGTGTGTGTGTGTGGCGGTCAGTTTTGGCGCCTGCAATACATCAAGGACAGCCTTTAGAACTAGGAGGCCTCTCAGGCATTTACCTTACTTCCAGAAAAAGTAGAAATGAGCCATTGTACAATTTGCCTTGCCTTGTGTTCACTCCTATGCTATATTGTACGCTAACTAGCCTATCACACAATGGGTTGCATTTTTCTGCTGTAAATTATTTCATTGGTTGGGTCTGAAAACAAAAAAATGTCTTTACAGCCACTGTTTTCAATGGACAGGAGAACATCCCAACTTTTGCAACTCGACTTGACCGGTGGATGAGAAATGTGATCGCGGCAGGTATTTTCACACCGCGCACGATCACTTTCAGTTCCATATTTTGTTTTTCTTCCAAGGACCTTCACCTTCCAGAAAAAGCAGAAATTTGTTCGGCTGAAAGAGGAAAAGCATTTGGCGGTGGAAGCCCAGGTGAGGAATCCCCCCTCACGCCCTGCCAGCTTTCAAAGTTACATTTTCCAAGCTTTCAAAGAAATCGTTTTTTTTTTTAAAACACACTTGACTTTGGGCAGGCCCCACTCATTTAAGGCAAGCCTTTGAAATCACACCACGCCCCCCCCCACGGCCCCCCACCTCCACTCGCGTTTCTTATTTGTATTTTTGAACCCAGCCCAGCGTTCACTGGCTCTCAGGTTTGTTTTTCTTCCTACAGGACGTGGAGCTCAACATGTGCCACTATTTGGCTTGCCGGTCACAGCCCACGGCCTCGCAGTTGAATGACGGTGGCCCTCCTCACTAAAGAAGCAGCGCTGCCTGCTGCAGCCGTCTTGGACGCCTTCCAGAGCACTCTTCGGCAGTTGGCGACGTCAAAAGGACAGCAGACAACTTTAAACTTTTCTCGTATCGGTTGGGTAAAACGGGAGATGAAGTAACATGGGCGGCCTGTAGCGTAGTGGTTAAAGGAAATGACTGGGACACCCAAGGTTGGTGGTTTTAATCACTGTGTGGCCGCAATAAGATCCACACAGCCGTTGGGCCCTTGAGCAAGGCCCTTAACCATGCATTGCTCCAGGGGAGGATTGTCTCCTGCTTAGTCTAATCAACTGTACGTCGCTCTGGATAAGAGCGTCTGCCAAATGTCAATAATGTAATGTAATGTAAATGTAATGGCACTCTGTTTGCCTTTTTTTGGTTGTTTACTCCAAAATAATCCATATAAACAAACATACATGTCTTGTATTCTTCTACTGCTGGCTTTGTCTGCTGCTGGTAAAAACCATATGTTCTCCCAGCCACATGCATACCTCCCCCCTTCTCCAGCACTACCTATATTGCCTGATTAAAGTGTGTCTCCGCCAGGTGCATTTGGTTAACCAATTACAGCCTCTCCCATAGTGCTTAAGGTGTGCCCCCTAGTGCCCAAAGATAATCAAACTATACAACTACAATAACCTACTAGAAATAATTAGTCAAATGGCTTCTACAGTAAATGTAATTTCGACGGACGATAAAACCTTGAATGAAGAGAGGGCCGTTTGGGGGTGTACCCAGCTAAAGTACGAGCGATAAAGTGACCAATGTCCCGCGGTCTGGAACCGAACCCCTACAGCCCTGCTAGGGCTCACTCAGCTCCCTTCTTCTCTCCTTTTTTTAGCCCCTAGCACCTAGCACCCTAGCACCCTTCAGGAGAGACCAGAAATCGATTAAAGGGAAATAAGTAAAGACGGGGGAAGTCGAGAAAACGTGAATCAGGGAAATGGAATGTCCTCGCTCCTTCAAACGGCAGTTTCAGACGTGGCAGAGGTGGATCCACAGGTCGATCATTTAGGCATTTTGCAAAGGATAATGAGTTTATCATCCTGTATAAAAAAGGAATTGTAAACAGTATGTGTGATGACATTAAGAGATGATTAAAAGGGGAGAGCAGGGACATGGCTGCAGTTCCGATGTGAACACAGGTCAGGGTACCAAGGCCAAGATGCCTTACACTGCCTCGTATGAAGTTGTGACTTTTCTTGATTACCGCAAGCTCAACAATCGTTGTCGACTGTCCACAGCCCACTTGGGTTCCTCGGCCATCTCTTGAAAGTGAAAAAAATAACAAGTTTGAAAGAAAAAACTAAAATACCAGGTTTCTAACATGGCGGGAGGATTTCAGACAGTGCCTCATCGCGCACCAGTGACCCCTGCTGGTCGATCGGGCACCTGCAGGTCCGCCTGTTCAGCTGCACCCGAAGCACGATGTCTCCTCCAAAATAACGACCATGTTCTGGCCACCACTGCTAATGACAGATGAGTTTTTAATGATACCCACTTGACAAGTCTAAAACCGCCTTTAATGTACAGTGAAAGCTTGGCAAGGCTACAGTGGGCTTGTATATCAGTGGAAGTTCAGTGGGTTGATATCTCAGTCTTTGATGCATATTGGGCCTTTTCCAGAGACCCGTGTTTTCTTTCACACTTTTAATAAACGAGTATACCACCCCCCACTCTTCCCTTTAAAACACACCCTTCTGACACCTCCTTACCTGGCCCTTTGTTTTAAACTCCTCTCAAGTTCCTCATGGCTTTTAAGCTAAAGTATCACAGCTGATACCTCTGAAATGATATCTTGAAAAAGGCACAAACAGCGCTATGATACTGTAAAGTACGAAGAACGGGCTTGCGGTTGATGCGGTTTTTGTCACCTCAGTATAACAGAAATGGCATCTTGCTCTGGACTCACAACGAACAAGGATGTCAAGGAAACCTGCTTATCTCTGTGTGGGGCTGTTACCTGTGGAGGGTAGATTCTCCCGTGTGGGGTTGAGTCTCCCGTGTCGGGTTGAGTGTCGCTCTTGTGAGGGGAGAGTCTCTTTCTTGGATTCAGTCCCCTAGTAGAGCCACTATGATGAGAGAAAATGTCAAAGGTCATGATGAGGTCACAACCCACCACCCCGCAATGCCCTCTCTCTCAGACACACACACATGCGCACACACACACACACACACGCACACTCCTGACTCCAACAGACTTATCTCTGTGTGTGGTTGTTACCTGTGTGGGGTTGAGTCTCATGTTGGGTTGAGAGTCTCTTTCCTGAGTTCAGTCTCCCAGTGGAGCCACTATGATGAGAAAACGTCAAAAGGTCATGATGAGGTCACGGCCCACCATCCCCCAGTGCCCTCTCAGACACGCACACACACACGCACGCACACGCACACACACAGACACACACACGCACACACGCACACACACAGACACACACACGCACACACACACGCACGCACATACACACAAACACAGACGCACACACGCACACACACAGACACACACACGCACGCACGCACACACACACACACACGTACACACACACACACATGCACGTACAGACGCACATACGCACACACACATGCACACATACACACACACACACACACACACACAGACACATTCTTCCATCTTTAAATAAAACACTTGAGCAGGCACCGGTCTTGTGAAAACCATGTGCCTGCCCTCATTCTCATTTATGTACTAGTGCCTGAGCCACTGTTTGCCTCCGTAAATGAAGATGTTGCTCAGCCTCCTGACACTTCTGATCTTTTCCCCCCCCGTGTTTGGCTTCCAGCCATTTTACTTCCAGAATAGCGAAGGATAGGTTTCAATTTCTAAGGATAAGTTACGCTTATATTTACAGTAAAACAGCTTTCTCCGAACACAAGCGCGTCTTGCAGATATTGCGGTGTTTACAGTCCTTACGCGCCTTCCTCGGGGAGAGTTCCCGGTGCTTTGGGGAGCCCCCGGGGGCCTGTTTCTGCGCCCGCTTTGCGGCACAAAACAGCCGCGGAAAAAACGGCTAGAGGGCAATGGGCGGGGAGACTCATGCGACGCGCATTGTTTGCAGAAAGGAATTTCAAACACAAACTCGAAGCTTTCCACCTTCAGCCTTCCGTGAGAGCCGCAAGCCTTTGGCTGCTAAGTGTGACTAATTGCGTATAGAATGGAGTTTAGATGTGGCAGGGCCATTATGGGTTTACTGGGGAGAGGGGCACAGTGGGAGATGACAGTCATTGTATCGGGCCCTGGCTACCCCTGGGTTCTTCTCAGGAGCCTAAGAACACGGGCGGTCGTGTGTGTGTGTGTGTGTGGGGGGGTCGAGGGGCGGTCATAAACAAACACAAGGCAAGCTCCCACCGTCTCGAGAGACAAGAAAAAAAATAGTGCTGCACGTTTTTTTCTTTTGGGGGGGGGGGGCAAAGTTAGTCCCCCCCCCCCCCCCCTTTCATCCTTAGCTGAATGCTGCAAAATCTTTGCGGGTGCAAATTTAAACGAATCAATCAGTGATCAGTTATTGGAGTATTTTTATACCGGGCCTAACGTTCAGACCGTTTACATTCATTCATTTACTTCTTCACACAGTGACGATACCCGGCTATATATAGTACATTTCAATTAGGCCTGCAGCTCCCGTAAATGAGCTAGTGAGGGTAAAGCAACATGGAGGCATTGTACCCCAGAGAATGATACTTAAGCTGAATGGCTTCAGTGTGTATCCAGCTGTGAAAATGGATGTAGAAAGCTGTCTATAAGTTTCTCTGTAAAAACAGTGTCTGGTAAAAGAAATATCACTTAATGTAATGTCGGCAACTACAGTGTTGAGTTTAATAGAATTTAAATGTCGGGTTTTGCAATTTCAGAATCGGACAAAAGAAATCTCTCATACAATGAATATATTTCACAAGAATACAGAGATGCGTGTAAACGATTTGGGTCTCAATAAATCTCAATACAAATAATACTTGTTGAAGTACAATTTCTGAATAGTCCACAATTCATGAAAAGGCAATGTCTTAAAGCAATTCACAAATATATACAGGTCAACACAATCAATACAAACAGAATCTCTTACAAATGCAAACAATATGAGAGCCTTTATCGGGGAACAATAGAAATGCTGTCACTAATGGCTTGCCATTGGCTTAAACTCGCAATAGTTTCAATGTCTGATAAATCTTCCCAAAGCTGTGCTGTGTGGTTTGAGAAAGTTATGTCCACTGAAACACGGCTTCCAGGTGTGTCGGAAGACTTGGAGAGAGCAGTGACACAGCACGGGGGAGCTGTAATATCCCAAACAAAATTCCCACATTTGGGAAGGGGCCAGGATATTCATACAGTACAGGGATTTGGACATGTCAGCTTCACAATCCTGAATCATCCCCAGCACTCTGCTGGGAGCTGAAGGTTTGCTCCCGTTAGCGGTGAATGCTAATTCATCCGGAGAGAGGAATACCGCCGTCCGTACGAGGCAGGACCGCCGGAGTTCCTCACCCTTGCGGAGGTGGGCAAAACTGTGGAACCGTGTAATAGTGACTCACACTGAGGTGAAGGCCCCAGCCAGCAGGGAATAGAGTGCACACGGGAACATCTTGAGATCTCGGAGAAAACGGCACACTTTGCCAGGGGATAGTAATTACACAAATGAAAGCACATGGGCTGTGTTGTTTTTACACACTGTTAGAGAGGGCCAAGCCTCCTCCGCATGTCCCTGTGGTTATAATAGAGAGAGATATTCTCAACATTAGGCTAAATATTTGCAGTGTGTGGTTACATGCATATTGAGAATACCTGCATAATAAGCTGCAAGCCTAACCGCACTCACAAACACATTTGAGTACTCACACTTGGTTTGTTTTGCCAAGATGGTTTTTCACTGCTACCATTGTTTGTCTCGTCAGATTAATCTTCAAGTTCTTATTTTTTTCCATCATGTCTAGCAGTTGGAACTGAACTTCCGTCTAGGGTCTTTCAAGCTGACTCGTCCCAGGTTATGGATATGTTGTCTGTCGCACTGGATATGGAGTGTCTGCCAAATGGCAGTAATGTAATGTAATAATTCAAGATCTCTTGTAGGTACAGTGTGTCTGGTTCAAATGGGTCTATAGCTCTACACACTAATTGTGGTGATGAGAGAAGCATGCACTTTACAGTGGGATTCTGAGGTAATGGAACCAGCCTACTACTGTGAGTTCCAAACTGGCATGTCAACAAGGAAGAGACTATTTAAGAGTAGAACAAAAATAACCAAACCAATGACCACTGCATTTATATGGTGCTTTTATCCAAAGTGCCTTACAATTAATGCCTCGCATTCAACCATTCACACACACACACACACACACACACATCAACGGCAATAGGCTGCCCTGCAAAGTACCAATCAGCTCATCGGGAGAAAGTGGGGGTTGGCTTAGCCTTGCCCAGGGACACTTTGACGCACCCAGGGCGGGGGATCGAACCGGCAACTCCCCGGCTGCCAGATGACCGCTCTTGCGTCCTGACTTAATGTCAGAATTGATACCAAACTGCTCAATGTACACAAAGCTGTTGTTCTGTGAAGCAAATCAAGTGTAGTTCTGCCTCATGGGACTAGCATCACACTTTTGGGGGCCAATGACATTCTTCACCTGTGTATCACAGGTGTGCCACCAGGGAGAAGGTCGGGAGGAAAACTAAATGGTAAATGGTTGGCATTTATATAGCGCCTTCATCCAAAGCGCTGTAAAATTGATGCTTCTCCATTCACCCATTCATACACACACTCACACACTCACGGCGATTGGCTGCCACGCAAGGCGCCGACCAGCTCGTCAGGAGCATTTGGGGGTTAGGCGTCTTGCTCAGGGACACTCCGACACAGCCCGGGCGGGGGATCGAACCGGCAACCCTCCCGACTGCCAGACGACTGCTCTCACTGCCTGAGCCACGTCGCCCCACCGAACTGCTGGAAGTTCTGGAAGAATGCTGGAAGAATATTCTGAGCGATCCGCAGTCCGTGTGGTTTTGCCTCCTCAGCACAACGCGTGCGCTGGACGTGTCGCCGCGGACGCTAAGTGTGCGGAATGGAAGCCAGACTCGGCCGCTGGGTTCCTGTGGGCCCGTGGGCGCCCGGGGCTTTAGCGTGAGCGCTAACCCGGCGGGAGGTACAAAATGGCCGCCGTAAACAGAACAGCCGTCTGCGCCGAAACCTCACATCGTGTTTACACAGGGCCGCAGCGGGCCGGGAACCCCCTTTTCAGCGGTGTTTTAATCTCCAATTTCCAGCGAATTTATTTATCCTTAATGCCTTTCCGTAACCTGTTTCACCAGACCGGGGTTCCCCCCCCCCCCCCGGTGACGTTTAATGGTTTTTCCAGTAATTTCGATATTCCTGGTGCTTCAGGCGGCTGTTTACCAGGTAGAGACCTGGGGGAACGCGGCACGGAAATTTAAACAAGAACGGGCCTTTTTAACGAGGAAAAGGCCCCGGCCTTGGATTTTAGATTACTGTGAAAACACAGGCCGTTCGGAATTCCCACTCCTACAGGAACAAGCCGTGGAAACTGTCTGCTGCGGCAAAACTCTCCGATTTCGTGAGGGAACAGCGCGACTGAGAGGACATATCACTACTGATAGGACATTTCACATTCGCACCGACGTACAAAACAACGAAAAGCCAGCGCATCACACCCGCATGTTCTTGAGCATGGAACTGATGAAACGTTGAGTTATTAATTCGGTAAAAGGATAGATCATTTCAACAATTTTATATATCTAGTATAGTATAGAGTATTGCCATTACATGATAGACTAGGCCATTGTCCATCTAAATTTGCGTTATTTGGACATTACAGTATAACGTATGTGTTGATTGTGTATTTTTGCATAATTGTTTGTGTGGAACACAGGGTGGCATTGACGCTGTAGGCCGAGACATTGGCACAGTGACCAGCTCCTTGTGCTCCAGACCCCACACACACCTGCTGGGAGAGCAGTTTGCACATCTGACAGTAATTAATTCCCCGAGAGGCCTCCGCCGGCAACGCGAAACACAAATCCCACCAGAGGTGACGAGACTCATCGATCTTCAGCGCTGTCAATCCTCAATGCCCGCTCTGTTCTGTCTGACATGTCAGTGAGTGGACAGAGCTTTGATACACTTATTTTTTCTTGACAAGCAGCTGCCTACAGATGACTAAGTACCCGCTACCTATGGGGCGGCCTGTAGCGGCGGGGCGGCCTGTAGCGTAGTGGTCGAGGTACGTGACTGGCAAGGTCGGAGGTTGAGCAAGGTTTTAAGCCCATAACCCTGCATTGCTCCAGGGGAGGACTGTCTCCTGCTCAGTCAAATCAACTGTAAGTCACTTTGGATAAAAGCATGTAATGTAGTGTAATGTACCATCTACTGCTACCTAATGTTGACTGCACACTCTCAGAAAAAAATGCTTCCAAAAGATACCCAAAAACAAACTTCACACCTATGATAGAGGGTTCCAGAAAGAACTAAAAAAAGGGTTCCTCTATGCAGTCAAGCCAAAGAACCCTTTCAGAACCCTTTGTTCTCAGAGTGTACCTATTGACCAGGTACATAGTGGCCTAAGTACTTAGGGGACAAACATAAGAGGTGAAGAGAAGGCTTCTGAGAGACCTGTCACCCTGCCCTGCAACCCACCCTGCAAATGCAGCACACAAAGCAGCAGATTTCAGCAGATTTTAACCATCCAGGCAGACCCCACAACATGGGACAGAGAGAGGAGTCTGTACCGGCAGCGCTCCAGGGCACCCTTGGACCCGAAACTGTCCCAGAAGAGGCGCTGAGGCCGGTTGTCAGAGAAACCGAGGGTCCCCTGGACGCCAAACCCCTGGGTTATGTCATCCGATCTGGCGGACGGTCGGCCGAATTACACACGACTCTGTCCCGCAACTTCCGACAGCTGAGTCAGCATTGCTGAGTCAAAGATGGCTGGAGACAGAGGAGCATTTATCACCGACCACTCCTGGACCCACTTCACGGAGAAGTGCTTACCCAGGCCGAAGCCCGGCCGCAAGAGGACCACGGTCGCTGCTGAGGACCTGAGGATAGGGACGGCGGTCAGGACTATAGACCGTCCTCTTGCCGGAATTGCCGTAGATTGAAGAACACCCAGGAGCAGGCACAAGAATCAGGACGGTTCTCACGTAAGTGCAGAATCATTACATTACATTACATTACATTATTGGCATTTGGCAGACGCTCTTATCCAGAGCGACGTACAGTTGATTAGACTAAGCAGGAGACAATCCTCCCCTGGAGCAATGCAGGGTTAAGGGCCTTGCTCAATGGCCCAACGGCTGTGCCGATCTTATTGTGGCTACACCGGGATTAGAACCACCGACCTTGCGGGTCCCAGTCATTTACCTTAACCACTACGCGACAGGCCGCCCCTCGGACCTACACTCACCAAATCAGCAGCCCAACTTGATCGCCATCCAGCACAGAAAGTCACACAGGGTCTGCTCAGTGTCGGTTCACATGGCACCTCATCACTTCTATGGGATCGGCCTGAACGAATGAATCATGGTGAACTGGCACACCGAGAAGGGCACGTTAATTTGAATATGCAATGTCTGCATATTTCCAATTCCCACCCTCATTTGGAGCGTTGTGCAGCCACAGGGTGGGGGCGTTCAAGCGCACTTCCGATTCGGTAGTGTCGACAACCACGGCAAACATGAAATTTTACGTGCGGGTAGGGCTCCCACGGTAACGTGACGCTGGCAGCTTAATAAAAGTTCAGCAGCGTTAGGCAATCTGGCCCGCTGACGGACAGGCCCTCTGCGTACAGCACCGGCCACCCCCCCAGGCAAATTTACGATCCTTTCCACCCCCCCTCCCTGACATGTTATGGATTCTTTTATCCCTAAATAATGTATGAACCCGCTTTTACATTTTTACACATTCGCTGCGTTTGTTTGCTTTGCTTTGTAGCAAGAGCGCCTCGAGTTACGTAAGTCCCGTCAAAAAAAAAAAAAAGTTGGAGCCAGGATGTGCCGGTACCGGAGTTCTGCTCGGTTTGCCTCGCACCCCCGTCGAAACTGTTGGTTCAACCACTTACTGGGAGAGAGCCGCCTCCACCCACCAAACGCGAGACTCCGCAAAAAATTAGCATAGCGGGCGCGATTGTTCCCGGGAGCTGTCGCTTGGAAGCGGTCCCGGCCGAACCCGGAGCAGAGCGGAGAGGAGCGGAGAGGAGCGGGGAGGAGGGGAGGAGAGGAGCGGGGAGGAGGGGAGGAGAGGAGCGGGGAGGAGAGGAGAGGAGAGGAGCGGGGAGGAGGGGAGGAGAGGAGCAGAGAGGAGAGGAGAGGAGAGGAGCGGGCAGGAGAGGAGAGGAGAGGAGCGGGGAGGAGGGGAGGAGAGGAGCAGAGAGGAGAGGAGAGGAGAGGAGAGGAGCGGGGAGGAGAGGAGCAGAGAGGAGAGGAGAGGAGAGGAGCGGGGAGGAGCGGGGAGGAGCGGGGAGGAGAGGAGAGGAGCGGGGAGGAGAGGAGAGAGGAGAGGAGCGGGGAGGAGAGGAGAGGAGAGAAGAGGAGAGGAGAGGAGAGGAGCGGGGAGGAGAGGAGAGGAGAGAAGAGGAGAGGAGCGGGGAGGAGCGGGGAGGAGAGGAGAGGAGCGGGGAGGAGAGGAGAGGAGCGGGGAGGAGAGGAGAGAGGAGAGCCGCTCGGAGCCCTGGCAGCGGCGGCCGAGGCCGGGCTGTTTGTGCAGAGGCCGACACTTTCCCAGCCGCCGCCCCACGGGCGTGTTTTGAGCGCGCCCAGCGGGTCCCCCTGAGAGCGCACAAAGGCCCGCTCATTCAGAGCCCGAGAACGGCAGCTGGAGCGGGTGTTAAGAAAATAATGACTCTATCTGCTTCGGGCCCGCTGACCTGCGCAGGCAGCACACGTGACCGAGCGCCGTAACCAGAGCAAAGGTTTGTGGGAAAAAAAAAAATGGATCGGGCCTAGCGGGGGTGGGGGGGGGACCATAAAAAGACCTTTATAAAACTCTGGAGTCTGGAGAACGTCGAAAAAAAAAAAGAGTTGAGAAGCATTTTATGGGACGTTCTGCTGCAGTAGGTTGCTGTGTGAAGCCAAACTTTGCAGTTTCCAAAACAAATAGGCTTTGTAACTCTCACTCTTACTTTTAAAATTGAGGTTTAAACTTGTAATGTCATTGTTTTGCTACACAGCTCAGAAGATACTCTCATGCTCCTTCCCCCACTCAAACAAAGCTTTATTAACGCCCTGGCGTTGATCGGTCATGCGGATACAAGGGGAAATACATCAGGAAATGTGTTGTACACTCTGTCCTCGGATTTTAAATGCTCTTCTGCTCCATTAAAGGCTCCTAAGAATCAGTTACAAAGCATTCTGTACAATTATGATCCCCATAAATGCAAACGTTGGAAGAGCAATTGAACGGTAATGACAAGCTATCACTCGTTGGCCTTCTGCCATACACTCGATGTGCTAATGGGACTTCAGACAACTTCTTTGGCAATATTGTAGATGACAGTCGTCACCAACGAGTTCCTTTGTCTTCCACCGCTGTTGTCAAAAAAAACGACTTCACGATTGCGTCACACTTGAATGACGCAACTGCGCTTGAATTCAGAACGTACAGCCCCATAAACTACAAGCGCAACATGTGTAGAAACAAAGAGATTTATTTTCCTACATCTGCTTTTATTTGCTTTGTCCGTTCTCCGTTTGATTTCGCTGCGTTTTAACATAAATGCGGAGCCTTTACGCAGTTTTTTCCTTGAGAGCGACGCCCCAACTTCGCATTGCCGAGAGATTAGCGCGAGCAGGACGGGGGGCAGTTTGTTGTCTTTAGGTCACAGAATATGAACAGAGGGGGGAAAAAAAAAAGAAACCGTAAGTACGCCTCTGCAAGGGCACTAAATTACTTTGCCCCTTGACCCCGGGTAAGTAGGTCAGCGCAAGATTAATGTTGGGCATTATCTACAATAATACTCACTCGGTCTCTCCCAGACCTGGAGCGCCCACACCGCTGGCTCTCAACCCTACACAGCTCGGCCGGGTTAGAAGGTCCAGTCAACATAACAACTGTCAGTGACGAAAACAAAACCTAAAAAATACTGTTTTTTGGGGGGGGGGGGGGGAGTACACTACACCCGTGGTATGCAAGCCGAACATATTCAAGTGGAGAAATATTGACTTGGAATCAAAACAAAAAGGCTTAAAGAGGTGGGGGTGTTTATGTGTGTACAGTAACCTTGAGGTCTGAGCCAGAGCCCCCCGTAGCAGTGGGGCTGTTTATGTGCGTACAGTAACCGCGAGGGTCGAGTCCAAGTCCGAAACGTCGACTCTACAGCTGGATTGAAACTGTGATTTCGGAGCATTACTTCAAATGTGCAAGCCTTATTCTTTCATACGGTCAGGATATAATTGCGATCTGAGATCAGCTTTCCTACACTGAGTCGGTCTATGACTGGGATGACTGAATACGCCCTGGTTTTCTTTCCTCCCGGGTAATTAAGTGCAACTGATTGGCCAGACTTGTCTTTACACCTGACTCCCAGGTAAAGGGAGGGTGGAAAACCAGCAGTTCTCAGCCCTCAAGGACCGTGCTTGATCCTCGGTCAATGGGTGTAGGTCTTGGCCCATATGGGTTTTGACAAAACAATGAATTCCTGCTCTGGCCTGGACACCCCCCTCAGCAGGTCCAGCACTGTAACCCTTAACGTGTAGCATAGAGCCCTGCCTTGGCACAGCAGCCGGAGGTTAGCCTCTGTCTCTGGTAGCCATTTTGTTTCCGGGCCGGAGGAGAATAGTGCGCCACAGTTTGCTGAGGTGTTGAGAGTGGACTGTACAGTGTTACGGTTTGTTTCCGAAAACCCATGTTTGAATGTCCGTCTAATGAGTTTAGCCAGCATAAGCCCCCATTAAGGAGCGTGTGATTTTATGAGCTCTGGAGCTGTACTGGGGGGGTGAAAATGGGGGGATGGGGGGGGCGGGGGGGTCTGGGTTTGGAACACCTCAGGAAGGTGTGGAGGAGAGGCTGGCTCTGTTTTTCTGGAGACCCCTCTCACGGTGGTCCGAGACACAGTGCTCCACCAAATGACGTTTGTTTTTGAACGGGCAATCCTTCAGCCCCCAACACGGCATGGCGGACCTTCTCAACCCCGGCTCCCCAGTGGGGGGAACGACCGCCCCATTCCTCAGCAAACTGCTCCATCACTGCCCGCTTTCCACCGCAGGCTGAGGACTCATCTCTTCAGACTGTACCCTGACACCTCTGCGGCAGTACTCTGATCTATTGTCATCTGTTTGTTCACCCGTCGCAATAACTTTCCCCCTTGTTGTACTTTGTAGTATAATCTAGGTCTGTTTCGGTTGTTTTTGTATTTATATTGTTTTGGCATTTGTATTTCTTGGTACTGCAGTTTGTCCTAATTCCTCGCTTGGCCTCTTTGCCATGGGTACCGGACATTTTATTGATGGCTGTACAACGGCTTCTTTGTTCGTAGCTTATCCGACCTGCTCTGTATGTTCTAACGGCCTTAACATGCACTTCCCCGTGCATCGCTTTGGATAAAACGGCCCGCTGTGTGAAAATGCAATGTAATGTAATGTCACGTTATATACACAGTATGAAGTGTTTCCCCGCGAAAACTACAACTGCCACCGTTCTCATCGGGTGAATGAATGCCCCGTGTAAATCCCGGCATATTTTACGGGAGGATAACTGACAGCCCCGGTGGTGAAATGGCGGCTGTGTGCGGACAGGGGCCGGAGTCGACGGCGCCCGTCGCTGGAGCAGACGTATGATGTGGGGGAGCCCGGCCCGCTGACACCGAGTCCTCAGAGGTGCACGGTTCAGCGGTAATTGTCCTAAGCGATCTGACGCCTTGCGCAATCGCCAGCTTTGTTTAGCTGTTGAGACCCCCCCCCCCGCCCCCCCCTCACATGTGCCTCTCATTAATGGCGCTGGGTCCTGAAACTTGGCGCTGTTGTTTTAGCAGTTAAAAGTGTTGCAGGGGGCCAAATCGCACGCCCGGCTGCCTTTCAGATGATACGACCGAGGAGGCTCTGACTAAGCTAGCGTTTAATGGCAGACTCAGACAGCTCGCCTTGCACCGTGTGGGTGTGTGTGTGTGTGTGTGTGTGTGTGTCTGTGTGTGTGTTTGTGTGTGTGTCTGTGTGTGTGTGACTGTGTGTGTGTGTGTGTGTGTGTGTCTGTGTGGGTGTGACTGTTTGTGTGTGTGGGTGTGACTGTTTGTGTGTGTGTGTGTCTGTGTGTGTGAGTTTGTGACTGTGTGTGTGTGTGTGTGTCTGTGTGTGTGTCTGTGTGTGTGTGAGTTTGTGTGTGTGTGTGATTGTGACTGTGTGTGTGTGTGTGTGTGTCTGTGTGGGTTGTGAGTGTGTGACTGTGTGTGTGTTGGTTGTGATTGTGTGTGTGTGGGACTGTGTGTGAGTGTGGGCTGTGTGTGTGTGTGTGTGAGAGTGTGGGCTGTGTGTGTGTGTGTGACTGTGTGTGTGAGTGTGGGCTGTGTGTGTGTGTGTGTGTGTGACTGTGTGTGTGAGTGTGGGCTGTGTGTGTGACTGTGGGTTGGGAGAGTGTGTGTGTGTCTGTGTGTGTGTGACTGTGTGTGTGACTGTTTGTGTGTGTGGGTTGGGAGAGTGTGTGTGTGTGTGTGTACGTGAGTGTGTGACTGTGTGTGTGTGAGTGCTTGACTATCGTGTGGGTGTGTGGGTGACTCTCTGACCCGTCTGCATGGCTAATAAAACGCTGACAGAAGGAGTAGAGTTCCAGCGGATAGTTTCTCTGTCTGTGACGGTTAGGGCCCTGCCGTGACCCTGCGGTGAGCGTCATGCAGTCGGGAAACGATGATCCGCTGTTCCTTCACATTATCCTGTTCCCCTCGTATTATCCTGTTCCTGCATAGTATCCTGCTCCTGCATATTATCCTGTTCCTGCATATTATCTTCTTTCTGCGTATTATCCTGTTCCCTGCGTATTATCCTGTTCCCCTCGTATTATCCCGTTCCTGCATAGTATCCTGTTCCTGCATATTATCCTGTTCCTGCATATTATCTTCTTTCTGCGTATTATCCTGTTCCCCGCGTATTATCCTGCATTATGCCAACAATCGTGCGCTGTTCCCTGCTAAGCTAATCAAACATTGATTTGCGGTGATCGATACTGATCCTGGCACACGCAGGTGGTCATGGGATTGCTCTCTTTTGAAAAGGCCCCTTGTCTTGGGTGAATGGAGGGAATGCGATGTTAAGGTCGTCGTTGATTGCCTGGCTTCTACGTATGATCTGGCCAACATGTGTAGAAAATTATGTTTTTAAAAATGACTGAAGTGCACTGTATGTCACACCGAACGTTTTCAATGGTACTGTTTCATCCATGTCCATTAATTAAATTAAATTCCATTTTATACGCATAGCGCAGTTCACAGAAGACCTGTCACAAAGACGCGACGGAGGCCCCAATCAGAGACCAACGAAACAGTAAAGCATATTGTTGTCTCTCTCTCTCCTTATTCTTCATTTTGACTCGACATTTTGACTCCTAACGAAGCCACTTTATTCAGAGAGCGCTTTCAGGAAAGGCGATTCAGGAAGGCGCAGAAACGGAGACCGACAGCAGCGGCGCTGGATTTAAGCCTTTTCCCCCCAGCCTTTGTGTGGGCCTTTTTCATCTCTCAATAGCCACTTCATGTCGGGGGTAGAAACCTCCGTGTTTGGGTTAATGTTCCGCCTCGCGGATGCTTGTTTTTCTTGTGGTTTGTGTTTAAACTGCCTTCCCGACGGCTCTAAGCCTCCACTTCCCAGCAGCGACGGAGACGGCGAATGTCTGAAAAGCGTAAATTAATTGATTCTGGGGGTGGGGGTAACCCGAGACATTTCTGCAACATAATCCACTGCGTTTCTTGACTGGTGGATTGCCCAACTGCAGCACCGGGCCCTGTTTTTTTCCGAGCGGAGGGCCTCCCCCCCCCCCCCCCCCTCGTGTGAATTCGCCGGGCTCGCGAGCTGTTTTTCTACGAGTCTGTTCTCCGAAACCTGCGATTAAAAAAAAGTCCAAAGCCGGACTGTTGGTGTTATATTTACAAGGACAGGGTTATATTCATTAGGGCCGAGGCTGTATACGGCCGTTTCCTGAACACGTTCCACAGGCCCGTGGCCTTCACCGCCAGAGTGAGGCCGCAGACCTCCGCAGACTCCAGACAAGCGGAAATTGCATTCCGAGATTGACCGCCAAATCCTTTCAATTGCTCAGATTTTTACAATGGACGTGAACAGACGGTTAGATCGACAGAGAATTGTATAAACTAAAGGGGGGCGAAAAAACTTGAATGAATTTAACTTGACTTCAATTCAGTTACTTCAATTCCAGCTCAGTCTCTATTGGAGGGAAATTCCAAGGCTTGATCTGAGTGTTAAAAATAAAAATATTTTTGTAATTGACTTGTTCCATTTACATTTTTCCTTTTTGCAATCACCATTACAGTATGCCTGGAGTATTTTAGCAGAAAGAGATATTCCCACACTTACTGTATTTGTGTGCAACTCTTTTTGTTAGGTCTGCCTGCGAGACTCAAGGTCTTTATCCAAAAGCTTGTTTTCCAAACAAAATTCAGAAAAGGCTAATTAGGCTACGTTGAGGGAATTGCCTTGGCAAGTATCTTTTAACAAACTTTTAACTGTATGTAATGGGTCATTCTGAACAGGCTTCTCGTCAAATCATTTCTGCCTAAACGATAATATGTGACATTTCCAAATAAAAACCTCTTTCCTCTGGAATAATAAACTGCCACACTCCATACATCTACTTCCCATGTAAACACTTCCAGCCAGGATTTTTTTTTTAAATTGGTCGGTAGCTAGTTTTACGATGATGTCACGTTGATAGAATGTCAGGGAGCAGGGCGACTGTACGAATTTATCTTCAATTACACGACACACTGCCAACTGATATTCCAGCTCCCTGAAGCACCAAGAACCCCTCACTATGCAATTCTGCCTCTGAGAAAATCTCCAGGACTCTTTTAAGAGTCTCAATCAGGTCAATCAAATAACGTACACGCCATATAATTATCACAGTTTTTACGGTGGCTTAAATATTCTGTGCCAGTTGGTCTTTAAAACTCATTACACCCCCGAGTGCAGATTTCTGAAAATTATTTTAGATTTGTGCAATGTTCTGCAATGTTGCAACATAAAACAATTACCATCCATCACTCCCCTTTTTATGGCTACAGTGAATAACTCCCAACATTGTGAAGCCAGTGCTTGGTTTATTGGTTCCCCTATTGGTTTTGAAAATATAAAAACATTCATAATGCTGTTTTACATCCTGAGGTTTACATCGGATGCCAGACAAATCAAGTTGCATTGTCATAAATATCCGTCTTTAAGACTAGGCCAAGAAGAACAGATACCGGGGAAGACGAAAGCCGTATTCAACACTAGCAGCCTTAGCAGGGCTGTTGTGTGGCTCATCCTGTTAAGGCACTGTTTTAGTGTATGGATGGGCCCCATGGTCTGGTATCTGTTAAGGCTCTGTTCCAGTGTGTGGATGGGCCCCATGGTCTGGTATCTGTTAAGGCTCTGTTCCAGTGTGTGGATGGGCCCCATGGTCTGGTATCTGTTAAGGCTCTGTTCCAGTGTGTGGATGGGCCCCATGGTCTGGTATCTGTTAAGGCTCTGTTCCAGTGTGTGGATGGGCCCCATGGTCTGGTATCTGTTAAGGCTCTGTTCCAGTGTGTGGATGGGCCCCACAGTCTGGTATCTGTTAAGGCTCTGTTCCAGTGTGTGGATGGGCCCCATGGTCTGGTATCTGTTAAGGCTCTGTTCCAGTGTGTGGATGGGCCCCATGGTCTGGTATCTGTTAAGGCTCTGTTCCAGTGTATAGATGGGCCCCACGGTCTGGTATCTGTTAAGGCTCTGTTCCAGTGTATAGATGGGCCCCACGATACACAATCTCCTGGTCAGTCGAGGACCGAGGAAACAAGGACGGAAAAAATAATTGAAAGGAATGAGAACGTGTGAGCCTGGCAGTCTGTTGGTGCCAGCGTGTGTTAGGAGGAGACCACGTGCTCGTCTGCACTCCCATTGGCTGTGGAGGCTGGAGCGTGAGCACGGCTGTATGTGATTGGGCATTCTAAATCGGGGAGAAACAAAAATAAAAAAGACTTCACACTCGGAGGAATTCAGTATATCGTCAGTGACCAATGATAATGCGGTGGAGCGTACATCAAAGAGAGACAAGGCTTCTGTTTCGGGCTCACTTCCACTGAGACGGTAAGCTTCTCCAGGTGAAACCGATAACCCTGCCACAGACTCAGCGTCGCGTGCGTGCTGCAGAGAGATCGGAGAATCGCCGGCTCTGCGGAACAGTGAATCCACTGCGGCACAGGTGAGCTGTCCGTGTCACTCAGGTGAGGGCCGTCGCTCGAGAAACGACATCGTCGGTGTCAGCACAGCGCCCGGCGGAGGCGCGACGCACTCGCGGGAAAAAAACCCCCCAAAAAAACGTCCGCTTCTGTTCCAGCCCTTCGCCTGTTTCCAATCAGGGCCCTGGCAGAACGCGGGGCTGTTTTTCGTGGAACAACTCGCAGGGCGCCAGGCGTTGTTTTTAAGCCGATGCTCTTAAACTAATATTGTCCCAATGAAAACCCCGGCGGTTGGGTTTCCGCTCCGAAATCGAGGCGCCGTGTCGGAACGTCACCGCAGCTCGTGCTCTGTCGGTCTGGCGGCCATTTTGTGCAGCGCACGGCACGTCCTCGTCCGCCCCGGTTTCGCGGACCTCGGCGGGGGAACATCGGGCGCAACGAGCGATGTCCGACGAAGGTTTCCGACGGGTTGTTTTTCGACGTTTTTTAATAACGGGATCCGGAACTCCGGCGCGTGTGTAATGAGGTCCGGTCGGAAGCTGAGTGACGGGCCGCGGGGTCAGGCCGGGGAATAATCTGGAGCACAATGAGACGGGGTGGGGGGGGGGGGGGGGTTGCCATGAGAAAGCAATGCAGTCCTTCATTCACCTTCGCCAATTCCATCGGAACGCAGATTTAATATCAACGGGAGCCTTTCGTTGGCTCCATTCTTTTTCTCTCCAAACAAACGAGCGCTCGGCTTTCCGTCTTGTTATTTTTCCCGCGTGTGATATACGGCCGCGCGCGGACGAGGAATCCGGGGAACTTGATTCATTCATTCCATGGATGAATGCGGTATGGAATTCCTCTCCCGGTATATGCGGAGATAAAACTCCTTTCCTGTGCGCTGCTAAAGCCATCAGATTTGGCCTTTTAGCCTGGGCTAATTTCTTTTTTGTCTGTAGGATTTTTTTTTTTATGTTTTATGATTTATGCGCGTAAAAAAACGAAAAACCCAGTACATATTTGGCTTTGCAATTTAAAAAAAAAGAATAATAAATAAAATTCAGCGCTTGTGTTTTTAAGCAATCCACAGACGATAAGGCCTGTCGTCTGCAATACGACCAGGAGTCACGCGCTTCCCCTGATATTAATAATCAGATTTATCTCGCTCTCATTATTTCCGCAGCTCACCACACTCGATCGAGCCAGTGAATTTGAGCACCCTGCAGCAGCATTAGCCTCCTGACCTCGGCCGTCTGGCGGTCCCCGTGTTTTTACTGGCCCGGAGAATCAAACGGCCTCGCGCTGAAATGCACACACAGGTAAGAGGAAAGTGTTGAGCGGGTCTAGACGGCGGAGGCCAGGGCCCAGGGAGGTGACACGGCCGCGGGGTTGTGTTACGGCCTTTGTGCGTTATCGGGACGGCTCTGGAGATGCGTCGCCGCGAGAAACGCGAGGTCGTTAATCAAGGACGGCGGAGCGTCTACTGAGGACGCACGTGCGCGCGTCTGTCAGGGCGTAGCGGCCGGCAGACTGGATTTCCATTATTAATTTGCCCGGGGAGGAAGTGTGTGTTTCTCCCCCTTCTTTCCTTTCTTTGGTCGGGGGGTGCTTGCGGTTGTTATAGAAATTAATACTCCCTTTCCTCGCAGGGAAACGGGGGTGCAGTATGAGGGATGGGGGGGGGGGGGGGGGGGGCTGTTTTAGGATGATTCCAAGGGGCCCCGGATTGACAGGGGCCCTCGGAAACAGGGCTGTAATTATGCAGGGGCGGGGTGGCCTGCAGTGGTGGGGCCTCTGCATCGAAGTGCAGTTTTTGGGGTTTGGTTTTTGGGGGAGAGAGGGCAGACTTTGCCCTCGCACCCTCTAAGCAGGCTCCGTGCCATATCTGTGAAACGGTGGAGTGTGGCAATAGCTGGCTGCAAAAGGGGCCACCTAAATTGCACTTCCTGACAGATACGATCACCGTTGCATGAGGGTCTGGTTCAGATATTCAGAGATTTACGCCACGGAAAGTCCACTTAAGTCCAAAACTTTGTTTGCGTAGACCTGCATGTGTAACCGGCGTGTAAGTGAAGGCGAATCGGATACGTGTTTGATGAGGACGGGGGGTCCCACGTTAGACTATGTGAGATAAGTGCATGCAGACATTTTGTCTATCCACATATTTGGCCCAATCAGCCAGTCAGCCAATCTGGAGATGTGGTCTCTGGCTTAAGCAGTCAGTTAGGCACCGTATTCAAGTTCCCCGGCTCATCTCCAGTACTGCGATGCACTGCGCTGTGTGCTCTCGAAAATGTACACCTGCTCAGGTTAGGCACCCACAGGTGGACTAAAACACTGGCACTGAAGTTTCACATCATGAAGCCACAGGCCATGGAGAAATCAGCGGGATCTGAATATCTGCTTTGAAAACAAATTATGAATCTTTAAGGCCAGAACAGGGCCCTAAATGTAATTAGTTGATGTCAAGAAATATATTTTAAACTCTAAAAAGTGACAAGAATAAAGAGAAAGAAAGGGTACAGCAGAAATTGATTGTTGATTAAATGCGTACTATTTAGCTACGTTAACAACAATTTAGTCGGAAAAGGCGAGCATTGCTGGGCTGAATGGCCTGATCTCGCCGTTGTTATGTTATGTTATGTTGTGTTATGTTAGGTTAAGAATGCGACCGGCGTCTTCAATCACATCATAAGCGTACACCACTATGTCAGCATGCTAACAAAACAAAATATCGGTCAAACCGAAATTCTGAACATTTTTTAAATTCCGCCGGCCGGCCGGCTGGTGTGACGGCCCGGGTCCACAGCCGGGCTCGAGTCCGGTCGGATGCTCGCAGATTTACGGCCGCGTCTCTGTCCCGGGCCGGCGATGAGGGGGGGGGGGGTAATTTGTGTCTGAGAAGGCCGACGCCGGCCCGATCTCAGCCACTACCGGGGAGCGGAACAAAAGCAAAACAAAATGTCTCCGTGGCGGCAAGGGGGGGGGGGGCATAAGTCACGTCTATTGTCTGGTCCCTGGCGTCTCCTCAGGCAGCTGCCCTCTCCGGTTGCCTGAAGAAAACATCACAAAGCCCCCTGTGCTCCGGGCAGCCGGGACGGGGGGTGGGGGTGGGGGGGGATGTCCGCTGGGTTAGGGCCCAGGAGAACGGGGGGAGTCCGCTGAGTTCTGGCCCAGGAGAACGGGGGGAGTCTGCTGGGTTCTGGCCCAGGAGAACGGGGGGAGTCCACTGGGTTCTGGCCCAGGAGAACGGACCACACCCTCCACAGGTTACCTCTCTCTGCACTCCAATCCTGAACATTCAATAAGTAAGTAAACTTAATTCATAAAGCATGTTTAAAACAACAGTAATTGTACCAAAAGTGCTGTACAGAATATATATGCTCAGTGAGCCCTTTATTAGGTATTTATTAGACTCATTTCTTAAGTCTGCTGCTGTAGCCTATCCAGTGAGAGGTTTGACACATTGTTCAGAGATGCTTTTCTGCATACCACTGTTGTAATGTGTGGTCATTTGCATTACTGTCACCTTCCTGTCAGCTTCAACCTGTCTGGCCCTTCTCTACTAACCTCTCTCTCTCATTAAAGGCAATTTTTGTTTTAGCAAATCACTACAACACCTGATTCAACTAATTACCTGAATCATGGTCTTCAATCAAGACCTTGATGAGCAGAATCAGGTGCGTTAGCACTGGGCCATCACAGACGCCTGCACCTACACTGGCCCTTTTTGGATAGGATTGGGCACCCGAGTCTCAACCTAAGCTGAAGTTTAATTTCAAGGAGGATTTCACAGAATGTTCTCTCCCATGACGGGAAGCCGGTTTTTGTCCGGTTTTTTTTTTTTGTTAAAATAAATACCGATCACCTGTTAAACGGGGTGGGTGCGAGCCGTAAAGCTCTCCTCGGCTTGCAAACCGAACCTCCGGTCGCATGCGGTCAGTCTTCGGGTCGTGGGACGCGCTCGATGACGAATCGCGCTTCCCTTGAACGCGGTCCTAGAAACGTTATCGGATAGCCGTCTCAGTGAACATTTCTTGGCAACCTGCAGCCGACAGGGCTCAGTTCTCCACCAAGATCCCAGTGAAGCCAGGGTTTAACACGATAACGCGAAATATGCTGCACACACAGGCAGTGGCGCCACGCGGACGACTCCAAGGGCTCTGACCGATGTTGGCCCTCAAAGAAATATTAGAACGCAGACTTTTTCGGCACAAAAGAAGCACATAAGAGTTAAATTAACATCGAGCATTTAACTGCGACTTCTCGGATGGTTCTCTCACACACACACACACACACACACACACACACACACACACAGGCTTAGAAACATTTCCCAATTTTCGGGCCAAAGGGCAAAAGGAAAAGCACACACTTTGTGCTACCCTGATGAAATAATCCTTGGCAATCAGAAATGCCTGGAACACAAGCACTATTCTAACCAGGCAGCAATTAGTGAAATTATTGACATTCGGCTTAGAAATGAGCTCATGTGCCAGTGAGCCATGCGGGAAAACAGGGAGTGTTCCTCTTCCCAGCTTCCCAACGGCATTCCACAATGCTGCAGATTGGAACGTCGCCATCTCACCTGGGACCTGTCACTCAAAACTGTCGTTCTCAGAAAAATTACATCCAATGAACGCCGTTATAGAATACACAATATATATGTGTGTGTAAGTTCCACTAGTGTGCGTAGTTGTGTGATTACAGGGCTTTCAAAAAAACCATGTCACATCACTCTTATGAAAAACCACTATATCTAGTATTCTATAAACCCTAGCCTAGTGGCTAAGATACATGGCTGGGACCTGGAAGGTTGGTGGTTCAAACCCCGGTGTAGCCACAATAAGATCTGCACAGCTGTTGAGCAATTTCTCCAGAGGGGATTGTCCCCTGCTTAGTCTAATCGACTGTGAGTAACTGTGTCGCTTTGGATAAAAGAGTCAGCTGAATAACAAATTATTATTATTATTATAACTGGTGACCTCAACTTTGAGTACATTCCACTTTTCCTCCACAAACTCAGTTTGGCAAGTTAGTTTTAGTGATTGCTAAACTCACCAAACTGTCTGTGAAGAGTAACAAAAAATAAGACCAAAGTTAGGAATGTTGATTGAATCCCAGATTGGCACTTCTTGGCTGTACCCTTGTCTGGGTGAGATTGGCACTTCCACGGAACCCTTTTTCGGTCGAGACTGGCACTTATTCAAGGTACCCCCTCTCTAGGGTGGGGACCTGCAGTGTGCAGATGCCACTTCCCTCCTGGGGACTGTCAGATTCATCACAGCCTGGTCCAGCCACAGCGGAGAGGGAGACACATCCAGGCCAGCCACTTACCGTCTGCCAGCACACCAGGCCCACAAGCACCCCACACCACAGCCAAAACCCCCTCATCCTGCCTGAGAGCCAAACCCCCTCATCCTGCCTGGACTCTTCCATCAGCTCTCAAAATCCAGGGTATGTTTCTGGTTGGATACACAGGTGCAGGTCATTCATAAAACAGTCTGGTAAGGGGATGTCCCAACCAGCCAAACACCATCTCTGGGTGGGGTAACTCATTTAAATTCATTTTATGGTGTCATTGTACGTACAGTACAAGTGCTCATTAAAGGTACACTGGCTGATTTTCAGGCGCTTAAAATAGATACAGTAGGCTGCTGTATTTTGATTCCATTCCTTCATTCCAAAACTAAAATTTTTTTGATAAACAGTAAAAAAAAAAAAAAAAAACTCAAAGACTTGTGTCATTCTGACTCATAGCAACACTTATGATACCATTCCAAACACGAACGGTCAATACGAGAGTAACAAAGACATGAGAGGCACAAGGCCCATCCACTCTCATAAAGATGTTCGCATACAAAGCAGCATTTGTACCGGGATGTGTCCAGCCGGGCGTCTCTTGGGCCAGGGGAAGGGAATCCATCTCGAAGGGGAACTAATTTTGAGTGACAGGGAGCCGAAGATCAAAGGCGTCCCCCTCGCCCTGGAAGCGCAGTTGTCACAGTTGTCAGGAGCCGTAATCACGTTAGCACGTTAGCGATAAACGGACAGCGCTGGCCGGAGACACGACCGCGTATTATCGCTGCACGTGCGGACAACGGGAAGCCGCGGACCTCAACGGATGAATTAGATCAACCGCTCGGCTGCTCGAAAGCAGGAACCAGAAGTCGATTGTGGAAGACATCTATTGACAAAGACATCACAGCTTTCCAGGCAAATCGGGGGGAAAAGGCGAACATGCCATAATTGATTTAACTTGTGTCGCTACAAACAAACGACACTGAACATTGAGTCGGTATTGTGGGAAAGAACGCTTCTCCGTCAGAACTTTCCAATGATGTCATCACATTCGTTATTTAGCTGATGCTTTTAACCCAAAGCGACTTGCAGTAGAGTAAGCAGGGGACAATCGCCCCGGGAGCAATGTGGGGTTAAGGGCCTCGCTCAAGGGGCCCCAACAGCTGCACTCTGCGGCAAAACAAGGTGAAAAGGAGGTTGAAGAAAAACAGCCGTTTCTCAAGAAATACAAAACTACAAATTAATCCCCGAGGTAGACCACTGTGTAAGATCAAGTCTCCTTTCCATTATCTCATACCTGTGTCAGTTGAGTGAATATCTTAAGATTAATTTGGACTACACCACAAACATGCGGGCTCAGATATGAACATTCACCCTTCTGTTGTCAAGGAAAATAAGAGACCCTTTTCAGCCTGAAAAGCTAGACTATGCAGCACCACAATTCCAGAGACCATTTTTTTATATAGCTAATACAACATACATTCGTCATTGTTTGCATACTAACTTAATACTCAAGCAGGTATTTGTATCCACACCAAATGTGAAGGGAGTTTGGCTCAGTCAAAATGGCTACAATCAATCAATATTATATTGGCCTGTAATGAATTAACCTCTTGAAATGTGTCCTTCAGAACTGGTAAGGAAGCCCTGAGTTATGAGCTGTGAGGCTGTGAATGGCTGAGATATCGTCTCAGTCATAAGAAAGAATGACTATATTTATGTGATCTGATCTTAATTAAATAAAACACGGTCTCTGAAAAGTTATGCTTAGTGGGCATTCTTCTGAAAATGCTAAACACACTCGTTTTTAGGCGGCTTTTCGCTATGAAACTGACGCTTTACACAGTAGGCTATGTCACTGCAGTGCGAACCTACAAAATCGTATTTCCATCTCCCTGCTGGTATTCCAGTTAGCGTATTAAAAGTGACTTAAGAGCAGAAACTGAAAAACATAACGTGCGGCGCTCGCGGCCACTCATCAGGCCATTAGCAGCGGGAAAGTTTGGCGCGATTGTCCCGTTGATTGCGCGACGGTAACTGGGCTCGCTTTTAGGAAGCCATCGGTGTGATTGATGAAGGTGCACCCAACGTGAAAGGCCAACTGTGCTTTCTACAAGCGACCGTATAGCCAATACAAACCGGGAAGGTCAAATATAAATAAAAGACCAGCCAATAGCCTAATTTACTCACGACTGGCTAGTGGTAACTGACAGTTCCTGATGCCTTCCTAAATACGTGTTTCAAAGCCATGCTTTACTTACCTGTCCCAAAACAGAGAAGCTCGGAAAGTAGAGAGCCGTTGCAACAGTAGAACTTTTACATGACTCTTTTCCGAGGGCAAACACTCGAAGGCGGTTTACTTCCACCGCCGGACAAGTGACCTAAATGAACACGTGTAAATGTTCCCTCAGATGACTTTTCAAAACAGTGTCCTCTTAACAGTTTAGTTTAGAAGACAATAATGAATGAGCTGAATATAAACAGGAAACGGATTCATCAATCACGGGTGCGTTCAAGCAGGCCTCCGTTAAACACGAGCTAACAGCTGCTAACTGCATGCTCCCGCTTTCTGAGCAAATTCGATTTCTGTTTCGTTTCACCCTTCAATATTCCAAGACAATAAATGTGTGCTTACTTAAAACAGATTAATATGTCTTCATCATATTTCTAATTTTGGCTAGCGAAACCGTCATCATGTTTTCATATTGCCATTATAAATGAGCGGGCACATAATCAAGGCTGTTGCAGTTCTGCTATTTCAATTATTTATGCTCATGACTAAAACACAGATGAGGACTGTTGCCACAAAAAAATGACTAGTGTCCTATAGTGTTTGCTTATTTTTAACGGGCGAACATTTAACATAGTAATTGCGCATACATCTCTCTCAGAAAATAAATGCGTAAAACAGATACGCCGTTAAAAGTTATTCCTTCTGTCTAAAGCAATCCCATTGTTTTTTTGTATGTGGTATTAATTTCATTGGATGCTGATGCAATTGAATTATAATTCAAGGCTGAGCCATTCAACAAATAACATGGAGGAAAAAAATTATAATGATAGAATCATATAGACTGTTTAATTACAGTATCCTATACCAAACAAAATACAGTATAGCCTACTGGTTGCCATCTGCCACCGTGACCCTTCAACACAAATGGCTACACTAATTTCGGTCATCAGTCTCGTCAGGGTAACGTTCCCTCTTGATGGTGCAAGATTGAATTGCAGCAGCAGAGTTGAGCAGTACTTTGGTCATCAGCTATGCGCCGTTAGTAAGCGAGGTTTACGTTAAATATATAATTAAACCAGCAATATTGGCGCACCATAAAGTAATATTGGTAGCAGTTAAGTTATGTGGGTTCCTTGTGTTCCTGCACTGTTTTGCAAACTCTTCAACACCCGTCGGACAGCTGGAAGCCATTGGAACGGTAGCCGCAGCGCATCTTCAGAGAAGAGTACGAGCCACAATTACTCATGCTGTAAACAAAGACGCATGTACCGCCTGTGTGAACGTTTAATTTCACTGTAAACATAACAGGGCAGTTCTTTCACAACACAATGGCTTTCATCATGATAAGACGCCGCTTTAAGACCTCAAGTCATTCCAAAATGAGAACCCACGTCTCACTGCTGAACTTACTTTGTTCAGAATAGCATACTGTATTTCATAACCTGAAGACATTTACTTTAAAAAACGGTAAATTGAGTCAGCCAACATCGACGTGCACCTCGCTAATTTTCTTGCCAAAGCTCATTTATGGCCTGAAGTTACAACTCAATCTGCGCGTTTGATTTATGATGGAGTGGACATGATGTGGGCAGTGATATTGTTCTCTTTGTCGGGGCTGACACATGTGAAAATGCATTTAAACTCATTCTCAGCATCTTAAATGCATTACATATAATTTATCATTCTAATGAACCTCGTATGGTGCGCCATTAAGTCCATAATTTATATTAATGTAGGCCTTAATGACAGAATTTATTTTTAAAATAATGCAGAAGAGTGTTTGCGCGTAATTGGACAGAAGATAACTGGAAAGAGGGGGAGTATATACTCCTAACAGACATTCTTGACATGGTCAACTGTGTATATTGGTTACAAAAAAGTTTCATTCTTTGTGAATAAAAACTTAAAATAGCGAAAAATTTACAAGTTCTTGTTCTTTTAGGCTACATAGAAACAATATGCAACCGAAATTAGACAGTAATGCTGATTCATTTCTCCCCATTCTTTCTCCACATCTTCATCTTACATCAAGTAATAATGACAAAGTACAAAAGTAAAGGAAACATGACTTTGGAGTTGGGTCACTTTTGTTGACATTGCGCCTTTAATTAAAAAAAAAAGTACTGACAGATTTACTCCTGTTGCATTCACTTATTTCTGAATGGAGGATCAAGAGGAAATAGGGAACAGTAATCCGGTATACAATTTTGGAGACCGCTGGCTGTTTCGGTTATCTGAGACAACCATATTGAGAGCGCAAGCCCCACTGAGACCATCTAGCCCGCCGCGGACTTGTGCCGTTTATTAACATCACTTCTTGGCAAAGACTTTAATTAACAAACCCGCTCACACAGCACCGACGAGCTTCGGCGTGGAGGAATAGCGGAGATCCTTTTTCAAGGTGCCTTAGAGATGGCATTGATTAGTGCAGATTGAGGATGAAGGAATTATGTGAACCAGAGTTAATTTGAATTCCTCCGCCACATACTCCCCCCCCCCCCCCCCCCCCAATCAAAAGAAGAGTGGAGTAGCACCGCTTTAATGACTTCGCCTGCCCGCTGCTTGACAATAAAATACAGGGAGACGCGTTGGCCGCGCTTGATTTATCCTTTGATTCGCCCAGTAACAGTGTCAGAGTGGCAAGGTCTCGGGAATTTTAACGCAGATTTAAGACACATACAAGCGGCGGAGTGAATGGAAGTCTCCAGTGGGGTTTTGGGAACGCAGAGGCGGTGTTTAATGGCACACACTGACCCAAGCGGCCCAGCTTGTAACCACCTCCCGCTGGAGCGGCCGCCTTTCACAGGACTGCTATTGTGTTGCGGAGCCGCAGACACGAAAACAAAAAAACAGCGGAGGTTAGACCGTTCCCCTTGGCAGAGGTCAGGTACAGAAGACCGTGAGTAAAATCAAACCGACCCCCGCACGGGAGCGTCACACAAACAGTTGGCTGAATGGATATTTTCCGCTACATCAAAACCTGGCCGGCGTTTCCGAACTTGTTTGTCACACTTTGTAGGGGCTAAAAACGAATAGAAATATAAACACATTGAAGAACTTTGTCGAGAGAATGAGAAATGGTGTCCTTTCCGCGTAGACAACTGAATGATTGAGTTATTGAATATAATTTACGTGCCATTAGTAGGGTATTTTAATTCGTGATGCAATTAATTAACGCGATGATGGCACAGCATATAGACAGTAGGAATGGACCCCAATTTCGCATTACTGCTTCGAAAATATTTTTTTCAACTTTGTTTAGTCTATCCATTGTTGTAGCATAAAAGTTATCTTCTAAATTGCCAGGTGGTTCTTCAAGTAGCTTAGCAACTTTGAAAGGCACATACCATGTCAGACAGTTTGTTTCTCTCAGATACATTTGGGGAAGTAACACCACATAATAATAATAATAATAATAATAATAATAATAATAATAATAATAATAATAATCTTTAATAATGAATCATACAGACCACGAATAATTGTTCACCATCACCAAGTCAGTCTCGCATAAATTAGGCTTCGGCAAAGGGAGTTACTGGTCATTCATACTTTTTATGAAAATGTATTTGTATGCTCTAGAAACGGCTCGGCCTATCACTCGCCTCCTCGCGCAGCCCTTCCTCGGGTGGGCTGGGCCGCTGCGGGCGAATTCAGGAGGGTGATGTAAAAATGGTCACAGTGCGTTTCTGTCAGGTCCTGGTGATCGTGAGTACTGAAGTAGTACAGGGTAGTACAACGGGGGTAATCCGTTACAGTTGGATTCCGTCCATTAAGTTTAGGGTCAGTTTGTCAAGTGAAAACACCCACTAACAGGTTCACACTCGACTCCCGGGCTGGTCGGCGCTCCGCCGTCGTGTTTTAGACAGCTAATTTTCTGCTTGCGCCTTCCAGTGGAGACGGTGTACTGTAGCGAACGCTCCCGTTGGCTAGCGGGGGTAGACGTCAGCATCTATCATTGCCTCACTATTACCTCTCGGCTTCTGGCGGCAAGGAGAAACAAGTGTATGAACTATCTGGACTACGCTGAAGTTGAGCGCAACGCGTCTGTGTTCGTTGACTGCATTAATCAGCGACTGAGAGTCAACCAACGAAACTGAGGGTGGAAAAGCAGTCGTTTCTAGTAGCGATTAACTTTTACGCGCAGTCAATTTCTTTCGCAGCATTTTATTTCGGGGGTTCTTGTACCCACTCCGCAGACTGTGGGTGCATTGATTGTCCGAGCCTTGAGACGCGACTCGTTGGAAATATTAAGGATGGCAGTGGCATTCGCATTATTGACGCAGCTATTCTTGTGCTTGATTAATATGGAGTTCCGGACAGCGGCATCAGAGCAAGCGCTAAAAGGCGCTCTGGACGGCGACGAGTCAACAGCTAATCAAGCCGCTGACACCTCGGCTCGGGACATGGTTTCAGTGCACATGTTCAAACTTTATGACAAATACAACCGGGAACTCAACCGCCCGAGAGATGGAAATACTGTCAGAAGTTTCAAGGCAAACCCAGGTGGGGATCTTTCTTCCATATGTCTTCCCATATTTTGCTTACCTTGATTATTTCTTATGACGACTACAACACCAACGCGAAGCCAATGAACACATCCGTGCTACACAAATCGTTTAGGAAGCTATTGATTGTTGCGTTCAGATAAAGATGGTGTTCTATTGGTTTTCTCGCCAAAACCTAACGTTATGAAATCTGTAAAGCTAATTGCATTTACAGAAACCTCACACAACTGGTGTTCTTCTGGAGTGTAAAAATGCACTTATATTCAGCATATGCATTATTTACATTGATGCTAATTCCATGAATGCGTTTTATTTCTAATAGTTTATCAGTCGTCTACCCTAAGGATACGTAGATTGCATCGTTGCATAGCTGAGTTGCGGTCCACACTTTCTGCGTTGGGATTGTGCCCCCGCTGGACTACAAGAGAAGGACAAGAGCTTTGGGTCTCTACTTTTTTTATAGTTCCCACTTATCACCCCTTCTTTTGTCCTTTAGACCTCTCTCTCCGTCTGTAATTAAGTTGTATTACCTGACAAACACTCCTGTGTTACGAAAGCACAATAAAAGTGCATGAAATAATAATAACAATAATTATGTATTATTATAATTATAATTATTTAAATACACTAATGGACACAATAGAAGCAAAAGTACATACATGAAATCCCCAGAAGTTCTATCATTAGACAATGTGCAATGAAACTGCAACGAATCTTTCTCTCGTTTTCTCTGTCAATTTGCACATATATTTTCCAAGAGAACTACATATGTGGTGTGAAACCAATTAAGTATATCCCAGTAAAGCACGACGTTGGTTTCCTGACTAACTTTATTGGGTACGTTAAAGTTCACTTTTACACTATTGGGAAAGTTACAGTAAAAGTTAATCAGGAAACGTGCCGGGCCGTGATTGACACTCGGTAAGCAGTCAGGCTCCTCTCGGGGCATTGTGGGATATCAGCGCGTGCCATATCAGATGTGGCAGCAGGAACGCTGTCTCCAGTCGAGCTTTATCTCAGGCTCCAAACGGCTCCAAACGAGCTGAAGAATTCAGTGCACTTCAGAGGGTTCAGCGCAGCTGTCACGCTGCAAAAACAACACGGTTATGAGATACCAGCTCCGAGGTAAATGATAGTATGATGGTTTTATTTCTTGCGGTATGTTTTGACTAGATTTAAAGCGAGCTCCGCAGTGGAGAAGCGCCGCCGAGGCGGTCACAGTCGGATTTTATTGTCGAGTTCTGTTTTTCTAAGACTAACCGGACTCGGCCTTTTTAACCACATGAACTCGGCTTTTACAATGCCCAGGCTGCTAGATAATGACGTTTCGTCGTGTATTAATTGCAGGAATAACATGATCACCGAAAGGAATTCTTTTGAGTTTCCACAACGTGAAACCGCTTGATTGGAGCCCTTTTGGTATTAATGTCGTCAGACATTATTAGAGGCTCATGAAGAGTCTGCCAGTGAGGGTCAGTAAGCACTTCCATATGCCTCTGGCCCAAGGAGGAGTAATGCATCTCCCTTTCCTTTCCCCTCATATCCTGTGTCATATAAATTATTTTAAAAAAGGGCGTCTCATTCAGGCCGAGAGAAGTGGAGGGACAGCCAGTAGCCTAGTGGCTACTGGCCCAGAAGGTCGTGGTTCAAGCCCCGAAAATATCCGCGCAGCTGTTGGGCCCGTGAGCAAGGCCCTTAATCCCACATTTCTCCTGAACCCCGCTTAGTCTAATCAACTGTACGTCGCTTTGGATTAAAGCGTCTGATAAATAACAAATTATTATTATAATGATAAATGTTACAATTAACGGGACAAAAAAAAGGAGCTGCCCAACGCTCTTCAAGCCAGCCAAATAAAAGAGGGGGTCTAGGTAGGTGCTCAGCCGGCCGGATTTCAGCCTTGTGCTTAACTATAATTTGCAATTCATCTTCGTTTCAGTGGTTTACTCTCTCCATCTTCTTTCCGTCCCCAGAAATAGTGGAGCGGAAGATCTTGTACCATTTTAACCTGACGTCCGTACAGGAGTCGGAGGTGATTCTCGCCGCCACCTTCCACTTCCTGGACAAGCGTCCGAGGCCGAGGTCTGGCCTCTGCAAGCGCCTGAAGAGTGCCTCCTGCCGCCTGCAGCACCTCCACCAGCTCCCCTCCCTGCGCCTCCTCTTCAGAGGGGCGTCCCCCAACATGGGGTTCGGGCCCCTGCTGGGGAACGTCACCGTGTTTCCCCAGCGGAGGGGCGACTGGCAGGCGAAGGACGTGACGCAGGTCATGAAAGGGGCGAGGAGCGCCGACCGGCTCTTGGTCACGGCCGAGTTCGATCTCGGCGGGAAGTACCAGCGGTACCAGGAGCGCCCGTCCCCGGCGAACCTGCCGTACGTGCTGGTGCACGCCAACGACCTGTCGATATCGGAGCCCAACAGCGTGGCGGCCACCCTGCAGCGCTACGACCCGTCTCCGGCGAAGACGGGGGAGGCCGCGCCCTCGACGAACTCGTCCCCGGACCCCCGGGTCAAACGGGACGCGGGTCGCGTCCGGGACCCCGTCGGGAACAACGAGCTCCCGGAGGTGGAGTACAACGCTTTCAAGGACGGGCTGTGGGAAAGCACTTACCTGGCGCTGAAGCCGAAGGCTTTGAAGAAGGAGCGGCGGAGGAAGGCCCAGGAGAAGGGTGACGGATTCGGCCGGTCCCAGGTCCTCAGCTTTGACGAGAAAACCATGAAGAAGGCGCGGCGGAGGCAGTGGAGCGAGCCCCTCGTCTGCTCCCGGCGGTACCTCAAGGTGGACTTCGCCGACATCGGCTGGAGCGAGTGGGTCCTCTCCCCCAAATCGTTTGACGCTTATTACTGCGCCGGGACCTGCGACTTCCCCATGGCCAAGGTTAGGACGTCCCGTCGCGTGCCGTTACCGTGGCTACGCGCCGCTCTTGAAAGTAAAATGGGATGGGTGTTGAAATGCTTACAGATTGCTTTTTTTTATTTTTTTATTATTTTTTTGGAAGTATCGTTTGGACCTTTTGCGACCGACCATTTGTTATAAAGGGATCCTGAAAGACATAGCCGGTTGAGGTATTAGTTGTCTCTTCAAACTCGGTCTTGTCAAAGTAAAAGTGACGCACTGGAAAAAGGATTAAATTAATTTTATGGTCTTATTTCAAGACAGTTATTTAGGATGAAGAACAACAAATAACAATTCACAATTTAGTAATTTAGCAGATGTTTTTGCGAAACAGATTCCAAAAGTGCATTTCACATGGTAAGCAAACGCTGCAAGAGCAAGATGCGTGGTTTGAATGACAGGGCTACTGTCAAGGTTGCAGTCGATCGGTCATGATGCGATGATATCAATTACCTCGTTAACTGTTAGATATGTTCTCTCATAGACCTTATTTAATTAACCATAACTGAGTCACCAGGTCCAAAACTGAGCATTTTGTGTAAATAATTAAAAAGCAACACTTTTTGAATGCTGGACAAACAAGATGATTTCATCTGGGCCTGGGATCTTTTTTTTTACATGTAACCCAAGATTTGTTCAGTTTTTTTGTGCCATTTTGAAGGAGCGGGGGAGATTGTTTACATAACAATTTTGTGTTGCCTTTAGTTCAATCTAGTTAATCTAGCTTTAATTTCTCACTGGAAGTTGAATCTGAACCCATTTTTAAAATGCAGCATGTCCATAATGTTTTGGTAAAAGTCAGGATGACTAATTGCGGTGTCTTGTGTGCCTCTTCTTCCGATCTCGCAGGTCGTCCGGCCGTCCAATCACGCCACGATCCAGAGCATCGTGAGGGCGGTGGGCATCGTCCCGGGGATCCCGGAGCCCTGCTGCGTCCCCGAAAAGACGAACCCCCTGTGCGTCCTCTTCCGGGACGAGAGCAGAAACCTGGCGCTGAAGATCTACCCCGGCATGTCTGTTGAGACGTGCGCCTGCAGATAAGAACGTTTTCACGAAAAAAAATAAATAAATAAAAAAAAAATAAAGACAGACAGTTGGATCTGATGCCTAGGCGGCTGGTGGAAATAACGACTTTTCATCCAGAGGTGAAGGAAGAGGCGCGTAGGCTGAGTTCAGCCAGGTCAGGGCTGGGGTCGACACACAAACTCATAAACTGCAGATTGGCCAGAGGCTGCCCGTCATTTCTCAGTTCATGACTCTCTCTCTCTGGCTGTTCCTTGTACACATAATTTGTACATTATTACAGGATGGTTTAATTTAAGGGCTTGTTTATACTTTTACTGAGCAAGTGTTACGTGTATTACAACTTGGCTACTAATGGGATATTTACTATTTTTGAAAACTCAATGAAGAGATTTTTTTTTTTTTTTTTCATTTTAAGCAGCACTTGGGTTAGCAGGTTAAAGTTACCATGTAAATTTTAATATAAAATCCAGGCAAAAAATCTGAATATTTGAGAATTTATTTTTCTTTTTTTTGTTGTTCATTTTAAAAACAGTTTCAGAGTAACAGTTGGAAGGCTTATTACCAATTTACTAACTATAAATATGTGTTTTTAATTATCATTAATATATGTATGATATGTTTGATACCAGTAAATATAGTCATTTAAGGAAAGTCAAAAGTATTTTTGTTCGGACAATGCAATGAAACCACAATCATGCCTTTGGCTTTTAGCTGTACCACTTGCTTATCATTTTCATTTTGCTCTTGTGTTTGCAGTGAGAAATAAACACTTTTATCGGAGATATCAAGAATATAGTCAGTTCTATGATGTGTCTTTTCAGTCAAGAAAATTGCCTTGTTAATTTAAAGTTACCCAAACTTTTAAGTCGCACTGTGCATACCGTGTACAGTATATTTGTTTGTGGGTTTGCTTGTTTTACTTTGCAAAATATTATGTACTGTGTCACTACAAAAAGTATAGTATTTGGGGGAAAAAACTATAATTATGGAGGTGGTGAGAACTGAAAGTATGTCTACAGTTGTTTAATTTTAATTTTTAAACTATTTTTTAATGTTCAGTATATGGTACTCATGTGAAATGAAATATTTTTCTATATGTGTGTGTTTGTATTTTATTTGTTATCATTTGCAAATATATTTAGCGGCTGGTGTGTCTGAAGCTTTGTAAATGTTTGTTTTAAATTATGAAGAAAGTAGTCATTAGTTCAAGAATAAAACTTAAATAAGCCACATTTGCAAGCAATCATGTCTTGAACTGAAACCGTATGTCACTGATGCATGTCACTGAACCAAAGTACACTATACAGTATTATAATAAAGTGGTCTCAATGTGAGTTTTTCTCCATAGATAAATATAGCAAGGAATGTGCTAGCGTAGTGACCTTGCATTGTGATGCAGTTGTAGAGTATTCGCTGTTCTCAAATACCGATAAAAAGATAATCGTCAGTAAACTTCCCACGATAACAAACCTTAAACAAGCCGTTCTGTTTACTGTATGCCCAACTGCCAAGAGCAAGCTGTTTTTTCGAAAGCCAGAGCAGAAACTCTGCTCGTCAAACCCACGCTGTTTTTCGCCTGCATACTGGGAGTTTTCCAGAGGAAAAGCGAATCATTTGTTGGATCTCGGTTGAAGACGCTGGCTTTGACTCCACAGTGGTTAAATTTGATGGTGTCCACAGGGTACACTGAATGCAACCCTTTTACCAGCCTCATTCCAGCACGGAGAACCTGGCGTCTCAGCAGGAACGAGATTTAAGAGGCCAGTGAAAGCCTTGGAGGAGACCTGGAGGAGCATCTATCTCGCCCAATTCTGTCAGGGGACCTGCAGTGCGGTCAGGACACAACAGGTCACGGCCCTGATTACAGGTACAGTAATTAGGTATTACCTGTTATGTGTAACAGGTGAACTTCATCTTAGATCACTTGGCTAGCTACTACAATCAAAGTAACACCAAAAAAAACAAAAAAAAAACACGATTGCTTCAGTGATATTGCAATTAGCTTTTCATCATCCTCACTGATTACAGAAAAGAACGTATATCGTCTCACCAGAAAATGTTAAATTATTGGTGAATTTAAAATAATCACTCGCTGGCTATTATGTATTTGCAGTAGGCCTTTCATTGTCTTTAAAACCACCCAGCCCAGAAAGCAGAGCGGCATTACTGCTTCAAAGTGCAGTAATTTAAACACTCAAAGCCAGGCTGCCGGCCCATCCTGCTAAGGCACCGTTCCTGTGCATAGACGGCTCTGATGCTGTAGCCTGGCTTTGAATGGGAACTGCGGCCGGCGACGGGGAGGATTCAGTTCGCTGGGATTTCGGCAACGCAAGCCAGATGTTGCCACCGGGCATTACAAATTATGATCCAATAAAACTTTCTGCGATAAAAGTTTGGTTTGTAAAAAATTTTTTTAAAAATCTGGAAAACGAGAGAGAGAGAGAGAGAGAGAGAGAGAGAGAGAGAGAGAGAGAGAGAGAGAGAGAGAGAGAGAGAGAGAGAGAGGCAGAAACAGAGGGGGAGAGATGGAGAGCGAGAGATAGAGAGAGGGAGAGCGAGAAATAGAGATAGAGAGAGAGAGAGAGAGAGAGAGAGAGAGAGAGGCAGAAACAGAGGGGGAGAGATGGAGAGCGAGAGATAGAGGGAGAGATGGAGAGCGAGAGAGAGAGAGAGGGAGAGCGAGAGATAGAGAGAGAGAGAGAGAGAGAGAGAGGGAGAGCGAGAGATAGAGAGAGAGAGAGAGAGAGATAGAGTACAATGATTGTCCCACTTATCGTCGTAGATTTGTCCGTCCAGTTTGAACGGGTTATCCTTTATTTGCCCCAAACACACATTAGACTAATTACAGAAGAGCTACTTGGCCTGGTTTGGAAATGCAAACATTCCTGAACCAATGCCAAAGCAAACGTTTTCCAAAAAATGGATTAGGCATGCAATGAACATGGCAGCTTCAAATTAATTCCTCGATTTGTTTGGTTTATACACTAATTACATTCAAATTTTAGCACTGTTCGTCTACTTAGCAGTCAGACAAACTGAAATAAAATGCTATTTAAAAATATTGAGACATGTCAGCAAGTGCACGATTCCAGCTGTCTTGAATTAATGAATGAATGAGTTAATGTCTTTTTACATTCATGATGGATGTGCATTTTCCATTTATTTCCACGAACATAAATCACATTGCCTGATTGCATAGACATTGAGCTTTTAAACAGTAGGACGGAATTACAAAAAGCCAGTTCAAGAGATTCTCTGAAACGGTTCTGTTGAGTCTCTGTACAAGTGCATTACGATTTTTACTAAAGTATAGTTTTAAGCATAACTGGGTAAATATTGATGAGTTATTATTATATAATTGATATTGCCAGTTACCATAGCATTGGCATAATTGTTTGACCTGGCTGGCCTAAAAGTTGGCTTTAAGTCCATCAATTTCAACCGGACATGAAATGTGCAATCGTATCAACTTTTGTGTGCCCACGCATGGCTAATAAACACATTGCAAGGTTGCAATAAAAGAATGTGCTGAGTGACATGACATTTGTCAGACTTGAGTAGCAACCCAACAATTCTCTAACAGCCAATAACTTACATTATTACGGCTCCCTGGTAGCATGTAAAGATAGCCTCGCAGACGTAACCAGAAGCAAATGTTCCTTATCACCGGGCAGAGATAAAACACCAAGTTCTGTGCCAAATTGAATCTCAATCTTCGGGTTAGCCTCACTATAAGTGTAAACCTGCGGAAAATACTTTATGGAAAGGCTAAGTAGGCGATTGCCAATTTTTTTTTTTGTATAAACCTTTGTTTATGCGATGTCCCATCACATATGCTCTTTTATTCAAACATCTCCATTCTGTAGTATAATGTCGTTAGTGCTCACAGTGAAAACTAAAGCTACATTAAATAACAATTTGTAACTGGGCATCGACCTAGGTATGCTTACAACTGTGAGATCTGTCAGACGGATCCGTTGATGATGTTACTGGCTACTGCGTGGCGCTAACCGGCTAGCCGAGCTGAGCGCTGGCCACTCGGCGTTATTGCAGCCGGTATGGACTCGCTAGGAAACGCTAGATGTAGGGTTTCCTGTCCGGCGTCCGGCGAGAGACTCTGTGGCTCCGTATTCTGTTTCCACCGGTCCACCTCAAAACCACAAACAGCAATTGGACCGGTGTCAGGGGTAATCAGCGATACCGGAGGGGAAATCCCCCTCTAGCGATCGGCTGTTCTCCGGGGAACAGATTTAATATTCAAATTATGTTTATAATTCTACAGAATTCATTAGCTTAAACAAAGAGCGGTTACAACGCTACCCAAGTATAATATTTAGTTTTCCAAATTAAGGCCGATAAATTAATGTCGAATGGCTTGGAAGTGGACATCGTCCTAAAAGTACAGAGAATATTCTGTGCCCTTGTGGAAAGAGGTTTTTCCTCCACTCTTGATTAACATCAAGAGATCTAGCCCTCGTTCCCTTAATTGCGAAAATATTGTTTCGAGAGATAAAATCGCGGCCGTCTAAATGAAACTCGTGTTTGCTCGGGCGGATAAACAGTGTTTGATTTTCACTAGAGTGGCTGTCGGCTAGAGAAAAGAGTGCATGATCTTAAGGTGGGGGTCAAAGCCTTAACATTTCCGTGAACCTTGGTTTGGCCTCGTGCTCTGTGCTCGGCTCATTTACCTGCCACAATGAGTCTATTAAACAAACGGTTTCATTCATCCGTCCCAGGACTCGCGCTGTATTTATAGAGACTACAAACATACGAATCAATTTAAAACCGCGGATGATGGAAACCATGTAAAATAGTTGGTAGGCGACTGTTGATTGGGAGTACTAGCTTCTTCTTCTTCTTCTTCTTCTTTTAAAGAATAATAAGCGTATTTTCTGCCGAATAAAATATGATACTCCAATTGTTGTTTCGGAAAAAAAGAAAAAGAAAATAAATAAAATAAATAATAGTATGTCGATAGTCTTGGAATTTATTGGGTTCACACCAGACAGCGGACACAAACGTTGGGGTTTGGGAGAGTGTGGAAAAGTATAAAATCGTGAGCAAAGAGCGCACTCTACAGGTGTGTGTGTGAGAGTGAATTTTACTCTGGAGGTCATTAGGCTGTTGAGATATTCACGTGTCATTCACATTCACGGACCATAAGACACAGAAAAAAAAAATCTTCTCCGCAACATTACATTACTTTAAGATTATGTCAATTTGTCTGAATACTTTTGGTCTCCCATAATGGGGCACTATGTACAACAAGGGCTGCAATTGCTAAATGGTTCAGCCGATGTATATATGCCCTAAATTAAAGCTGGCAGTCTGCACTTTAACCTCATGTTCATAATTTAATTTCAAAATCCAATGTGCTGGAGTACAGAGCCAGATCAACAAAATTGTGTCGCTACCCAGATACTTACGGACTGCACTGAATAGCCAGATGCCAGCAGCGCAAATCCTTGTCCTGAGTTAAATAAAAAATTAAAAAAGCTTTTATTGTAATTGGTTCAGATGCAGGAAGATCCTCTTTCCCATATTAATGGCAAATATTCTATTCTTACAATGAGAAAACCGCTTCCTTTTGGCACTACAAAACAGACAAAAATGGTTATATAAGTCAAATGGTTTTTTTAAATGCTAAGCACCAGAAACCATGTCCAGTGTGTCACTTTGCCCGTGCAATTTAATCATCTTCCATATTCTGTCCTAGATAATACATCAGCTATCCCACTTGAATTTTTATATAATAAAGTGGCAATGATTTCAGATTTGTGTCTAGCTTCTGTGTGTGTGTGTGTGTGTGTGTGTGTGTGTGTGTGTGTGTGTGCGTGTGAGTTCTCGTTAAGAAAGCTTATCACCTTTAAACAAACAGTGCCATCTCGTGATAACCCATGACCTGCGTGCTTTTAATTTGGTATAATTCAGCCTGGTATTGTTCCCTGGATGGACTTTAGACTTAACAAAAAGATCAGAAGAAAAAGACCTGAAGATAAGAACAGACTTGGTAAAACACAAGTCAAATATCTGAATTTTCTAAACACTGAGGCACCATCTTCTGCACATTTTGAACTTTTAATGGTGAACACACCACCTTAAGCTAGATATTTCAGTAATACCATATTTCAATGGTTCTAACTAATTCTAACTAATGTTCTAACTAATTGTGTTGGTTCCCAATGCATCATGTACACGTTCCTTCAGGGAATCTGTCCACCCAACTATGTTACCTATAACCTACAGATTGAGATATAACTATTTTAACTATGTTTTTTAAGTTACCATTTAATCAGCATTACCTGCAGATAGACCAAAAAGACTGTGAGCTAAATCTAGCTTCAATATAGGTTTCAGTTGCATTTAGGTAACATTCAAGAGCATTGCGGACTTCATGGTCATAACTTCAGTGTATAGTTTTTGCCAGTTTAATTTTACACAGAAATCACCTAAATGTTGCTGCTAGCCTGAAGAAACAACACATCCTCGTGTTTACATAACATCCAGCCTTTTTCCTCTGTGTTATGTACCAGTATCAAATACCTCCAGCCTGACCTTTTCAGCAATATGTTGCAGCCTACATTACTAGATTGTTATTGTCTCAACGATGGCCAAAAATAATGCGATTAAAGGTTTATTTTGAGCAAAAGCCTCTTAACGCTGATGTCGCCAGAGAGCATACAGTGGAAAACAAGAGACGTATCTGTCAAACAGAATGAAACTCTGTTGAGGCGTGTGCTGTACATTAGAGACCAGCTTTCCACCGTGAAACCAGTCAAGATGGCGGGTCCTCCCCTCTCGTTAGGGGCTCTGATATTCCTCAGCAGCGTTTTCTCTGCCAGTTCCTCCTTTCAGCCAGCCCTGGTCCTGGACATGGCTCAGATACTCCTGCATAACTACTGCTTCCCGGAGAACCTTGTTGGCATGCAGGATGCGATACAGCAAGCCATCAACAGCGGCGAGATCCTCCGAATATCAGACCCAAAAACCCTGGCTACTCTGCTGACCACCGGGGTGCAGGGTGCACTCAACGACCCTCGGCTGACCATCTCCTACGAGCCCAACGCCGTGAACGCAAGGCCACCGACCCGGTCCCGTCTTTCTCCCGAGCGGCTGATGAAGATGGTCAGGAATTCCGTCAAGTTTGAGTTACTGGAGAACGACACCGGATACCTGAGGATGGACCGGATAATGGGGAAGGAGGCGGCAGAAAAAATCAGCTTGTTCCTCCTGGAGAACGTGTGGAACAGGGTCTTTCCGACGTCGGCCCTGATTCTGGACCTGCGCTACGCCGCCTCCGTGGACACGTCCGGTATCCTGTACGTTGCGTCTTACTTCTTTGACGCCTCGCAGACCGTCCACATCGACTCTGTGTACAATCGACCGACCAACACGACCCAGGAGCTGTGGACTCTACTCGCACTGCCTGGGAAAAGGTACGAAAAGCCTAAAGACCTGATCATTTTAATAAGCAAACGCACCTCTGGTGCCGCTGAGGGAATTGCGTACACCCTCAAGCACTTGCACCGAGCTATTGTGGTTGGGGAGAGGTCTGCCGGGGGTTCCATGATCATAGAGAAACTGAGGATAGGGGACTCAAAGTTTTACATCACCGTTCCGGTTGCTAGATCCATTAATCCTGCCACAGGACAGAGCTGGGAGGTGACTGGGGTGTCACCCTGCGTGGTCATCAATGCTAAAGATGCCGTTGACAAAGCCAAATCCATCCTCAGGGTTAGAAGAGCCATCTCTACAGCAGTTCAGAGCATCTCCAACACTATTAAACGCTTCTACGCGTTCACAGATCGAGTCCCGGTTCTTCTTCACCACCTGGCCTCGACCGATTTCTTTTCCACAATCTCAGAAGAGGACCTGGTGTCCAAACTGAATTACGAGCTGCAGGCGGTGACAGAAGACCCCCGATTGAGTGTGAAAACAGCGACAGACGACTCTGCCGCTCTCGAAGACTCCATGGAGCTGATCAGGAAGGCGGATGCTCCAGGGTCCCGGGACGGCTCCGTGGACCGGATTATCAAAGTGAACATTCTGCCGGGAAACACAGGTTATATCCGGTTTGACGGGTTTGCCGAAGTATACCGGTTGATGGAATCACGGCCCAGGATTTTCAGAAAGCTGCTGGATTCTATTGGAGGTACGGAAAGCCTTATCGTTGACCTCCGCTCCAACACGGGGGGGCCTTCGGAAGCAGTGCCCCTTCTGCTTTCCTATTTTCATGACCCGTCTCCTCCAACTCACTTCTACACCATCTACAGTCGGGTGGGAAACACCACGACCGAATTTCACACACGGCCCAGTGCCTTGGGCACCCCCTACGGGTCAAAGAGGGGGATCTACATCCTGACGAGCCACTACACCGCCACTTCCGCAGAGGAATTCTCCTACCTCATGCAGTCGCTTCACCGAGCCACAGTCATTGGGGAGATCACTTCCGGCACCCTTCTGCACTCCAGATCATTTCCTGTAGAGGGCACGGACATAGTCATCACCATCCCAACCCTAAACCTCATAGACAATAACGGGGAATGCTGGCTTGGAGGGGGCGTTGTCCCAGATGCCATTGTGTTGGCGGAAGAAGCGTTGGACAGGGCACTTGAAATCATTACATTCCACCCTGAAGTCCACTCCCTGGTGGACGGCACCGGGGAGCTGGTGGAGGGCCATTACGCGGTCACAGAAGTTGCCACAGAGATCAGAAAGGTCCTCAAGTCGAAGTGGGCGGAAGGCCTGTATCGGTCAGTGGTGGACTACGAGTCCCTCGCGTCCGAGCTGACCACAAACCTCCACGAGATATCGGGAGACCACCGCCTGCACGTCTTCTACAGCGACACGGAGCCGGACGAGTTCGAAGAGGGGCCGACAATTCCCACGGCGGACGAGCTTGGGTACATCATCAACGACCTCTTCAAGACGGAGATCCTCCCGGGCAACGTGGGCTACCTGAGGCACGACATGATGGCCGACGTGGACACCGTGAGAGCTCTCGGCCCCCAGCTGGTCAAGCTCGTCTGGAACAAGTTGGTCGACACGGACACCCTGATCATCGACATGCGGTACAACACGGCGGGTTACTCCACCTCCATTCCGCTCCTGTGCTCTTATTTCTTCGAAGCGGACCCGGTGCAGCACCTCTACACTCTGTTCGACCGCTCCAAGGCGACCATGACCGAGGTCTCGACGCTCCCACAGACGCTGGGGCGGCGGTACGGCTTGCACAAGGACATTTACATTCTCACCAGTCACATGACCGGTTCGGCTGCAGAGGTCTTCACGAGAGCGATGAAGGACCTGGGCCGGGCCACGGTGGTCGGGGAGCCGACCATTGGGGGCTGCCTATCGATCGGGACGTATCAGATCAGGGACAGCCCGTTGTACGTCTCGGTCCCCACACAGACGGTCCTGAGCGCGGTGACCGGAAAAGTCTGGAGTGTTTCCGGAGTCGAGCCGCACGTCACTGCCTCAGCTAACGACGCACTGATGACCGTGGAAAAAATAATCCGCCTTCGATCCAAAATGTCCTCCATCGTCCAAGCGGCAGGCTGCCTGGTGGCCGATAACTATGCTTTCACAGAGGTCGGAGCGGAAGTGGCAGAGAAACTTGGTGAGCGAGCTAAGAAGGGCCAGTATAGGATGGTCAACTCTGAGGCAGAACTCGGGACAATCCTCTCTGCTGCCTTGACAGAGCTATCAGGGGATAAGAATTTAAAGATTGATGTTCCAGAGACTTCCAAAGTCATTTTAGGACCAATCCATCAGCAGGTAGTATTCTACTTTTTTTTCCCTCCTAAATTACAATGCGCATTCACAAAAAAAATATATATATATATACGATTCTGAAATGCCCCGGACTTATTTGGCATGTCTAACAGTATTTGTTAAATGTACTAAATTAACACATTTCCTGGGAGGAATACAATTCTCTTGGATTAATTTCACAAAGGAGATAATTTGATGTATCTTAATAATGATGTTTTCCTTGTTAAATTGGTGAAAGATTTATCACAGAATTATTTATTGTATTATTGATTTACTCATAATCTTTGCAGGTTCAGTCCCCAGAGGCTCTGGCTGAGCTCATTAAGGACTCCTTCCAGACAGACGTGCTGGAGAACAACATTGGCTACCTTCGATTCGACACATTCTGGGATTTTGAAGTCACTGCCAAAATAGCACAGCTGCTGGCAGAACACGTCTGGATCAAAATTGTGAATACGGACGCTCTTATTCTCGACCTCAGGCAAGGACTTTCCCCTCTTCTGTCATTTCTTAGCCGTATAGTCTCCCTTGTCACAGTCATAACTCTACGGTACCCTGGCCGTGAACAGACTGAGCCTGTGTGAGATAAATCTACACAACTCCCAGGGATGTGCATTTCTAATACACCAGCAGTAAATTCTGACAAAGCATGATTCGAATTTGAGGTGGCAATTCATGGTTACTCAATCACAGGGTTGAGACAAAAGGGTAAAAATCTGTTGAAACAAATTAGTCTTCAGATCTGGACAACATAATTTCTCTTGTCCAATTACAGGCACAATGTGGGTGGATCCCTCAAATCTATTCCGGGTTTGAGTGCTTTCTTCCTCGGTGTAAACGAGAAGATTCTGCTGGACAAACTGTATAACAGATCGTCTGACAGTACGGTTGAGATGTGGACTCCATCAGGCCTAACAGGTAAAACCCTATTTATTCTCTAAAGTGCATCTGTATAGATGTCCTATCGGAGTCAAATACCTTATTTGCAATATTTTAACCCTTTAGGATCAGTGGGCCTTACTCCTGGTCCCGGAGAGCCGCAGGGCGTGGCTGGTTTTTATTTTCGACTTAACATCAGCCTCCATTTCTGACCTAAGAAACCAGGTGAGGTGAGTGGACTGTGTAATTAACAGCTTTAATTGACCAATTAAGTGCTGAGTAACAACAAAAGCCAGCACACCCTGCGGCTCTCCAGGACCAAGTGAGAGGACCACGGCTTTAGACCCAGGTAATAATCTAGATTACTGACAGTGTAAAAAATATCATTTTTCAATCATATTCAGTACCAAAGTCCTCTTTCATATGATTTCGTTTTTCGGCTAGCAATTACGATGCATTCTGTAAAGCAACGAGCAAATTAAACCATTCTAAAATGTCAATATTTGACATTACATTACATTATTGGCATTTGGCAGACGCTCTTATCCAGAGCGATCTACAGCAGGAGACAATCCTCCCCTGGAGCAATGCAGGGTTGAGGGCCTTGCTCAAGGGCCCAACGGCTGTGCGGATCTTATAGTGGCTACACCGGGATTAGAACCACCGACCTTGCATGTCCCAGTCATTAACCTTAACCACTACGCTACAGGCCGCCCTGACATATTTATATAGCAATGACGACATGATGAGGTAACGAGTACAGTCCCCCACAACGGTATGTATTCTCACGTTCTCACGCCTTGGTCAATGTCCAAAGCGGAGACGTACGGCCCGGAGAAGCGCGTGGTCGTTCTGACCAGCGGCGTGACCGCGGGGGCGGCGGAGGAGTTCGTGCACGTCCTGAAGAGGCTCGGCCGGGCCACGGTGGTGGGCCGCACCACGGGGGGCGGCGCGCCGGCCACCGGCACCTTCCGCGTGGCCGAAACGGACCTGCGCCTGAGCGTGCCCACGGTGCGGTCGGCGGGCCCGCGGGGCCCCGCGTGGGAGGGGGCCGGCGTCACGCCCCACGTCGACGTCACGCCCGCAGACGCCGCCCTGGGCAGAGCCGTGGAGATCCTGACGAAGCACCTCACGGGCGTGAAGTGAACCGTCGAGCGAGGGGAGGGGAAGGGGTGGGGGGGTGCTGAAACTCAAACTCCAGTCGTGGGAGGGCTGCGGCGTCTGCGTCTGTACGCGGTTTCCTTTCGTTCAATTAACCGCCAATATATCGGGCTCAGAAACTCAGGGACATGGGCTCTCTAGCCAATCACTGATGAAATAACTAGTCGAGCCCTCAAACATACCGAAAACTAGCAGCGTCTAGGACTGGAGCTTGATCCATACCGCAGCCACTATGATTTTTTCAAAGGGTCTGTTTATAAACTGTTTAGCACACGCAAAACTAATGACACGACCAACGATTGGTGCGAAACAAATAACGTGACCAATCATTGGTGATGTTATTGGCCTCAATGTCTGAAATGCAATATTGTAGCAATGAGTGAGTGAAGCTTTGGGAACCTCAAAATGGGTGCAGATGATATGCTGCCAGTGACTCACTGTTTTTAACCAATCACAGGGTTACACTGTGAGAAAAATAAGTGTTATTGGTTGCGATGCATCAGTGACAAACCAGAGTTCACAAAGCCTCAATCGTCCCATTACTACAGCGGTTTTCTTGTGACGATTGTCCGCATCTACTTCCTGTATCTACTTCCTGTAGCCTTTTGTGTCATTTAAGGTGCCGTATTTATATCAAGTTACAGTTTCTGTTCTAATACACTTGTCATGTGCGTGATAATAAAAGATTTAAGAGCACAAAGTATCGTCAAATCTATAACGTGAAATGAATATTCTGAAAAAATACCAGTTATGCAGTACATCAAGTAAACATCTTAGGCACAATCATTTTAAACTTCAGCCTCTAAGCATCTGGGACAATATGGTTCATTATGTTAAATATTTCAATGTTTCCTACATTTTGTAATTCAAACTAGGAGTCTTGTGTTGATGTCCTTTATGAATAATTGCCTTTGTAATTTTTCAGTTATTGTCTGTTGTTATATTGTTTTTTTTATTGTAATTCTGTACATGTTTGTTTTGTAAATTATATTTTGTGTGCCGTTTTGCTTTGAAAAATGCCTAAATGTACTAGTATGTCTAATCTTTGAAGTAGAACCAAATAAGATAAACACAATGTATCAATGCATGGCAAAATGGACTCAATAATGTAATTATATGTAATGTCCAATAGCTTTTACTCCAAACTGTCTTAGTCTTGTTGATGTCTCTGCAGTCACATAGAAGCAATGAGATTCACACGACTGAATGAAATAGGATCAGCCAAAGATATCCTCTATTGGAAACGGTTAAGGAAGGCTTTAGTGATACTAAAAGCATAAAATGCAGCATCCCTGCTTTAATGTAAACCCCACCTTGCACATATTTGTAATTGGCATTTTTATACTGACAGAAACAATATAACAATATTAGACTTGCACACATAATTAGAAGAATAATTAAAAGTCTTGCGTCTGCAGTGCAGATCTGGTATCGGAAGATAATACAAGTAGAAATCATAGAAAAGATTTTCCTGTGATTCCCACAGACTATCAGGTGCACTGATATGAAAACTGCAAGAGGGCGGGGAGTGTTTACCCGTGAAAGAGAATGTGCTACAACTACAATATACATTACATTACTGAGCCAGTCGCAGTCTATCTGCTTGTAATTCCCTAAATTCCATCACATATCTCCAGGAATCGCTATGGCAAGCTGAATCACTGCTGTATCGCAGTTGATTATAGGGTAGATAAAGTGAAGTGGCATTACTGTGATTTATTAAATGCTACACCACAATGCTGCACTGTAGTTCTCTATAAAATCTGTAAATATATTTATTTACATTGATATTTTTTAAATTCATCACAAAGAGTAATGTCCCATTGATAAACTGGCAACTCGTGTGGCAATAAACATACCTGTGGTACATTGGTTTCCTTTCAAAAAGACGCATCAAACCGTCACAGTGTTTTTTTTGCAAATGAATGACTTCATTGTCAATTCAGGTGGGTATTCTGAAGCTCCAAGAAGCAAGCATCAAAAAAATGAGTCGCTTTTTTACTTTTTACAAAGAATCTTGGAATTTCCTGTAAAAACTCCCACGCACATTTTCACTACAATTTAAAGGCAAAAAAATATCTATTTTAAAAATTCCTTCAATTCAAAATATTACATTTAAGATGCTTAACAAAACGGAAAAATCGAACATATTCAGTATGGCTGTAGTCTCATTGGTTATCGATCATATATGGAGTCAGCTTCAATGCGTTGCTTTTAGTTCGAAAGCTTTCAAACCGACTTGCTCATATCTAAAGAAAATAATAAATGTGAAGAACCCGCTGCCAGTGTTATCTTCACAAGCACAGTGTCATGTTTACGTTCGCATTAAATCCTATATTTTACGGCTGAAACCACATTTTAACAGCGTTTTTGACCTTGTGTTGGTTCGATTCAATTTCACATTTTAGGCAGTCGTTTTCTATATCGCTACTTGCTTGCAACCAGTCATACAGCTGCATATACAATGAAGTAACTTATAATATGACATATTTTATTTGATGGGTCAATCAAGAGATTGTCAGCTACATTGAAATATAAAGGCAATCGTGTAGAAAGAGGCACGTGCTCATTAAGACAGCATTGCAGCGTCATACTCCTGGACTAGTATTATTCGTTTAGAATTGGTGTTCTGGTGAAATCACGGAGGTACTGGACGGTGTTAATGAAAAACACCCTTTGAAAACATAGGCTACGGTTTTCCTCCGAGTATAATTACAGTCGTACCCGAATGTGCGCTCAGTCAACTGACTCTGTAAAAATAAAGGTGAATAATATAAAACGCGCACAGATCTCAAAACGAAAATCACTTTGAGCCTATACAATCAGTTACAACGTTTGCTCGTATCAATGGAAATATCAATTTGGTGGACAGCGAAAGAGGGATCAAACGCTAACAGTTTTGCCTTAAATGTTTTAATTACAGATAATTTCAGATTTTGTATTGAGAAATAACAAAATTGAATACCAGCAGCCTACAGATACAAAAAATATTCTAATATTTTGACAGACATTAAATACACACATGAATAACAGACATGAGAAAGAAATGAGGAAACAATAAAAATACAACTTGAACATTAATTACATCTCATTCATTTTCTCATCTTATCATGAAGTCACTCTCTTGCTTTCCTAAGGCACAATTTAAGTAGGCCTATGCGTTTAATCTAACCTGAACGACAAGATCTGCACAGTATGCCTACACACAGCAAGAAAATGTGCATTCACAACGTTAAGTGTGCGTATGGGGCCATCTAACGGACACTTTTAATAAGCGAGGAGTCCGCGCAATGCGCTCAGTGAGAGCGCATTGCGCCGACGCATAAAGTTAATATATTTGAGTGATTACAACAAGGATCTAGACTTAATCATTAGTAAGCATAGCACGGGCGTGTTTAAACAGATAAAACGTACACAGCATACAAATGAAATATTCGTTAAATAACATCATGAACGGAAACCAGGACAGCTGCACAGTGTGCCAATGGAAATCAAAAGCGGTGCGGATGCATTCACAAATTAATTTGACATTGTTAAGCACAAGTCGCCGCAAGTATCCCCCGTCTCCCCATAACCTCGGGCAGCGTCATCCCCCCCTTTAATTTAGCAGTTTAATTGTGAGAGGTCATGTGTCGCGACAGGTGATGGCGCTCTCGGAAGTACTCGTGACATATCGGACAGGTGAGCTTCTCCTCTCGCCTCCTCCTCACCTGCGACTCGGCGGCGAATTCCTTCTTGTGGTGCGAGCGCATGTGGAACACCAGGTCCGACGTCATGCGGAAGGACAGGTTGCACTTGGCGCACCAGTTCTGCACCGACACCCCGAAGGACGTGAACGTGGGAGGAAGCAGGGGGAGCGACGAGGCGGCCTGGACCGGTACTCCAATAGGCCTGTGCCAATGGTCTGAGGCGAACGGGAAAGAGCTCACCGTGGCAGCCGGCGCCGGCGCGTGCCGTCTACTCGACAGCTCGCCGTTCAACAGACTGGATCCCAACAAGCTGCCGTATCCCAAAACAGTCTTCGACGCAATCGCATCCGCTATATCCTTCGAGCGCTCCGGGCGACTGCTTAACGCTTGGGCTGGATGCACGGCCGGGTCGCTTGTGGTCTTTTTGCTTGGTTTACAGAACGCGCTTTTTTGCTCGCCGTGGGTGCCCTTGGGCAGGACGAACGAGAACGCGCTTCCATCCGACTGCAAACTGGAGCCCGCTCGTACGCGGCCCTGCCCAGTCTGCTCAACCCCAGGTCCATCATCCGTCTCCGGGGACCTCTCTTGTTTCAGCCTCTCCTTTATCCTCCTAACCTCGGTAAACGCGCTTTGTTTACATTCCGGGAGATCATTCTTAAACAGAAACTTGTCCGCGTTGTGCTTCATAACGGAGGCCGCGAGTTCGGGTACCGTTTGGCCTTCTCGCACGGTGTGAGTTATGATGTTGGTTTTCTCCAGTAAAACGGGTTTTTTCACCTTTGTACCATCGAGTTCGTCGTGCCTCCTTTTCCGTGGGGACATGTTGGCTTCTTCGTTGGTCTTTTTGTGCTCCAGTTCTCGGGCGATGTTGTGGAAGTCGGTGACCCTTCGCTGTCTTTTAATTTCCATCGTTTTGTGCTCGTGGAGTTCGTGGCAGCGCGCGTCGTTTTTCACTTGCGCACAGAGAAAACGGCAGTGCGCCAGAAAGGGATACTCGTTGCTGAAGGCCTGGTCGCATTTAGTACATCTGAATCCTGTTAAATAAAGATACAAACATAATCAGACTTTATTCTCTATTGTGCCAATCCCTATAAAATTAAATCATATCAGATTCCCCAAACATCAGTCGATAACATAAAGCACCTACATACTAATAAAACAGGTGCCTTCAAAATGCGTAAAGGTGACCAGAATATGGGAAATATATTTTTTGTGATACTAACTGCCAAATTATTATTATTTTTTAAACATTCACGGCATTTAGTCTTTGTGGTTACTTGTTTATTTGATTTCAGCCCGCCTCAAACCAAACCTCAAACCTGCAGCCAAATAAATCGGTACGCTCTATTTATTTATGTTTATACATTAGCCCATATGGCACCGTTTTCTTACCGTCTGTGAGCGTTCGTGTCTTTATCTCGCTGAAGCCCAGCAGATGAGAGAGTTCTTCGTCATACCACACGAGCAGCTCCTCGTCTTTTTGTATGTTACGCGTGGACCTAAAGTACAACTGCCCGCTCCTTAGGTACGCCTCCATATTCTGTTCCTCCTTGTTGCTCGCCGCTTGCACCAGCCTTAACCAGGAAAGCACCAACGGTGAACTTTTGACTGCCTCTGCGTCTACCTGTGGAGAAAGTCGTGTCAATACATCAAATTTTGAGATACAATAAGTGGCTACAAATAAGCTTTTAAGTCCTACTGCCGTAATATTAAAGGAGAACCAAATCACACAAATTACATTAAACTTTTCACGTGTTATAATTTGTATTTTCTTACAGGGAATGACATGTTCATTCAAAAATGAAATTTCGTTATTTTCTAAGTGTTTTGCCATTGCATACCCGGAAAACATAAGATTTGCTTCTCTTCTCGCAGGATTTCAAGGCGATGAAGGCGATGGTGTCGTAAAACGTGTTATGGAGAACGCAGGGACCAAAAGATGCTCCGGCAGACAGGTCCCTAGTAACGTGTACACTCGTGAAAAGATCCGTAACGTGGTGCTGGAGAAGTTTGTTGTCCGTTGCCCAAAGAGAGCGGGGCAAAAAACCAAGCTCCATGCTTGAGCTAAGAGGATGAAAAAACACAAACAAGGAATTAAGAAATTTGGGAGGTGACAACGGACATATTGCTCCAGGACTCATACGACACATTTTCCTTTAGCACGTAGCCTATACAACATATGCTCAAGAATGTTTTTTTGTTTTATTTAGGCCTAACATTTCATTAATGGTTGCATTTTTATTTCCTCGGATATGTTTTCATCAGTCCCATCAATTTTCCAATCAAAATATAAGATCTGCCATTTATTTTTTATTCAACAGATTAAGGCTATTAATGAAATGTAGCATTAATATTGTGTTGCTTCACATTGCAAATTGGGTTAAATAAGCTAACAAAAATAAATAAATAAGCTACGACAGCGGTTTTCCACCAATCCCTCGTAAAATATGTGGCGAACATTGATTCCATTCGCGATAATTAATTTTCAGGGATGCTGTGCACAGTCCTCGATTTCAATCGACCTTTTGTTTAAATGTTTCAGTCTGATTTCTCCCATTGTCTGCCCATCTGGCCCCTAAACTGTCTCAGCTGCACGAAGTGTCCTACACGGGATTTTAGGGACATGTTTATCTTGAAGACCAATTCTGCCAATGATGAACCAATCGTCAAGATCCAGTGCCTGAGTGCATGTCAGCGAAACACACTTCAAATGATTCATCATAAATATATACATTTCCAATTAACTCGATTTCCAATTAAAATGTAGGAATGCTTTTGCAAAGACGTGCCCATACGCGGCTCTGCAATCTGACCGTTTTCCAACATTAGCTCTGATATAAATACAGACCGACTGAACACCCAGCGATCGAAAACCGTAGGGGTAACTTTAAATATATTTAGCGACAGCAAAAGGAAAACAGAATAACATATGTAGCCCACACACAGTGGCAATGTACCAAGTTAAAAAAGTACAACGCAGGTTGCGCACTTACCGGTTGGATAGGGAGACGCTTTAGGGGGAGAAACGGCGAGGAGATGCTCAATCCGCAGCAGGTGCAAGGCTGCCCTCCGCCGTCTGCCGGCCACTGTGAAGCGAGAGTGATCGCGGCGCGAGGTCTGGGCGTAAACTGCCACTCGCGTCGCTCAGCAACACACTTATTCGCGTCCAGGCGGTGGAGTCGGCTACTGACGGGAGACAGCCCACATACCAGCCCTTCCGCTGTCTTTAACCCCCGGTGGCGTTGTGATTGGTGCTTTTCTGCTCTACTCTCAGCCTAATTAGACACGAGACGGACCTTTAATGGCCGCAGAGAGTAATTGATGAAAATACCGAAGAATGCGCACAGTTGACTGACTTCCTTTTGGCCGAAGGAGCAGCCGAGTTTAAACGTGTCAGTATGTGTTCGATAAAGAGACTTTTTAATATGAATCGCGTTTTCACAGTTACGGGTGAATTATTCACTCACTGGATGGTGTTTAGATGCTTGGGAGTACATTATTATTACATATTAAGGGAATATGCGTTTATATTTAACCCTGCCATATACATTCAAATTAATGTCATATAAAAAAAAGAATTGCTGCGCATTCATTGAATTGGTTAATTAAAATTAATTCATGAAATAATGAATTCACTCAAATCCTCCAAAAGAGTATGCACCATAACCTTGTTTTGTTTTTCAGATTTGAGACACTCAAATAGATTTGTGTGTGAACAAATGTATACATTAACAGTGTGGCTGCAAGGATGGCATGCATAAAAATGTCTGACTTTTTAACTCATCTGAAAACGCTGGAACAGTTGTGATGCCCCTCTCGGACTTCAGGACACTCTGATAAGAGATGAATTAACATTCTTACAGTGTTCTTAGATTTACGTACGGTGTAGTGTTGCATATTACTGCCCATTTCATTAGTTTGTTGTAGATTGATCGCGGGGCAGTAACTGATTGAAGGCGTAGTTTAGAAAATGTCTGAAAAGGTTTAGCTTGTAGTGCTTGTTTGCCACCGGCATGCAATCCCGCACTTGCAGTAAATAGTCCACAGTTAATTCAACACCAACAGAGTTTATACGAGTCGAAAAGAGAGCACATGTACAATGTAAGAGTTAATTGAACACTGGACATTTGATTGTGTACTGCAAGACTCCCATAATCTCAAATTCACTCAGGGATAAAAGTAACGCCATCTGAATAACAATTCCCATCACTTGACAGAAAATATCAGGGCTATTTTTGACATACTTAATTACATTGCATGGTTATATATAGGTGGTAATTTCCTCAATTAATCAGTTGAATTCTACGATGCACACAAATTAGCAAAGTGCTCACCAGATTACAGCAAGTTCACATTTTTACAATAGGTATAATGCACTTGGTCCCGCGGCCAAACAAGATTAAACCAGACCATATGTTATTTAGTAGCCTAATGCTCCATTTTACTAGTAGCCAGAATCCAATATCCTTCTAAGACCCGGCAATTATATTTTATCCCCCGAAGGGGACATAGGACTCTTTGAACCTCACTACACTGCAATGGATATTCAATAAAATAAAATAAATAATGTTTTGTAATCCTATTCTAATGCCACAAATTACCCAAACTCCATTATTATCCTCTACTGCTCTGTGCACAGTACAGTGTTTTGAAGGCTTGCTTAAAAACAGATGTCTTGAATAAAAGCCTGATAAATGTTTACTTGTTTTGTTTTCTGGAGAAGCTAAGAGTCTGGTTTTCAGCACCTTATAGGACGTGCTATTTGATTAATTATGGTAAAATATTCTACCTATAGGATAAAAAAAGCTTTCAGTTGAGCTCTGCTTTTGAATTTGGACAGTTGTGTCATCCAAAAATAGGATGTTTCAAAACAGCTGAGCCAGCCGTACCATACAGGACTTCAATCTTTGCTTTGTCTCCACTTCCTTTGGTATGACAAGGCATGCTTCATTTGTTAGGCTTACTATTATCTCATATTCTTGCACAAGTAAACGTTTTCTTTTTAAATGGGTATAATATAATTTAATGTATAATTAAATATTATTTTTTAAATAGGCAATAATGGTGTTCTCTGTACAATCTGTGTGTTGGCAGACCAAGAGAAATCTACAAACATTCTGTATTCGCTCTCATCGTTTGCGAGGCAATGTTAAACAAAAAATATATAACAGTCTCCTGGCCATTTTCTTCTAAATGAATTCGGAGCAAATAAGGTGGGGCCAGAACTTTGAGATTTTTTCTATGCGGGCAGATCAGAAATATGAAGCCGAGACTTTTTTTTTTTTTTTTAACCAACTCGTGCAGATGTAGAGCTCATTTTATTCCGTGCCAGCACTGCAGCAAGCCCTCCCGGTTTTTCCCTTTCTGTACAGGAAACTAGCATATAGTACTAATGGATCTGTTTTATATACATTTTACCGCACAGTGTGCTTTGTAATTTATTGTGTATTCGTACAAAAAAAGTAGCCTGGGTGTTGTACCGACGCGCACAAGGTCTCCAACATAAATAAATGAAATTTGGGATTGATAGATTATAGTATATGTAATTTGTGTTGTTGTTATTAACGTTATTCGCAAGTTATTCTTTCGCCCGGAAAGGGGAAGTCGTTTTTCCGAACACACGTGTTTGCCTTTTTCCGTAGCCGCGTCCATCCTTTCGTCGTCCTGCCCGAAGGAAGGCGGTGTGTGTCCGTAATGTTTAGAAACTGCGCCTTCTGACGCGAGGGAAGCGCGGAGCAGTGCTGCCCAAATCACCCTTTGTGCTCGCTCTTCCCGGAGGAAACCTTTCCAAGACTTTGGGAATAATGTGAAACGCCGTTGAATTTCTGGGCTGTGTGTTTTTTGGGGGACATCAAACAGTTTTGGGAAAAAAAGATGGCGAGCACTTTGATTAACGCGTGCCTTGCAGTGGTTTTTCTTGGATTTTTCGTGTTCACACTCCCTTCAGTCAAGGCACAGACAGAGGAGGATGTTGAAGAGGAGGAGAGGTCTTGTCAAGGCGCTTTCGACTTGTACTTTGTCCTCGACAAGTAAGTGGCTGTCATATTTATGGCATTTTATTCACTCCTCATTGCGCGTAGCCACGCAACGGAGCAGTTGTCTCGAGACCCGGCTGGGGCATAGCGATGGTCACGCACCCCCTCTCCCCTCGGCGCTCTCCTGTTACACCTCTGAACTACTTTCACCTCTTTGTCTTATGGGACTCGGGAAGCCGTCGTGTTTTATGAACGGGGGACACTGTAACACCCGTTGTTCTTTTTAATTCGATTATCAACTCGATCGATTTATTTCAACACACAGTAAGTTAGATTATCTGTTCCCTGTTATAACACAAGCCCCACACAGTCTGCCAATGACTTGCGGTCGTTATTGCATTTTCCATATCCTCTCAGTTTGAGAACAGCACATCCCCCACCGTCAGGAGGGAAGGATGTATGTAGGCTATTGGGTTACACATCTTATCCCATGTAGCCGGACACTCCAGCTGTGCCAGATGACTGAGGAGATTGTTTCCAATACAAAAACGCGAGACCGTTTCGTTTTGAGCAATTAGCTAGATAGCTGCCTTCATATGGTATGGTACTACGTTGATGGCCGTTTTACAAATATATTTGAAGTTAAAACCTAATGTATGTGTAAATTGTAATCTTGCCGTTTAATGGCAAACACGGACGGTGTAGACCCATAAGTTGCCATTTCACGTTGTAAACCCAAGGAAGATCATTTATCTATTCATGTTTTTCTGTGGAGCAGTGAATAAATTTGGTGAGCAAGCTACAAATAAAACTCTTGCGTGACTATGTGCTGAGATGAGGGATGGGGCGGCGCGTCTTGAATATATGCGCTGACCAAGCGCTTTAAAAAGATCCGAACTTTTTACTCGGTCTTTTTTCCTACTTTGAAACTCGACCGGGAGGCACGCCTGTGACGCGACCACGTCTGAGAAAGAAGCTTTTCCTTTAACACCATCACGTGATGCTGCGTGATCGTTTTTTTCTAAAAAGAATCTGAGAAAACGTTTGATCAGATGTAACGGATTACTGTATTATTCATCCAAAATGCTTTTCGTTCAGATTATACAGAATTGAACAGTAATCAGCAACACTTATCCGCAAATGTTATGTGCCAGCTCTACACTACACAGTGCTGTGTGTGCAGTTTTTAATGGATAAAGGAAGGGGGGAGGGGGGTAAAGCTTACCTTAGCATACTGTATATAAGAGGATACACTGACCGATTGATCATCCTATCCCTGCCTCTTTAGCACCATTCTGAGGTTAGGTTCTTCAGTCTTATACCTTCAAGGTCATATGAGCTATCTGACATTTCTGACCGCTGGTTGTAGACAGGATTATTGATAGACATGGTAAAGACATTTTGTCACATAGTTTTGCAGCCATAAGTGCTTTAGTATTCCATCAGGTTTGTCCTTTTACTCTCGGAGGGCGAAATATGTGGCTTTTGAGACGTATGCACCAACGTTCAAATCAAAATCAAATCGAATCATTCACAGGTCTGGCGCAAATACATTGCTACATGCAGAGTATATGGGACTATTTGGCACACATGAGGCAGTCTGTTGCCTAGTGGCTAAGGTGCTTGGCTGGGACCCTGGAAGGTTGGTGGTTGAAGCCCCAGTGTCGCTATGATAAGATCCACACAGCTATTGGGAGCTTGAGAAAGGCCCTTAACCCCACACTGCTCCAGAGGGGATTGTCCCCTACTTAGTCTTACCAACTGTAAGTCGTTTTGGATAAAGGTTTCGGCTAAATTAATGTATATGGGACTACTTTGCACACAAGGAACATGCATCATCTGTGAGAGCAAAATATGTAGTTTGTTGGCCTACAAACAAGATGGAGGGATTGCCAGGATTTTTAGGACACGAGGACGGAAACGGTCCTGCCAGGATGGACGATGTTATCTTTGAAGGAAGGCTGATTAGGCTGCTGGCCCAATCAGCTTCAAACGATCAGAGGCTCGTTAAGAAGCTTCCTGCTCTAAACTCTAACTTCTAAGGCGTTCATTGCTGCAGATGGGTTTCTGGACAGAAGCCTAGCTGTCTGAAAGGAACTGCCACTGATGCAAGATGCAGTTAACGTACGAACTCACATGTTGTTTATTTCTATTTGTGTCGACACTGTAAGATGTTAGCATTAATTCCTTTTGCAGACACTAATACAGAGCAATGCAGTCAAATACGTAACAGTACTTTTCTGTGTTCGACTGATCTTGCATGGTGCAATTAAGCCAACCAAGAGGGCCAGGGTTTGCAATTTTTAAGAGATTTATTTTTTGCAACATGATTAACATGTCCAGGCCCTATTTTGGCAGAGGGCTTTAAAATGCTTGTACATGCAATGTAAGAGCACTGCAGGTAATTACAAAACAGCTTTTTTGGAAAGAGTTGAAGTTGCTATTTTTAAATGTTTACAGGAAACTTTAAACAAAAAGCTGAATCAGACTGCCATACGCCCAACCTGCTGTTTAATAAGACACAATGAACAAAGGGTTAGTATGGCTTGTTCACTATGCTACACTTGACCTGCTTACTATGGTTTAAAATAAACCAAAAGTGCACCAGACTGATTTTAAAAGTCTGTACTGTCCCTGTTCCTAGGAAGCAGGAAGGAAGAAGGTCTGTACCCCGCTGTGTAGAGTGTGTAGGGATGTTAGCGGGTGTGTAGAGTGTGTAGGGATGTTAGCGGCTGTGTTGAGTGTGTAGGGATGTTAGCGGGTGTGTGGAGTGTGTAGGGATGTTAGCGGCTGTGTGGAGTGTGTAGGGATGTTAGCGGCTGTGTTGAGTGTGTAGGGATGTTAGCGGGTGTGTGGAGTGTGTAGGGATGTTAGCGGGTGTGTGGAGTGTGTAGGGATGTTAGCGGGTGTGTGGAGTGTGTAGGGATGTTAGCGGCTGTGTTGAGTGTGTAGGGATGTTAGCGGCTGTGTTGAGTGTGTGGGGATGTTAGCGGGTGTGTTGAGTGTGTGGGGATGTTAGCGGGTGTGTGGAGTGTGTGGGGATGTTAGCGGGTGTGTGGAGTGTGTGGGGATGTTAGCGGGTGTGTGGAGTGTGTGGGGATGTTAGCGGGTGTGTGGAGTGTGTGGGGATGTTAGCGGGTGTGTAGAGTGTGTGGGGATGTTAGCGGGTGTGTGGAGTGTGTGGGGATGTTAGCGGGTGTGTGGAGCGTGTAGGGATGTTAGCGGCTGTGTTGAGCGTGTAGGGATGGTAGCGGCTGTGTTGAGCGTGTAGGGATGTTAGCGGCTGTGTTGAGCGTGTAGGGATGTTAGTGGCTGTGTAGAGTGTGTAGGGATGTTAGCGGGTGTGTGGAGTGTGTAGGGATGTTAGCGGCTGTGTTGAGTGTGTAGGGATGTTAGCGGCTGTGTTGAGTGTGTAGGGATGTTAGCGGCTGTGTTGAGCGTGTAGGGATGTTAGCGGCTGTGTTGAGCGTGTAGGGATGTTAGCGGGTGTGTTGAGTGTGTAGGGATGTTAGTGGCTGTGTAGAGTGTGTAGGGATGTTAGCGGGTGTGTGGAGTGTGTAGGGATGTTAGCGGGTGTGTTGAGTGTGTAGGGATGTTAGTGGCTGTGTAGAGTGTGTAGGGATGTTAGCGGGTGTGTGGAGTGTGTAGGGATGTTAGCGGCTGTGTAGAGTGTGTAGGGATGTTAGCGGCTGTGTAGAGTGTGTAGGGATGTTAGCGGGTGTGTTGAGCGTGTAGGGATGTTAGCGGCTGTGTTGAGCGTGTAGGGATGTTAGCGGGTGTGTGGAGTGTGTAGGGATGTTAGCGGGTGTGTGGAGTGTGTAGGGATGTTAGCGGGTGTGTGGAGTGGGAAGGGATGTTAGCGGGTGTGTGGAGTGTGTAGGGATGTTAGCGGGTGTGTGGAGTGTGTAGGGATGTTAGCGGCTGTGTTGAGTGTGTAGGGATGGTAGCGGCTGTGTGGAGTGTGTAGGGATGTTAGCGGGTGTGTGGAGTGTGTGGGGATGTTAGCGGGTGTGTGGAGTTTGTGGAGATGTTAGCGGGTGTGTGGAGTGTGTAGGGATGTTAGCGGGTGTGTGGAGTGTGTAGGGATGTTAGCGGGTGTGTGGAGTGTGTAGGGATGTTAGCGGGTGTGTGGAGTGTGTAGGGATGTTAGCGGGTGTGTGGAGTGTGTGGGGATGTTAGCGGGTGTGTGGAGTGTGTAGGGATGTTAGCGGGTGTGTGGAGTGTGTGGGGATGTTAGCGGGTGTGTGGAGTGTGTAGGGATGTTAGCGGGTGTGTGGAGTGTGTAGGGATGTTAGCGGGTGTGTGGAGTGTGTAGGGATGTTAGCGGGTGTGTGGAGTGTGTGGGGATGTTAGCGGGTGTGTGGAGTGTGTAGGGATGTTAGCGGGTGTGTGGAGTGTGTGGGGATGTTAGCGGCTGTGTGGAGTGTGTGGGGATGTTAGCGGGTGTGTGGAGTGGGTAGGGAGGTTAGCGGGTGTGTGGAGTGTGTAGGGATGTTAGCGGGTGTGTGGAGTGTGTAGGGATGTTAGCGGGTGTGTGGAGTGTGTAGGGATGTTAGCGGCTATGTTAGCGGCTATGTTAGCGGCTATGTTAGCGGTCGCCACGGACATGAGGTAAGGCGCTGGAGGAAGCTGAGAGCGGTGATCGTGTCTACAGGGGCTGGAGCTCATGTGTCTGCCAGCTGCAGTCTCTCACGAGCACACGGAAACGGTTCAAAAGCTGTGCGCTCGGGCGAACAGACACCGGACGTTAACGTTTCTGTTAGTCACACTCGCCGACTTCCACAGGCTGGTCTTTCGACAGACTCAAGCACCTGAAACCACTCGCATTCACACGCAAATCAATCTTGCTTTCGCCCCATTATTTTGAATTCAAGTACGGGGATGACATCACCTCAGGAGGTAATAGCGGTCGTCTGGCAGTCTGCAGGTTGCCGGTTCGATCCCCCACCCGGGCTGTGTCAAAGTGTCCCTGAGCAAGACACCTAACCCCCGATTGCTCCCGACGAGCTGGTGTGTGAGTGTGTGTGTGTGAGTGTGTGTGTGTGTGTGTGTGTGTGTGTGTGTGTGTGAGTGTGTGTGTGTGTGTGTGTGTGTGAGTGTGTGTGTGTGAGTGTGTGTGTGAGTGTGTGTGTGTGTGTGTGTATGTGTGTGTGTGAATGGGTGAATGAGAGGCATCAATTGTAAAGCGCTTTGAATAAATGTGCTATATACATTCCATCCTGAAAATGCACAAATCAATCTCATTTTTTACATTGGAAGTCTTTTGGCCCTTACAGTTTTGCAAGATTCTTCACATTCTCATGGACAGTAGCTGTCATTGAACATATAATTACCTGGGTGGTAAGCAGTCATTTTGTGTTTTTTTTCCGTCCCCAGAGTCAAGAGACATAAAAATACAGTGGCAGACTATAAATAAGTCACACATGCCAGAAACAAGAGAAATAAACACTCAGAACTCAGGGTCGGTAGCCTGTGGCACAGCCTGGACTCTTAACTGTCATTAAATTAACAGTTTTAGGGGCAAGTACATAGACTGTTCATAATTCACACACACAAAGACAGTTTCTGCGAGATTTTCTCTTTAATTGCTCCAAACATATTAACAGGAAATACTTAAGTCTTAATAAAGTATTTTTTTTTTCTTGGTTGCCTAGTGCCTTCGAGAGTTTAAAGAAACAAACATGCTCGATGGGCTAGTCCTAGAGCTGGTTTCTCTGGAGTCATATGAAAGTCTAACCAAATGGTCCTTTCATTAGCTTATTATTTAAACTGGGGACAAAGTTTGTTCTTTAGCCACTGACAGCGGTGTTATGTGCAGTGGCTGAGGAAATTTACAGCATTAAGTTCTGTCATTGGACAGGAAATGCAGTGTAAAATGTGCTTAAACATAGTGCTTGAAGTTTAGGACTAAGTGCAGCACAGGACAGGTTTAATTGTGGTCGGACTGAGTCATAGCTTTAGTTGGCGGGGATGTGCAGTTCTGTCGCGTTACAGTCCAGGGTCATTATCCGTGGAAGAGCTGGGAATGTGCTGCTGCTTCCCACAAGGTGGGAATGGGATACAGGTGGGAATGGGATGGGAATGGGATACAGGTGGGAATGGGATGGGATGCAGGAGGGAATGGAATACAGGTGGGAATGGGAATTGAATATAGGCGGGAATGGATTACAGGTGGGAACGGATTGGAAATAGGATGGGATGCAGTGGGAATAGCATGGGGATGGCAATGGGATACAGGCGGGAATGGGATGGGATGCAGTGGGGATGGGATGGCAAAGGGAGTGGGGTGCAGGTTCTGACACCACCTGCTCCTGCCAAAATGAGATTGTGGGACATTTGCCATTGTCGTTTCTGATTGAGGAAATGAGGGGGAAAAAAAAAAACAGGGAATGACTGTTTCTGTTTAAAGGTTTGGCTTTAGTACTTTTTGGGTTGACAGAATTTGTGGTCACACTTTGCCCTTTCCTCTGTAAAGTTTAATAAAAGCCCGGGGATCTGCTGGCTGGCACGCATCGCTAAGCTTTCGCTACGCTTTATAGACTAAGCGGTGCTATGCCACTGACAGAATGTCTCGAGACCTTAAAATGCCACCCAATGACCCTCGCGTAATAACAAAGAAATCATATAAATACCAAGCCACCGGGTTTCATTTTGTACATGTAATTTTCAGTATTCGACGCTGTATACTCTGCGATCCTGGAATGCTGGAATTTTATTTACTTTGGAGCAAAATTGCTTCGCGTTACCTCTTAACAGTAACGATAATGTGGTCAGCAGAGTGAAGAGTTGGGATTTTGTGGCTGGAGAGGAAGGGGGTTGAGGCGGTTATCTGACTTTGTGGCCTTTATTTTCGATTGGGGAAAAATATCAGGAAAGGGTTACAACCATGAACTGTGAATGAGCAGGGAAGACTGGCCACAGGTTTGAGGAGATTTTTTTTAATTGTGGAAAATAAGACCTCAGTGCTTCCATGAGAGTATAAAGAGTAGGCAGAGTACAGAGCATCTTAGTGTGACTGTAGGTGGTCTCTGCAGGCTCAGAATGAACTGTGACTCAGCTTTTTCTGTAGAGATGTTCCACTTGGATTTTTTTTTTTTTTGATTTCATCAGAAGTTAAGCAGTTTTGGTTCTGGCTTTGACATGGGCCAACTGATCAGGGCAGTGGGGGAGGGGCTCTTGTCCGGGGGGGATTAAAGGCAGCTCATTGCCTGGTAAGGCAGGAAAGAGGGGGAAGTTGTGGAAAGTTATGGTGTGACTGTGGTTGGCTTCGGGAGTGAGGAAGCCAGTGTTCATTTCTAAAGGTGTTTAATCCTTTGAGTCTAGTGAAGGCCACAACCACAGCTCATGATGGTTAGCGCGCTAACTGACAGCTAATGGGTCTTTATTTCTCATTGCACCATTTACAACCAGGTTCTCACAGAGCTTCACAGTGGATGTCTTTCACAAGGAATCCTTTTTTTTTTTTTTTTGAAACCCTAAAAACCTATAGTGGCCAATGTGGGAAAACTTTCAAGCTTTGATCCAATGCCACTGAAACCCTGCCTGACATAGTTCTGTGGACAGAGTCAGCACATGCAGCATAGGGGCTGGAGTTTACCTGCACAAGTTCCACACCTGGATGCATCACTGGGGAACCAGCAGAGGAAAGATCTCTCCGTCTGTCTCCGTCTCTCTCTCACTCTCTCATGAACAATCTGTTCCTCAACCACCACGGGATGCTCAATCCTGAAATAAAACACACCTTCATCAGTTTTCATCCAGGTAGTTTTGGCTTTAATGTACCTGGATGTACCTGGACCTAACCCTGATGTACCTTCAGTCGAGATCCATTCACAGATGAGATGCCTGTACTGAAGTGCTTAGAGACAATGGGTTCACTGTAAAAAATACAGAAATACAGGAAAAAAAAAAAAAAAAACAAACAAAAGAAAACAAAAACAAAAAAACAGAATGTACAGTTTAAGTGAAGATGAAATAGGGGGTAAATCAAAGTGTGGAAGTGGTTCAGACAGCATAAGGATGAGACTGGCCTACATTAGGAATACATCCGGGTTTTCCAATCTGGGAAAACTCCAGCTCAATAAATCCCTAGAAATTACACAAAACAAAAGGACACAGGGTCAGAGACGTAGGAACGATTAGGCAAGCGAGTTACACACAAATGAGAACTTTCAAAATCTCATTTAACCATAAGCCTAAATAAAAACTGGATTTAATTAGGAAATCCCCCCCCCCCCCCACAGCTTTATTTATCCGGCTTTCATCTGGGATCTCGCCACAAGAATGAGCCACATCCTCCCTCTCTGCTGTTTGGACAGGTGAAGCTGAACTGGTCCGAAATCCTCAGACCACAGTACACTCAGAAAACACTTCCAGGACCCAAAGACACTTCCAGGAAACCAGAGACACTTCCAGGACCCCTCCACCCACTGCCGTGCCGCTGATTTCACAGGGGGGAGAGCCCCTCGGGCTAAACCATGTTTGAACAACTGGGGCTCCGCAGCGGAGCGACATCAAAGCAGCGGCCTGGATCAAACGCTCCGTAGTCATGGAAGGAAGCGAGTGGAAACGGGCTCATTTCAGAACGACGCGCAGCCCAGAGTGCATCAGCTGACTGTGCGTTCAGCCCTCTTCAAAAGGGCTCCTTATGCAACTGGCACGTTCGTTAGGCTTGTGAGCCGACTGTATGAGCGTTACGTGGGTTTTGCACTGTGCTTGCGTGCACATTTTGGCCGACTGCAGGAGCTTTATGTGGGTTTCACGGTGGCATTTCGTTGACGGCAACAGGCCCCAGCGCTACACTGTTGGCAGGGCCTGTACCAGCCAGTCGAGTTTTTTATGGAACAATAATAAAAAAAAAAAAGGCCATAAAGTGAATCATAGAGCTGGGAGAGTATTGCATCAGTGTTTAAACAATATTCTCCAGACCTTCTACTGAGCCTTCAAACGGCAGATACATAAACGCTACGGTTCAGAACAGGACATTAAATTAGACATGTTTTTCCTTCCTTTGAGTTGAAATTATGTACGTTAAATCAAGTATCTTGACTTGATTTAGGTACTCGATTTAACTTGAGTGTGGTTTTAAGGTTCCGTCTGCTTCAGTCGACTGAACTAAACAAGGCCTCGCGTAATTTCCTCCACGGTAGTACAGAGTGTAACTGCAAAGAAACACTAGCCAGCAGAACGGTTTAAAGCGCAGCCGATATAAAGGTGAAACTTTTTTTTTGGAAAGGGCGCTAAACTGCAGACTAGCAAGGATGGATCCTTAGCTAAGACTAAGATCTGGGCAAGTCGTGCAAGCAGACGCCTGCAATCACACCCAATCTGTGGCAGCTCTTATGCATGGGGTGGCCTGTAGCGTAGTGGTTAAGGTAAATCACTGGGACCCGCAAGGTCGGTGGTTCTAATCCCGGTGTAGCCACAATGAGATCCGCACAGCCGTTGGGCGCTTGAGCAAGGCCCTTAACCCTGCATTGCTCCAGGGGAGGATTGTCTCCTGCTTAGTCTAATCAACTGTACGTCGCTCTGGATAAGAGCGTCTGCCAAATGCTAATAATGTAATGTAGTGTAAAAGGCCAAGGTGGAAGGTTTGTCCACTGTCCGGCGACACTTTGAGGGACGGCACACGCTTGACTGGACACAATGTCTTTGTGAAACGTTCAGCGGGCTCACAGATATGCTTGGACATTCCCGATGGCTTGGACAGATTTTTTTTTTTTTTTTTTACTAGTAAAACTACCGGGCTGTTATAGAGGGATCATCTAATCTCAAACGACAACCCCTCTATGAAATACAAGCACTGGTGGTTCATTCATGGGACGGGCTCCTAAACGCTTTCCAATCCATTCCCTGAGATGCCAAACATGTGCATCTTCAGATGCAGAACCCACATTTCTATGCCGTTCATGAGCCTTGTTCATATTAGAGGGTGGTCCAAGATTTGTAGTTTCACATAAAATGGAAGCTGTAAAAGATAATAATTATAAGAGGAACAGGCCAGTATGGTGGAATAATAATATCCACATGTGAATGCATCTTAATTGATTCCACTCTTTGTCGACTCCCTTGCCTTGAGAACATCACTGACTGTTTTTTTTTTTCTCCCTTACAGATCTGGGAGTGTCAAACATCACTGGATAGAGATCTATTCCTTTGTTGAACATCTGGCAGAGAAATTCATCAGGTAAGAGTAAAGATTTATGTCTTTTACATCAATTTCTGTAAAAAAAAAGAAAAAAGAGCTTGATATTACTTGAAAACAATTAACATGCATTTTCAGGTGCACTTAACTGGTCATATTCATACTTATCATAGCCACATGTTTTCACAGTGTCTGTTTTCAGTTTTCAATCATGCAGTTTTCATATCTTACTGATGCTAATCAATGCGCAAGGATATGGAACAATAATTTCCTGAATTGCTTCCGTAAATTATCCAGATGTATAAATGGATGGAATGTAGAGACGCTTTGTAGAATCACTCTGGATAAAAGCCTCTGATGAATGTGGATATGTAATATAACGAGCTTTAGTGGAAGAGCCTCACGCTGTGGTGATCTGTGCCCGCTCGCAGCCCGATGCTCAGAATGTCCTTCATTGTCTTCTCGTCACGGGGAACCACCATCATGAAGCTGACAGAGAACAGGTAGCTATTCCCCAACGCTGCAGGAGTCTGCCGCCTAATGCTATCAATGAGATCAAACAAAACCATTGTTCTGGAGCTGCTGGGTGTGGAAGGAACGGTCCCAGTGCAGGAATGTGGGGCGGCCTGTAGTGTAGTGGTTAAGGTAAATGACTGGGACCCAGGTCAGTGGTTCGAATCCCGGTGTAGCTACAATAAAATCCGCACAGCCGTTGGGCCCTTGAGCAAGGCCCTTAACCCTGCATTGCTCCAGGGGAGGATTGTCCAACTGTACGTCGCTCTGGATAAGAGCGTCTGCCAAATGCTATTAATGTAATGTAATGTAATGGATTGGGCCACCATGGGCAGGTATTGATGCTAGTGTTGACTCCCTTATAGTGCAGCGTGACCCGTAGGGTATGAAATAGTCGCTAGCTCTCCTGTAGTACTGCGTGCCCTGTAGGGTGTAAAATAGTCACTGCCTCTCCTGTAGTACTGTGGTGTCGGAAGCATGTAGAATAGTCACTGACTCTCCTGTCGTACTGTAGGCACAAAGGTAAATGCAAAAATGTTTTAAAAAGTCAGTTGCTGACATTTATCATGTTTTTAAGGGATAAAATACAGAAAGGGCTGAATTCTTTGAAGAAGGAGATACCAGGGGGCGATACCTTTATGCACTTGGGCCTTGAAAAGGTAGGCTCATTATTAAAACACTCACTATCATTTCTGATTTTTTTTTCCAAGAGTATCATTTTAACGTTTCCCCCACTTTCTCCCCCGTCGCAATTCCAGGCGAACGAGCAAATTTACTACGAGAATTACGGTGAGTGTCCACCGGGAGTCGATGCCGCTATGCCGTACCGCCGCGTTCCGCTGACGGAATAACTAAAATAACGTCGAGCCGGTCCCTCCTTGCTTCACAGGGACGGCGAGCGTCATCATCGCCCTGACGGACGGCGAGCTGAACGTGCAGCAGTTGGACACGGCGCAGCGGGAGGTGAGGGCCCCGTCGCGCTCCGTTTCGGGCGTCCCGCCGGCCCGTCTGATCGGGGGGGGCGACGGCACTCACTGCTCGTTTCTGCTCCCGTTGCAGGCGGAGAGGGCGCGGTCCCTGGGGGCCATCGTGTACTGCGTGGGGGTTAAGGACTTCAACGAGACGCAGGTAAACGGGAGGCGATACTGATAATGCGTTTTTATTTTATTCATATAACTGTCTTCTATTCGTAGTTTAACTACTGGGTCTACTGCAGTTTTGGGTGTGCAGTTTTGTGTGTGTGTGTGTGTGTGTGTGTGTGTGTGTGTGTGTGTGTGTGTGTGTGTGCGCGCTTGAGTGCAAGTGGCATCTTTTGAAAAACAGATAGACAGGAGGTTACTCATCATGCATTTTTTAAATGAATATACTATCTTCTACAGCCTCCAGGGTCCACTGCAGTTTCGGGTGTGTGTGTGTGTGTGTGTGTGTGTGTGTGTGTGTGTGTGTGTGTGTATGTGTGTGTGCCAGCTAGTGGCATCCTTCACTGAATTCCACATAAAAACAGACTAGAATGTGCTTTTGCTTGACTATGGGCTCGGGCTCTGAAGGAGCAGAGCTGGGCTGAAAGAGGTTTCTTCCTCTGAATAACGGGCTGCGTGTCGTCCTGCAGCTGGCCACGATCGCGGACACCATCGAGCACGTGTTTCCTGTCATGGGCGGGTTTCAGGCCCTGCGAGGGATGATCGACTCGGTAAATTATTTTCGGATCGCCCGCGCTTGCTGGCCGGTCAAGGGCACAGCCAAACCGATCTGACCTCCATTTCTAAATGTGACTTCCCATACGTTGCCTTTTCGCTTCTAGTTTACGACATGCCATAACTTTACTGACTCAGCCCATATTTATCATGTTGAACTAGACTTGGTGTTCATGGCTATGGATAACTGATACTTTATGCCAATTGTACCTCACCTGGCCTGTTCTGTAGTTGTTCCAATGCACTTACTGTGCCTTGCTTTGGATAAAAGCACTGGCTAAATAAATGTCATGTAACGTCATGTAATATTTCAGATCATAAAGAAGTCGTGCATCGAGATATTGGCGGCAGAGCCATCCAGCGTCTGTGCAGGAGGTAAGGACCCTAAAACAAAGCTACAATCGAAGGGCAACATAATTCTGTGTACATGAGAAGAGTTTGTTTACATGAAAATCTGATATGCCGTTTCAATTTCAATGAAATATCAGTAAGAATGGAGGAATTATTAGGAGGTATTTTTCTGGAGGCCGTATCTCGCCGCCATTTCATCTTGGCTCTGATTCCTGATTGGGTCTGGGTTTGTGATTGGCTCAGAGAAAGCGGTGCTGATCTGGTCTGTGTTTATGATTGGCTCAGAGAGAGCTGTGCTAAACTGGGTCTGGGTTTGTGATTGGCTCAGCGAGCAGTGATGATCAGGTCTGGGTTTATGATTGGCTCAGAGAGAGCTGTGCTAAACTGGGTCTGAGTTTATGATTGGCTCAGAGAAAGTGGTGCTGATCTGGTCTGTTTTTATGATTGGCTCAGAGAATGCTGTGCTAAACTGGGTCTGAGTTTATGATTGGCTCAGAGAGAGCTGTGCTAAACTGGGTCTGGGTTTATGATTGGCTCAGAGAGAGCTGTGCTAAACTGGGTCTGGGTTTATGATTGGCTCAGAGAGAGCTGTGCTAAACCTGGGTCTGGGTTTGTGATTGGCTCAGAGAGAGCTGTGCTAAACCTGGGTCTGGGTTTGTGATTGGCTCTGAGAGAGCTGTGCTAAACCCGGGTCTGGGTTTGTGATTGGCTCAGAGAGAGCTGTGCTAAACCTGGGTCTGGGTTTGTGATTGGCTCAGAGAGCAGTGATGATCAGGTCTGGGGTTTATGATTGGACGGCCCGAGAGCGGGGCACATGGCGGCTCAGAGACTCCGTGTCGTGGAGATAATCCAGTACGCACGCTCGGAGAACAGCACACTAATAAGGTCATGTCAAGCCTCATCCGTCTCCCTGCCCGCCCACCAGCACCCCCCTCCACCGACCGGCCAATTAAACGCCTCGCCATTCCGTCCGGCTCACACCAAGCCCTGAGTGGCCGAGGAAACTCAGTAAAGGGGGGGGGGGGGGGTCCTTAATGTATACGATGGGGCAAACTAGGCCAGAAAGACCCACCCAGGCAAAGAGAGATCGCTGCTAATCCCCCCCCCGCCCGGGCCGGACAATAAGTTTTATGTCGCTTCTTGAGATGTCAGGTCCGTGCGAGTGGTGAGTAATTACTGCCCCCCAGGGGCCTAGGGGCCACGTCAGCTGACAGATGAGACACAATCAGACTGCCTCAAGTCTCATTTTTAACAGACCGAACAAAAAAAACGACGCAATCTATTTGACAAATAAAACAAAGATATCCAGGGCCTCCAATGACGACAGTATGCTACATTTGTTATTTAAGCAGCATATTTGCCAAACAACCCGTTTTCTTTGATTTATACATTTCCCAGATGTACTAAACCCTCTGACTTCACTTAAGTTTTTTTTTTTCCCCCCTGAGTGGCTGTTTCTTTCCTACTAAAAATCCCTCAAAACTCTTGACTCCGCATAATTAAAACCATGATTCACTCATGTCTGTGTGAAATTATTCTGCTAATCTAATCTGCATGTGGCATTAGCATCATAATGAACACATTACATGGTTATTAATTGCCATAAGAGGATTAATTACTGGCGGAGCGTATTATGCGGTAATTAGGCTAATTAAATCACAGACAAAAGGCACTGTGAGATTTGAGTTCATTGAGGGTTTCTCCCTCACCACTGGGAAGGTTTTTTTTACAGTTGGGTTTCAGTGAGGGTTTACCCCCCTCCTTTTTCTACCCTTCTGTTACTCTATAAAGCATCTTTGTGACAGTCTTCTGTAAAAAAAAAAAAAAAGCTATACAAATATAATTGAACGGACGTGATATTATATAAATTATATAAATATTAATCTAGCTCTGTCTCAGTGCGTATCTGTGCAATCATGGTACTAAACTAGCTCTGTCTCAGTGCGTATCTGTGCAATCATGGTGCTAAGCTAGCTCTGTCTCAGTGCGTATCTGTGCAATAATGGTGCAAAACTAGCTCTGTCTCAGTGCGTATCTGTGCAATCATGGTGCTAAATTAGCTCTGTCTCAGTGCGTATCTGTGCAATCATGGTGCTAAACTAGCTGTGTCTGGGTGCGTATCTGTGCAATCATGGTGCTAAGCTAGCTCTGTCTCAGTGCGTATCTGTGCAATCATGGTGCTAAACTAGCTGTGTCTCAGTGCATATCTGTGCAATCATGGTGCTAAGCTAGCTCTGTCTCAGTGCGTATCTGTGCAATCCTGGTGCTAAGCTAGCTCTGTCTCAGTGCGTATCTGTGTAATCATGGTGCTAAGCTAGCTCTGTCTTGGTGCGTATCTGTGCAATCATAATGCTAAGCTAGCTCTGTCTCAGTGTGTATCTGTGCAATCATGGTGCTAAACTAGCTCTGTCTCAGTGCGTATCTGTGCAATCACGCTGCTAAACTAGCTCTGTCTCAGTGCGTATCTGTGCAATCATGGTGCTAAGCTAGCTCTGTCTCAGTGCGTATCTGTGCAATCCTGGTGCTAAGCTAGCTCTGTCTCAGTGCGTATCTGTGTAATCATGGTGCTAAGCTAGCTCTGTCTCAGTGCGTATCTGTTCAATCCTGGTGCTAAGCTAGCTCTGTCTCAGTGCGTATCTGTGCAATCATGGTGCTAAACTAGCTCTGTCTCAGTGCGTATCTGTGCAATCACGCTGCTAAACTAGCTCTGTCTCAGTGCGTATCTGTGCAATCATAATGCTAAGCTAGCTCTGTCTCAGTGCGTATCTGTGTAATCATGGTGCTAAGCTAGCTCTGTCTCAGTGCGTATCTGTGCAATCATGGTGCTAAGCTAGCTCTGTCTCAGTGCGTATCTGTGCAATCATGGTGCTAAGCTAGCTCTGTCTCAGTGCGTATCTGTGCAATCATAATGCTAAGCTAGCTCTGTCTCAGTGCGTATCTGTGCAATCATGGTGCTAAACTAGCTCTGTCTCAGTGCATATCTGTGTAATCATGGTGCTAAGCTAGCTCTGTCTCAGTGCGTATCTGTGCAATCATGGTGCTAAACTAGCTCTGTCTCAGTGCGTATCTGTGCAATCACGCTGCTAAGCTAGCTCTGTCTCAGTGCGTATCTGTGCAGTCATGGTGCTAAGGTAGCTCTGTCTCAGTGCGTATCTGTGCAATCATGGTGCTAAGCTAGCTCTGTCTCAGTGCATATCTGTGCAGTCATGGTGCTAAGCTAGCTCTGTCTCAGTGCGTATCTGTGCAGTCATGGTGCTAAACTAGCTCTGTCTCAGTGCGTATCTATGCAGTCATGGTGCTAAACTAGCTCTGTCTCAGTGCGTATCTATGCAGTCATGGTGCTAAACTAGCTCTGTCTCAGTGCGTATCTATGCAGTCATGGTGCTAAACTAGCTCTGTCTCAGTGCGTATCTGTGCAATCATGGTGCTAAGCTAGCGGTGTCTGGGTGCTGCATCTCTCGCCAACATACCGCCAAGCTAGCTCACTCTCAGTGCATGCATCTCCCAGATCATTGTGCCAAACTGGCTATGTCTGAGTGCCATATCTTCTCCCATCTCGCCGCTAAGCTAATGTGGTATCTAGCCGCTAAGCTAGCTCTGTCTCACTGCAGTATCAAGTCGCTAAGCTAGCTCTACATCAGTGCTGTATCTACCCCCATCACACTGCTCTGTGTCAGTGATGCATCAAGCCGCTAAGCTGGCTCTGTGTCAGTGCTGTATCAAGTCGCTAAGCTAGCTCAGCGTCAGTGCTGTATCAAGCCGCTAAGCTAGCTCTGTGTCAGTGCTGTGTCAAGCCGCTAAGCTAGCTCTGTGTCAGTGCTGTTTCAAGTCGCTAAGCTAGCTCTGTGTCAGTGACGTATCTACCCCCATCACACCGCTACGCTAGCTCTGTCTGAGTGCTATATCTCCGCGCTCACGCTGACGTGAAGTGACCAGGCTGAGCGAACAGCGAACAGGGCATCGGTCTGGGAGCGCAATCGTTGCCTTGATTGCACTCACACTCCCTCGCCCCCGCCACGACAGCCCGTCCAACGTACAGGTGCTCACAGGTGCGGACAGGTGCGCACAGGTGCGGACGCAAAGCGTCGCACACCTGCCCCTCCCCCCCACCGCTGTCCAATCACGGCCTGCCACACCGCGTCTGACAGTAACGCCCCCCAAAAAGGGAACACGGTCCAGACCGGGACCCCAAATTAACGACAAGCTGAAACAGAGGTTAGAGCCACACTATCTTCCGTGATATGACATATCACTCGCATTACATTACATTAATGCCATTTGGCGGACGCTCTTATCAAGAGTGATGTACAGTTGATTAGGACACAATCCTCCCATGCAGCAATGCAGGATTAAGGGCCTTGCTCAATGGCCCAATGGCAGTGCATTGTGGCTACACCGGGGATCGAACCACTGACTGTGCGGGTCCCAGTCGTGTACCTTAACCACTACTCTACAACGTTAGATGAGGAGGGGAAGAATGCGCTGCATGAAAGGATATTGATTGATTGACTTCATCGACATACACGCCCCCTTGTACACAATGACATAAAATCTAAATTTGAAATCGTTTTCCAGGAAGTGGATGAAAAAAAAAAAACATACACAAATGGGTCTCATATCTACATCTACACAATATAATTTCATGATAAAAAAAAAGTCGGATACATTTTCTTAGAACACGCACTGGTGATAAGTTAGCATCGTACATTTTCAATGACAGTGTCAGTGTACATTTTCAAGGGAATAGGAGGAACGAGAGGAGATGGCATTTCAATGTATGTACACACGTATGAAAACCGTTTCTGCCCGAGAGGGCGATTCACAGCAATCTGTGTTGTGACAGTACTCTCCTGACCTTTCTAAAGAGTGAGAGTTTCCTGATGGCAAATTGTGCACAGATTATTTTTTTACCCCCCCCCCTTTACCCAGTGATCTTCACGGCGTTCCCGAAACGCTAAAGGTGAGCCGACCGCTCGTCGTTATAAACCACAGCAAAGCTGGCACCAGTTCACAAAGACGTTCCCCTGATGCTGCGCTCACAGACTGACAAACCCCTGAGTCCCTTTGGTGGGGCTAGCCAAACCTGCCACCAGGGCAGGCCCTCAGACAGGGCTTTAAAGCCAACAACTGTTTTTCTTTTTCTCCTCCCAACCCCCCCCCCCCCCCCCATCTCTAACATATGTCAGTCAGTGAGCACGGGACAGCCTAGGGGGGGGGGGGGGGGGGGATCGGAGAGGTCAAAGGTCACGTGTCCCCGTTCCCATGACGTCCCCCAGCCACATGACGGTTATTATTAGCCCCGGTGGTGCTAGCGTGGTGCTGGCTGAGCCCAGCGCACGTGAAAGGTTAAGGATGGAGCGGATGAAAGCGTCGCTCCGGCTAGCCTCCCGGGGGGGGGGGGGGGACTCGGCACTTTATGATGTCATGGCGCGTGGCATTTCTAGAAAGGTCCGCGTGAGACACGGATCTGTGTGGAGGGAGTGCGGCTGCTGTCGCTCGCGAAGCTTTCCGCGCGAGCAAACATAACCCCCCCCAACGAGCCGTCTCATCTTCGCTGCATCTTCCAAACGATTCAGGCATTGTCAAACCAGGTGTCCATTTTACATGTTTCATTTTGACAATTATTTTCACATTTTCCATTTCAACTGCGAATGAATCACCCAGTGTTTCCTAATGTGACGGAGATAATATGGTTAATATACATGTCTATACTGTGTATTCACTCATTTTATATATTTTATATCACATTCCTTTCTTGCATTTTGTCAGTACCAAAATGCTATATAAATGCTACCGAAATGCTATGAACTGCATTTCTAAAGTTTTGGTAGCCTAACTGGTAGGAAAGGCGTGTAATATCATTTAAATCCTTGCTGGTATGATGAGGAAAATCTAATCTCATGACGAAATCTCATCAGGATGAAATGGATTATTGATGTTAATATTAGCCTGTTTTTTTTTTTCTCTGCTCAATTTCAGAGTCATTTCAAGTGGTGGTGCGGGGGAATGGTTTTCTACATGCCAGAAACATCGACCAGGTCCTCTGCAGCTTCAAAGTCAATGACACCATCACCATAAGTGAGTAGTTATACACTTTGTGCATGTGTGTACAAACACACATATTAACGGAGGCATAGCATCCAGTATAATTCCAATAAGGAAGATGGAATAGAGGAGGATAATGATGAAAGAATGTACTTTCCTTTCACAGATGAGAAACCCGCAGACATTGAGGACACCTACCTGCTCTGCCCTGCGCCGGTGATAGACGAAGTCGGAAAGTGAGCGTTTGATTCATCAATTAATAATAATTAATTATAATAATTAATCAATGAATGCCTGCAATTGTTTAACGGGCTAATGCATCTCAATCGTAACACTGGCAGCAACAGAACAAGGCACAGAAATCCTTGATAAATTAGGGCCAATGTCATTTATAGCTCTTCTTATCAATCAGGGATGCTCTCCTTAACGCATCGAGACACTCCCTGGATCTGAAGGAGGTCTGAGACGAGGCTTTAATTAGACGATGGCCGAGGAGGGCCAACACCGTCTTCACTCCTGTGAGGAGTTCTCTGGAGGCGGGGCCTAGATTTTGGGCCCCAGGGTGTAGATCCGTTCTGACGGGGGGCCCTTCCCCCAACCACAGGGCCAAAAGGCCAAACCCCCAATTCTGAAGCAGACACGCCAGCACCCCCCCCCCCCCCCCCTCCAGAGAGACTTCAGGTCCTTAAAACTTCTTCTTCTTCTTCTTCTGTTTCAAAACGGGGAAAAAAAACCCAACAGCCTCCGAGCCTCACAGACCGGGTCCAGACACCTAGAGGAAGTCATTCGTCTTGTTCTTGTCAGAAAGATTTTTGCGGGGACATCTGAGGTCTTCCTTTCCTGTCGATGGAACTGAATCATTGCCTTGGAAACCAAATATAAATATTTAAAATATACTGGCCTGTCACATTTTTTCCCCCTCACCAAGGGGAAATCTGTCTTTCTGACAGAGGTCTGGGTGCATGGATTCTCCAGCATTTCTTTTTATTCTTGGGTTGGTGTGACTGTTAGTTTCTCACACAAGAACCAGCCCTTGGGGTTTTGAAAACCCCCTTATTCAGCTGAATTTCAGAGTGAAAAGCGAGGTATGGTATGCTCCCCCTTATCCCCGCCACCAGGTCTGGAACTCCCAAACATTTTCTCGTTGCTGAAGCGTAAAAAGGAATAATTATGGTCTGTTTGGGGTAGAGCAGTGCCTGAGACGAAGCACAAGTCTAACCTGTGAAGGATGAGCCAAAAAGCCAGTCAGTTAGTTTATTCAGTTCTCCTTCTCTAAGGGCCAAAGGGACAGTGTGAGATGGTAAGAACAGACCTCTATGGGCCAAATGGCCAAATGCAGATAATGACATGATGATTAGCCATGTAGGCAGCAGTGCAGAAGCAGGTGGGGGAGGAGGGGGTTCCTGGTGGAGTGGCTCTCTCTGTCTCTCTTGTCACTGGCATTTGCGCCGGTCGCAGTCCGTCAGGATCAGGCTCGTGCGACCTGTCAGCCAACTGGGCCGGCCTCTTCACTGCCCTTGTCAGGATGCTAACGAGCTGAGATCAGACCAGATCAAGATCAACCCGGGCGCTCCAGTTCCTGCCAGACTGCTCCGAATGGTTTTCCCCATTCCAGTCCAAGCGCTCCAAAAACCAGGGCTTTCCATTTCTGCCAATGTGTTCATCGCAGGGTTCTACAGAGCTTCCATTTTAGCATTTGCTCCTTAAAATTGACGTGTGCCAACTGGAAAAAAATAGCTTGGCACTGATTGCTTACATTAATGTGCTCCTAAATTTTTCAGCTTAGAGCTCATGTGCTCCTTGGAAAAAATAGAGCTACCTATAAAAGTGAACTATTTTATGATCACTCTCCTGATAGTCTTGGTGAGCTAATATCAGGTCGGTCGTTGTGTCTGGATTCTTTCCCCCTCGAACATCAGCGAGAGGAGGGAGGGGTTTGACGACCGAAGCTCTGACAGTCCCGGCCGCCGTCACGCAAACGCGACGTGACTCGAGACGCTTCCGGAAGAAGCGATGAAAAAAAAAACAAAAAAAGAAAACGCAGCCAGTCGCTGATTGATGGCAAACGAGATCGCTCTGTCACCACACCTCCCAATTCCATACATTCACCCCCGCCCCATCCTACACCCCCGGCATGATTTCTACACAACATCCACCAGTCACCGCAAAGCATTGTGGGATGGAGGAGGGCTGAAGGCTGAGGGTGGCCACTGTCCGTCAGAGCAGTCCCTCATAGCGACCTGGTGACAGCTCCCCTTCTTCAGGTTCCCCCCCCCTCCCTCACGAAGAGAGACTACCCAGTGGCCGACATTTCTGCCACATCTGGTAGGGTTACTCCCTCCTCGCCCCCCCCCAAAAAAACTTGCTTCCATGATTCACTCCTTGGGACCAAAGCTGAACATATCATCCTTCAAACCACCCAAAATCTTTTTATCCCATAATCCAGAGTGAGAGTTTCCTCTCATCATCGTGAAGCACCTTGCTGACACTACATCCATACTATGCATAAATGAAAACATGGTTACGTGCTTAACTGGACATTCGACTGCCTATATTCCTGACCAGACCAGACAAACTCATGCTTTCAAAGCCTTCTCCAGCCAACTGCTCCTTCCATTCTCTGATGACCAATCTGGATTCCCCCAGACTCACCCTTTTTAAACCCAAGAAGAAGGTTGCTCAAGGAGGGGTGATATGATTATGCATTTTGTGCCAATTTCATGCTTTTAATTATATCAAGCCTCTCTTGACCTGATGTTTCTTTAAACACCATAGACTGTACATGTCAAAATATTTTACTGTCATTAGACATCGGAGCATGGTTTCGAAAATCGGGGGTAACTGGTGGGAACAAAACCCAGCAGAAACACGAGCCCCCCAGGACTAGGGTTGCATGCCCCTCTCACATGGAATTTGGCAGGCTGTCACATACTGTTTGGTTACGGGGGGGAAAAAAAGAAAGAATAAACCAAAAAAATGGCCCCAGCAGTTGCAGTGTGGGTCATTTCATTTGGAAAGCAAGCGTTGCTATTTCTTAAAAATAATTATTTAACTTAACCCTTTTTTAAGGTGTAAGATCACAAACATGTGAATAGAATGTTCTTACCTGAACATTCTAAAGCTGATGTAACAATCACCACAGTTAATTGAAAGCAATGGAGTTCTAGAACCTTAAAACATTCTAAACAAGCCTACTCTTCAAAGGGTAAGCCGGGTCTTCTCTATACCGCTCCTCGTATAAAGGCCATGCACATAACCACACCAGCTTAATAGCATTTTGTTGCGTGCTAATCTCAATATTCACCCACGTAAAAGGGCGAGGGCATTAATTCACCTCGTAACCGCTTGTGTTCAGGGTCGTCTACCTACAAGTGAGCATGAATGAAGGCCTGTCGTTCATCACCAGCTCTGTGCACATCACCACCACCGAATGCGTGAGTACCGTTTACCGTCTGCTGCAGGGGGAACTTATTTGCAAAGTAAATTTTCCTGCACAGGGCTCTCTCCAAATTCTTTCTTTGCCTTTTGGGTTCTTGACAGAGGTGGAAAGTCCAGGCATGGGGTCAGAAAGTAAAAGTCCTGCCATGCGTTTCTTCCACCCGTGCACCCTTGGCCAGCTGATTTCACTCATTAGTTCTACCTCCTGGTTGAAGAATTGTGCTAATTGGTTGGAACACTGTGCTGGGGAGGACTTTTACTTTCTGGCCCATGCCTGGACTTTCCACCTCTGGTTCTTGAAATCTGACATCTGACTATCTGACTATTCAGTCTCTTGTGTTCTCTTACAAATCTTCATCCCCCTCTTCTTCCTCAGCCTCTTCCTCTTCTCTCGGGTCTCCTCTGCCCTCCGTTTCATCAGAGGGGCCCTTCTCTCTGCTGTAAGTCTCCTGCCTTTCTGCCCCAAGGGGGTTCCCTCTCCTGGCTTCCCCTTTATTCCTGAGCTCTTCTCATAAGAACAGTCACATCTTTGGCAGAATATAAAAAACAGCAAAAAACTTCAGAACAGACTTGCTTTTGACTTTATTCCTACTTTTATTCTGACTATAAAGCAACCTACTTTTACTACTTCTGACTTTACTCCTACTTGCCCGGAAGCATCTTGATGCGCGTACACTAAAGTGTTCTCTGGGATTGCAGTCATGGCGGTGTTTTGTTTGGTGTTTTTACGTGTGTGTGTGTGTGTCCCTCTACCGCCCAGTTTGATGGTACGATCCTGCTGATCACGCTGCTGATCCTGCTGCTGCTGCTGGCCCTCGTGCTGATGTGGTGGTTCTGGCCTCTCTGCTGCACTGTGGTGAGTTCAACATCCTCGCTGAGATCTAGCCCGTTTCCACACCCTCGCTGAGATCTAGCCCGTTTCCACACCCTCGCTGAGATCTAGCCCGTTTCCACACCCTCGCCGAGATCTAGCCCGTTTCCACACCCTCGCTGAGATCTAGCCCGTTTCCACACCCTCGCTGAGATCTAGCCCGTTTCCACATCCTCGCTGAGATCTAGCCCGTTTCCACATCCTCGCTGAGATCTAGCCCGTTTCCACTTCCTCGCGGAGATCTAGCCCGTTTCCACATCCTCGCTGAGATCTAGCCCGTTTCCACATCCTCGCGGAGATCTAGCCCGTTTCCACATCCTCGCTGAGATCTAGCCCGTTTCCACATCAGCTCTCACTGCAGAGGGGCCATAACTCAGGTCCGAAAACCAGCTGCGCTCTTGTACGGTGTCCAAGAACATGACGTAATCTTCGTCGACTCATCATTCTTTCCTTATGTTCAGCACGACAACCCGGATCATACGCTCTCAGAAAAAAGGGGTTCTTTGGCTTGCTTCCAGAAAGGAACCCTTTTTAGTTCTTTAAGGAACCCTCCGTCATAGGTGTGAAAAGTACAAAAGCTCCCAGACAAAGAACCCTAAAACTATACCGGGTTAGTCTATGGCTTCCTTTCAGAACCATTTGTTCTGAGAGTGTATACAGTCAGTTCAGCCTTATGAGAAGCCATCCCTATGCCATCAGGAATGGTGTATTTGGCATGCTATATTCTGAACTGTACAGGTCTACTTGTTTTCTGCATCTGTAAATTTTAGCCCTTTTTTCCTGCGTTTTATGTTGTAGGTGATCAAAGAACCCCCACCACCCCCTCCCCCGGAACCAGTGAGTATCCTTCTCCAGTTCGGTAATCTCATCTGGCCTCAATTACACGCCTCAAAGAGGCCGTTCCACCAGGATCCTGACCGATCCCTCTATCCACCCCAGAGATCTATTCACAGAATAAATATGAATCTTACCCCCCCACCAACTGAGGTTGTGGAAGGATACATCAGCTGAAATATATAGTCTTTCTTGCAAAGTTTGATGTCTTTTAGGAACTTTGATTTTTTTTTTTTTTTTTTTTTTTTTTTAATCTTTCAAATTTCCCAGAAGAAAGTTGAAATATATACGGCCGTAAAAAAAAAAAAGCATTCATCACTACACAAACTCTGGCATTGAGGGGGCTGAATATGTAGAAGGCCTGTGTCATAATGGCCCTCTTGTGCTTGCTTTGTTCACAGGGGGGTTAAAGGCGAGCAGCCATCACAGCCCGGCGCACATAAAGGAGCTTTGTGGCGTTTTGTTCTCTTAGATTGTACATCTGCGTGAGGAAATAGTGGCCTCACACACCAGATTGAGGTTCTGGGGGGACTTGGGGCGTCTTTCAATGCATTTGAAGTCCGGTCCCATTCTTCCTCTCAATGGCAGCAAATAGCATTATGGCCAAACTTGTCAATGGCCGCCTCAAATCGGTTGTGTGCGTTTTTTTGTAGCCACTTGTATTTGAGCTGCTACAGCGTCCATTCTGCATTGTTTCACCACGGACTTGCCACCTGGAGACCTTGAGAACAAGCTAGGTTTTGTCCGAGCCAGGTCCGACTGTAGCATGAGAAATCGTTTTTGTACTAAATAACCCAAAGGCAGTCCAGTCAACACTTAGCAGCATGGCAAAGTGTGTTCTAGGTTAGGCCTTCCCTCTAGGCATTTCCTGCATAAGTGGTGGTTTTAAGATGGTTGCAAGCAGCACGGATTCTAACCTACAAGCCAGGTGAGCAGCTCCCCAGGCAGTAAGTGCTGATTGGCTGTAAGTGCCCAGGCAGTAAGTGCTGATTGGCTGTAAGTGCCCAGGCAGTAAGTGCTGATTGGCTGCGTGTGTGTCCTTGGCCAGGAGTCAGACGATGAGGACGGGATGCCCAAAAAGAAGTGGCCCACAGTGGACGCATCGTACTACGGTGGGCGAGGAGTCGGGGGCATCAAAAGGATGGAGGTAACGTACACGGGCGGCCTGTAGCGTAGTGGTTAAGGTGCATGCCTGGGACCCACAAGGTCGGTGGTTCAATCCCCGGTATAGCCGCAATAAGATCCGCACAGCTGTTGGCCCCTTGAGCAAGGCCCTTAACCCTGCATTGCTCGAGGGGAGGATTGTCTCCTGCTTAGTCTAATCAACTGTACGTCGCTCTGGATAAGAGCGTCTGCCAAAATGCCAATAATAATGTAATGCAATAATGCAGGCAGAACGCATGTAGAACCACGTATGTATGGTTTATGTGTGTGCATACGTGTGCGTAAAAAGTAAGCAAACGTTAGATTGGCATGTGGCATATGATGCCTGCTGAATCAAGGAAATTCTCCATCCCCAAGTCTCGGAAATGGTGTGGTATATTTGCAGAGCAGAGCTCTACTGTGCTCCCATTTGAGGAGCAACTTGCTTCTGAAAATGAATGTGTGCTAACTCGAAAAAGAGAGAACAGCTGCGAGTAGGGAGAGCTAGGCAAGAGAACAGGGGTAAAGCCCCTGGAGCAGTTTTTGGGTTGAGGGCCTGGACTCATTCTGAGGTCATGTGACCTCGCAGGTGCGCTGGGGCGGGAAGGGCTCCACAGAGGAGGGGGCCAAGCTGGAGAAGCCCAAAAACGCGGTGGTGAAGATGCCGGAGCAGGAGTTTGAGCCGTACGAGCCCAAACCCAGGAAGCACAGCAGCCGGAGGCCATACGCAGAGAGGAGGTGGTACACGCCCATACAGGTAAACACACACCTATCCAGGTAAACACACTCCCATACAGGTAAATACACACCTATCCAGGTAAACCACGCCCATACAGGTAAACACACACCTATCCAGGTAAACACACGCCCATACAGGTAAACACACACCTATCCAGGTAAACACACGCCCATACAGGTAAACACACACCTATCCAGGTAAACACACGCCCATACAGGTAAACACACACCTATCCAGGTAAACACACTCCCATACAGGTAAATACACACCTATCCAGGTAAACCACGCCCATACAGGTAAACACACACCTATCCAGGTAAACACACGCCCATACAGGTAAACACACACCTATCCAGGTAAACACACGCCCATACAGGTAAACACACGCCTATCCAGGTAAACACACCACAACACACCTATCCAGGCAAACACACTAAAACACACCCCCATCCAGGTAAACATACCAAAAGACACTCATACAGGTAAGCACACCACAACACACCCATCTAGGTAAACGCACGCCCATCCAGGTAAACATACCAAAACACACCTATACAGGTAAGCACACCACAACACACCTATCCAGGTAAACACACTAAAACACACGCCCATCCAGGTAAACATACCAAAAGACACTCATACAGGTAAGCACACCACAACACACCCATCTAGGTAAACGCACGCCCATCCAGGTAAACATACCAAAACGCACGACCATCCAGGTAAACATACTACAACACACAGTTATACAGGTCAACACACGCCCATACAGGTAAACGCAACAAAACACACCCATCCAGGTAAACATACACCTATCCAGGTAAACAACCCATCTAGGTAAACGCACCACAACACACACCTATCCAGGTACAGAACACAGCTATAGCAGGTGCAGGATACTGTAAAATCCAGAGTGAGAAATTAAAAGTACTCCCCAGTATTCTGTTCCAGTGACCTGGATTTGCCAATTAGCACAATTTTCCAACCAGGGGGTAGACCTATTAGTGAAATCAGCTGGCTGAGTGCATGGCTGGAAGAAACAAGGCAGGACTTCTGACCTCTAGATGTTCCAGCTCTGCCCACTGCACTTACAGTGCAGACGCAAAGAGCAAATTATGATTACATGAAGAAACTAAGCTATATCTTTCAAAAGATTTACTGTAGGTGTTTGCACATACATTTCTTATGTTTAGAGATACAGTACATGGCTTCTTGTTTAGGCTTGTGTGTTCTCCTTTCCCACGCAGGGCAAGCTGGACGCCCTCTGGGCCCTGTTTCGCCGAGGGTACGACCAGGTGTCCCTCATGAGGCCACTACCTGGGGACCAGGTGAGCAACAGCGCCTCCAATCAAAAATCGACAGCAAATCTCATCACAGATGTGATTTTTGTTAGATTTTTTCCCTCTATAGTTGCATCAGCCATTATTATCTTGGTAAATGTTGTAAGAGCTGTAGTTAATTGTGCAGTCAAATAGTACTAAAAGTAGACATCAAACTCTACCAAATATTATGTCCAGATTGCATGGTTTTGCAAGCCTAAAGTAAATTGAGATTTCTCCAGGTTGTTTGTGTGGAAACACTCCTGGCATGTTTCCTTTTTAACTTTGTGGTTCTTAGCCTCTTGATTGGTCAAAGGAAACTTTAATAATCCACAGATGCCAAGGGTTTAATGTCTTAGATTTGCTTCTGTGATCATTTCATTCAGATCAAACCTTTAACTTCAGCATTATGTGTGATGCCATTGCCTCTGGGTAATTTAAGGTTGCAGAGTAAGAGTCAGTAATGTTCCTGAAGTTACCCGTTCGAACTTTCCTCACCAAGGTAAAATAAAATGGGCGGGGGGCTGGAGGTGCTTTCCAGCTTTCATAAGAACTGCAGGAGTATGATTTTTCTCGATTTTTCCTGGAAAAAATTCCAAGGAATACTGAACCTCTGACCCAAGGCGGCAGAGAACGTGGATCCGATAAGCACATGAAGAGCTTCTGAACACTTTCCCGGAATCTCTTGGCTTTTTCCACCACGATCCGACTCCGACTCCTCCCCCCCCCCCCCAAAACGGCCGTTCCCCCCCACCCCGCCACATAGACGGCCCTTTCTGCCCGCAGCGTTATTTCATAGCTCCAGCGTTTACCATGGCGATGCATCTGCCAGGCCCTGAATGGCGGTATTCACGGAGGCCTCGTGGCTACAGCGGCGGGTAGCGGCTGCGTTTCGGACGCACAGAGAGGGGTCTGATTCACCCCTCACGCTCCCTGCCTCGGCCCCATAATGGCGGGGCTGTTGTGGGGTGGGTGGGGTTGGGGTGGGGGGGACGGGGGACGGGGGGAAGAGGACGATTCCGCCGCCCGCCGGGTTCACAAGCGCTTTGGACTGGGATCGCCGTGGAAACAGCTGCAAGGCCTTTTTGGGTCCCGCTGTCTCCACGGCGATGTGAGGGGGCTCAGTGTCCCCCCGTGCCCACCTGCAGCACAATGCGCCCGGGGGGGGGGGGGGGGCACAATGTGCCCGCTGTTTCCCTCAGGACCAGCGCAGCCCTCAGCAGGGCTTAAAAGGCACCCCCCACAGCTGTTCCCGAAAAGCGCCTCCATTTTCATCCAGCAACGTGGTTTCAGTCGTTTTAAAAATTCTCCCAAAAAACAGCCAAAATATGTACTATGCTCTCCGCAGCCCATTAGCCCCCAGTGTGTGAGGCGTACAACAACCTGCTTGACAAGGCAGCTGCTCCTAAGATCAAATCACACCATCACACACTGACTGTAGTCACTGAAGACAAACTCAATTTCCCATAGTGCACGGAAAAGTCACCGTCGCTGAGGTCTACAAAGTTTCGGTGAAATGCGTGATGGGACTCTCTCACAATGCCAAAGACAGTTAGAATATAATTTGAAAAAGCTTTTGAACAAAAAACTAAAATAAAATATGTAATCATGTTATATTTGGTATAAATATAGGTAGAAATATATAGTGAGTCCTATAACATTTGGGACAAAGACCTATTTTCTTCTTAAATTTGCCTCTACTCCACAATTTAATATTTGTTATCAAAAAATTAATATGTGGTTAAAGTGCACATTCTGTGGTTTTATGGAGCTCAATGTAAGTACCATAAGTAAGAGCACCCTTTATAGGCATCTCGGGCTGATCGCACAGAAGCTGTTTCCCCCGGCGCCTCTGGCCACCGTTACATTCCTGCCCTTTTCAGTTCAGGGCTCCTAGACTCAATATCAAAAGAATGATTCACACTTTACCTTGCCTTCATTTTTCAATTCACAACCTCTGTCAACAGGCCTCTAGCTCTCCATCAACCTGCCAGAGAAACACCCTCAACTCCATAGAAGTATAACCCTCAACTCAATAGAAATAGCACCTCAACTCAATAAAATATAGCCTCAGCTTAGAAATATAACCCCAACTTGATAGAAATATACCCTTAACTCGATAATAAATATACCCTCAACTCAATATAAATACACCCTCAACTCGATATAAATATACCCTCAACCCAGTAGAAACATACTCTGAACTCATCAGCTCTCAAGCTGTTTTTCTCATTCCGGCCCGCCAGTCTGAGCGAAACTGACTCACGTCGATCCTTCGTGTGGAAAACGAGAGTGTTCAATCTTACGTTCCACAGCCCCGGTCATTACCGCCGTTATTGAACGACACGAGTTTGGATCAGTCTGGAGGCTCCACACACAGGGCCCCTGGGAGAGGGACGTAAGGAAAGGCACTGTAGGGACGACGAGGTCCTTGCGTAGAGCGCACCTTAAGCGCATCGTCATGCAGCAGGGACAGGCTGGCTTTATGACGCCGGCGATAACCGTCGGCCAAGAAGAGCCTCCTCAAAGCAGCTCCCTTTGTCATTCTTTTGTCTGCCCCTCGTTCAGCGGGCAGCAGAAAAAACCACTGTGGACGCAGGGTTTTACGTCGCTGGGTCCATGTGCTCCACGCGATCCTTTGAAGACCCTCTTCTTCCTTAAGGACAGAACAATCTCAAGATGTGTTTTCAAGGAGATGTTTTGGTTTGGTCGGGTTGTCTCCCCCCCCCCCCCCCCCCCCCCCACCCCCATTTCTCCCTCCTCGCAGGGACATAATGGAATGCAGGAGGGAGCTCTGGTAACTGCAGGGATTTTCCTTTGCATAATTTACAAGTCTAAATGAATGGATGATTTTTTTCCCAAATTGTTTTCATTGATTTCCTTTTTTTGGTGGTGTGGTGGTGTTGGGGGGGGGGGGGGGGGGGGGGGCGTGTGTGGGGTTTAGGGTCAGTGGGCGGGGCGGAGTGCAGACACTTGGTGGTCTGATTTAATGCCTGTTTTAGGAAAGGGCCCCGCCCCACAGAGACATGAGCCCATTTACAGCTAAGGGAGGTTGGGGGGGGGGGCATTTTATTGTGGCAGAACCATTGTGGAGGAGCAGAGGGGGGCCGTGATTGATTTGGCAAAGTCGGGTCGGGGTGGGGGTGGGGGGTCGCCCCAGTTGTCTCGCTGGTCGTGTGCAGCGAAAGGAACAATTTGGCGAGCAGCACAACAACAGCCCCGCACAAGAGGGAACATATGGCCCCAATGAGAACAGAGCCTCATGAATACCATGCAGATGTGGGTGCAGGAAGGGGGGGGGGACCCCGTTCCATATGGTGCCTTAACCCCCCTGGATTGTCCCCAGCTGGCTGCAAGTCTGTGTGCCGGTCGGTGCTTACGTCTAAAGTGTGTGTGTGTGTGTGTGTGTGTGAGGGGGGAGCAGCAGAGAGGAGCCTTCTGGGTAATGTGCTCCCCAGGCTGGGTGGTCAGGTCAGGTAGCGATGGCAAACCCTGTCAAGGTTGCAGTTACAACCGGGTAACTGGACAGTTCTGGGGTTTCTAATATCACCTGCCTTTGGGCCTGGGTGGGGTCCCCCGGTGTTAGCGCTGTGTGTTTCTGGGGCTCGTTACACAGAGAGCCCCGTCAGCGTCGGGTCTCCCGTTTAGACCCGTCACAACCGCCCCTGAAACCAGGCCAACGGGACAGCGCCAGGGGCCAGCATCAGGCTGGTTTTCACAGGAAGCCTGTTACAGGAAGCGGTCACTCGGCCCCCCCACCCCCTGCCCCACGCACGCAGGGAACACAGGCAGGGAATCTGCTCCGTCACTGCCTGGCTTGTGTCCTGTAAACTCACCATCTGTTCCCCTGATGAACACTCGCACTATAGGGCACAAACTGGGGAGGTCCTGACAGCCCCTCTCATCTGAACTGGGCGGGAAGGACATTCAAGAGGATTCAGGGGCACCACCCCGTCGACCGTGGTATAGGAATAGGGAACAGGCTTGGGGTTACGTTCCAACAACATAACTTGCCATTTTGCTGTGGTTAGGAGGTATAAAAACAGCCAGGTGGACAGAGCCAACAACTATATTTAAAAAAAACGAGTCCACCATCCATTTGTATTAGCCTATCGTTTTTTTTTACTTTCTTAAGACTAGAAAGTAGAAAAACGGAGAGAGAAGGGGTAACGGAGCAGAAACGGTATTTATCGATATCGGCCCCAGAATGTTAATATTGTGCACCCCAACTTTTGAATTAGTATGTTAACATGTGCTCCTTTTGATAAGTCAAAGTTTGAGTCCATGTTGTATTTAACATCAAGATGTTTCCGCAGAACAGCTAACATGTTGGCTTCATTTGAATATATCATTGGAAATTTACAAAACGACCCGGGTCATGAATTTTTTGTTGTGGATTGTCTTGTATCGTCTTTTGTTTACCGAACAAAAGCACATAGCACAATCTTAAAGCTAACAAACCCGATCTGAGGCTTCTGTTTCCGGAACAAAAGTCGATGTTCTCTGCACCATTCGTGGCGATAGTTTCATTTTTCGCATCTAATGGTGCGTAAAAACTGAGCCGGGCGATCCTTTGTTGAGCCGGACCTCGAGTAGAAGCCTGGGTCGACAAGCTTTGACAATGGTTCCTAAAAGTTCTCGCGCACTGACAGTGACGAACACCCCCGGCCCCCTTCCTGGAGGTTTACAATGATGAAGAGGAAGGAAGAGGAGCACCTTAAACCATCCCCCCCCCGTCCCCCGCCCCTAACCGCACACGCTGGGGCCGGCCTGGTCTCAGGCTGATCTCCGAGGACAGAATTGGGGGTGACAGCTGAGGATCGGGGCGTGTGAAGTACTGTCCCCTTTTGGGGAGCATCTCCTGGGCGTTCCTCTTCAGGGTGGGGGGAGAGTTGAGGGTGGGTGGGTGGGTGGGGGGGGGCTCACAAGGAAGAATGACGGCTGTCGTTACGGAGACAATTCCTTGTTCCTTCCTTCCTGCACAAGTATGTTGTGTTAACCCATTGTAACATAACGATGAACAGGCCATTCAGCCCAGCAATGCTCGCCTTTTCCTACCACTAAAGGGTACTTAACTGCTCAGTTTGCCTAAAAGCTAAATAGTATCTAGCACTGTATCAAGCCTGGTCTTGAAACACCCCAGTGTTTCTGCCTCCGTTAGTGTCCTGCCAAGCTATTCCACACAGTGACCAAAAATACTTCCTAATGTCTGTGTGGAATTTGCCTAACTGTGTGCTTGTCTGTCCATACAGGGTCGGTGTATCAACTTCACCAGGGTGAAAGAGGAATCGGCAAGGGCCCCCCCCCCTCATGCCCACAAACCCCAGCCCCCCCCGCCGGACTACACACCGTTGATGGAGCCCCCCAGCAGAGAGCCCCCCACCACCCTGAGCCGCCCTCCCCCCGGGCCCCCCCCGGCTCGCACCCCGCCCGGCCCCCCAGGACCCCCGCCCTCTCGCCCCCCTCCCTCCCTACAGAACAGCCCCTGAGAACAATCAAACCACCCCTACCCCCCCAATACAGTGCCGTGCACACGTTCCAAAGATCACAGCTATGACCAAAATAAATAAATACATGACATATTATATTTATTGAATACCATAGTTGCTCCCAAGAGCTATGAGGTTTGTTGCTGGACAGCAAGATGATTAATTGTTTTTAAAAGAATGCAACTACTGAATATCCAACAAAATGTTGAGGATAAATTCTGATTAGATCTGTAACAATTCAAGGATAGATGGAACAATTTTTCCTTGTTCAAGATTTTGCAGAAAGTCCCATTTGTATGGTCGAGTTGTAAAATTGGGGCTGTTAGCAAGCTGACCCACTCCCCCTCTACAGCATTTAAGATGGCCTAGTCCAGTAACTGATTCACTCAAATTGTGTTCTTTTTTTATATTCTTTGAGTATCGAACTAGTTATGTGAAGATTGTAAACTAGTTATGTTTAACTAGTTATGAAAGATTATCGACTGTTGCTAGTATGCAAGGCTGGTTTTTGTAAAGATTGTGATTGTGAGCTCCACAGAAACGTGGATTGTGATTTTTTTTTTTCTCTTCAAGCAACAAGTTGGCTGTGATCGTGGAAGCTTTTGGTACGTGTCGAGAACCACTTTTGTTTAGCTGAAAGGAGAATGAAATGAATGAACTTGATGTACATTTTTGACAGAGAGCTTTTGAATGGACAAAGGAACGTTTGTCACGGAATGTAGAATTCGTTTTGCCCGCTCACAAGGAATGCTGTATCCGTATAATGTCCAGCTAACTTTTCCTCTTTTTTTTTTTTTTAGCTTTTAATCCTTTTTTAACCTCCCTTTTAAAACCCAGCATAGTCTGGCCAATGCCTCTGGAAGCATACTTAATGTCCACATCATAAACGTATTCCATAAAGCGGTTTTAAAGAAAACAAGCCAGCAAACACACTAAAAACTGCAGGGCAGTTTAGAGCACCTAATTTATTAACCCACGGTCAACACCAGGGGTGTCCAATCGGAAAGGGCCCAGTGGGTGCAGGTTTTTGTTTCGTTTAGCCGAGCACACAGACAACCTGATTCAATAAAGCAATTCAATCAAGTCCTTGATAAGTAGAATAAGGTGATGGACAAAAAAATAGAAAAAACCTGACACACCAGCTCTTCTCAGATAAGATTGGACATCCCTGGTCTTGATGAAGGTACTTGAATATGACAAGGTGTCTTACTGAGACCTAGGACACTGTGCGTAGTGCTAACATTTCAGTTAGCGTCTCTATACCAGATAGTACCTTCTTCAAATGATAAGTTGTTTGGTCTGATTTTCCTTTGAAAATGTGGATATTGTTAAGCTTTATTTAGCACTGCCCAGACATATGAAGTGGACATACTGCCAGAAGATAACATACATTTGTTTCATGTTCCATTGTTGTCCAGACACCTTGTATTGTTTGCAGTTCTGTTTCTTTGATTTCATAAACTGCATTTCCATAGGTGTGAATATATTTGACTTATGAATGTCAAAATTGAAATGGCCATTGTGCACATTACAATTGAAGTTAATCAACTACATAAGATAAACCCTACCCTAGACACTTTTCAGAGTAGACAGATTGGAAAAAATAGAAAAACAAAACATTGATTAAGGCCAATCAATCTTCCACAACCAATTTTTGGATGCAACCAGTGTTTGAAAGCAGGTTGTGCACTCATGAATTCTTTAGCAAATTGAAAGCAATCAAAGCTATCAGAGGAGTAGAAAAACTGCATTGAAGAATTTCTGGCAGTAGCAAACTCCGTTTCTGGGTTTGGTGCAAGATTCAATTTGAGAAAACTTGACAAATGGCATAGTAACAGATGCAATGCATTTAATGTAAACTTTATGTATGAAATAGTTCCTTGTACCCAAAATGTTGTCTCGTCTCTTTGAGGCAGACCTTTTTTGGAGGTGTATCTATCATGTTCTCCAGCAAAGCTCTGACTTTAGATACTAAATTGACAACATTGTTTGCTTTTATTATAATGTTGACAGGAGGTGTGATGAAGCTTATTTAGTGTCCTTTCTTCCATTCATGGCACTATTAAAGTTTGAAGCTTTCTTGGTAATTCTGTTGTGTTTCTTGTTTCTGGTTTCTTTCTCTCTCTCGCTCTCTCTCTCTCTCTCTCATTTATTACTCATTCAAGTATGTGAAAGGTAACTTATTTTCACCTTGTATCAAGTTATTTAAGTTAAACTGACTGAATCAAGTGAAGGGACCACGAATACATAGTCACCGAACACAACACGTCAGACCAAATAATGTGGGGATCTTTAAAAAACAAAACACAGTACAACCAATTTCTTATTCATAGCAAACCATAATATTTTACTAAAAACACCCTCACACACACACACACACACACACACACACACACACACACACACACACACATACACACACACACTAGTTCTCCATCTGAAAAATGATGGCACAATTTACATTTGTGTTGCCAAAAGCATAGCAAGGAACATGTGAAACATCAGATAACAAACAAAGAATAATAATAGCATACTCACTCGTTTGAAAGGCATCCAATGAGCCTTGGGTTGTGCTTCAAGTTCAGCGATAGAAGGTAGGCCGTCTCTCCTGCGCCGTTGAGTGCTCTGGCTTGGCAGTTGATGAGCTTACAAAACGGTGTTCCACAATAAGCAGTGTTTGTTGGGGTATCTCAACTTTAAAACAGTTCCTGAATGACAGCAGTTGAACAGGGAAGCTAACTATCGATATAGCATAATGTAACGTCAAGCAGGGCTTTTACATGGCTGAGTCGCAGGTTGGCCGCTGCTTTTTAAAAAGCGAAAGCCATCCGACTTTGGCAACGACGACAATTTTCTCCTGGTTCGACTTCTCGGTTATCTTCTGAGATCCAGTTTTATGTTTATTTCGCTTTCTTGTACCTAGGATGCCTACATTTGCTCGCTTCTTCACTAGCCTAGTTTACGAGATTATTTGAAAATCTCACCGCCAAAACTAGCCAACAGTTGCGTCATCACAACAGCCAACAGATACGACACATTTGGACAACATACTCAGGCAAATTTCCACATCATAACATGTTGCCTACCACAGATAACTTAGATAAGATAAGATTTGTGTTAGCAGTACATTCACTGCATACGTATTACAAAATTAAAATGTCGGTTACAATGATGACATTTTATGTGAATCAAGGGTAAACCACGTTCCGTTAAAGGACGTTATATTGAATTCAAAACATTCCATAAAAATGCTTGACTTGAAGAACATAAAACCCATGTTCACACTGTGTTTTATAACGGTTACATGAAAGAGGTCACAAACTATTTTAACTTCAAATGTATTCAAGACTAAGGTGAATCAACAGCTTCCAAATGAGGTTGTTGAACAGGTGTGTTCGAGTTCTTTTTTCATAATCCTTGTTAACATTTTAACACAATACAGGTTTGGCTCATTATGATTTCCCTCGTCTTAGGGAACAAAAAGAAAATTATTATTCAGGAAAGTATCGAATTAAGTATCGTATTTTGTTGGGTAAATCACATCAGAGTCTTTTTACACAGATGCTTCTGAACTAAAATCAAGTGAAATTGCAGGTAAAAACCCTACCGGCAGTTTTTTGACAAGCTTCCCTCTGACATATGCTTGCAGCGTAGTTAAAATGGCCGCGGTTTCATGTGTCATTCAAGTAGATGAATCGACAGTGGCACTATGGAGTGGAGAAGATGTCTCAGAAATGTGTCTCTTGCAGTTTCAAAATCACAGCAGTGATCCCCTTCACTTAAACGTCACATCTGTTTGCTCAAACTGCCTGCACGTTATCGTCTATTAACAGCGCGTTGACTAAATGTTTTCATAACATCAACTTCGCAACGGATTTCTCCGAACAAATGTCATGTCCATGTCGTCGCACATCACAGGCCTTGACGTGACAGAACGACTTCGTTTCTGCGCACAGGTCACGCAAGTGTTCGTCAGTTCCCAGTCACATTCATAATTCACAGCGTCATTTCTGTCACACTGCTTTAAGTCTAACTGGAGAACACTTTCTGATTTAGATTTCAGGCATTTTACTGATGCTCTTTTTCACAGAGACTTGCAAGGCCTAAATTGATAAATCACCAACATTCCATATTGCAATTGTGTAATGGTCAGGCCATAACATCCCAATTACCTGTATTAGCTATCTCACTTCCTATTTGGATGTCCTTTTCAGAGAATATGGAAAGATAGCTTGGCTGTAATATATTGGTATTTTCCCTTGTCTACAAGCCTAATTGTTGGTTTGGTTAACTTTACACTTAATGATTTTAAATGGGTCTTCTCTGCCGTTTTTGGTGTAATGACCTGACCAGGCTGAGGCCAACGCTCACGATTTGTGCTTTAGTAAGTGGATGTGGATAAGAGCAACTGTTAAGCTAATAACACAGCTAATAACTACAAAGTAATGTGTAATTAAATGTAGTGTAGTTTGATGTATGTAGCATAGTGTCATTTAACATAATGTAGTGTAATGTAATGCATAGAAGGAGGCCATTTCCTGTGGATGGGAGAAGCTCATTCTGGGCAGGCAGTACTGATGTTGGGCAGGGACATGGTAGCACAAGCATCTGTTTTAGAAGGGGGGGATCTCCCTCAGCGTGCCCGTACACAAAGCACCCCCAGTTTAAACCTGGCAGCGCACTCTTTCCCTCCCCAGAATACAGCTCCGGTCCGTATGTGTACAGGGAGGGGAGTCTGGCCTGGCGTTACAACGCTGACAGATCACACCAGTTCATATCTTATCAAACTTTATCCCTGCCGTGAGGAAGAGGAGGAGAATAGGGTCTGAAGGAAGTAACTTTAAAACCACATTTCTGGAAATATCTGGAAAACCTGGACAGGAGTAGAGTGGAGTCGAAGACTTGAAGAAATGACAGTGGAAATGTTGACCACACTCACCACGGTTCTGCCTCAGCAGTTGGGACAGAACGCAGAAGGCAGCAATACAACTTTTGCCTTCTGAAAAAAAGAAGCGTCACTTCCTATGTTATTGAAGGTAATAAAAAGATGACCCTTTACCTCTGTGTAGGTTAAAAGATGGTTTTGGACAGAAACGAGTCGGCCTACATACTCCGACATTAGGAACGCGTAGCAACAGTTTAGTCACAAATTATTTAAACAGCATATGAAGAAGGGCAGTCTTTATAGCCGGTCCTCTTTCACAGCCAAGTTCTGACACCCAGTTCCGAGTAGTCGGCCCCCCTAAAAAAAAGTGTGGTTCAGTCTGACACTGAGAGACCCCTGTATTAGCGGGTGGCGTTGTGTAAACGTTGTGGTGGCGCTGGGTAAACGTTTGGCTGGCAGACCTGCGGAGTCCTCTGGGTTCAGCCTGAGCAGTGGCATGCGTCAGAGTGTGGGAGGAATAACATGGGCGTGACTAACGCTGGCCAGCTCAACACTGCAGGAAGCTCAGCGCCGTTTCAGGTTTTTATTCTTTAAACGTGTCCCTTTGTGTACTCAAGAGAGTCCCCGTGAGATATAGGGTCTATTTTACAACAGAGCCCTGGTTAGAAAAGTGCTAGGAAGTACAGTATTAGTGTTATAGTTGGATAGTTGTAAGTAAAGACCTAAGAAGCATTGTGAGGTTGGCACTTCATTTGTGAAAAAAGACATTCTACTGGACAAGGACAGCTAGGTCATCGACCAACTTGGACCTCCGATCCATGGCGATGTCTGACCAAGAAGGTGAAACCAGCCAAAAGTCTCTTAATCAGGGTTTCTCAAATTCAGTTTCACGGTGTGCTGGTCCCCCAAGGACACGTTTTAGATCCCACGTCTTTTAGGCGCTGGACTAGAACGAAGACTTACAACCACACTCATGCTTTATGGATAATATTGAACAACCAGTTTCAATATTGAAACCCATGAAAAACCAGGAGACCCCCCCAGGACTGGAGTCTGGACCCCTCCGGTTTAAAACTAGTGTTGTTTCTGGTTGAGGCCCCAGAGAATGGCAGTGCTGTGGGCGATTCAGGGTGGAGCTTGCCTGGAGACTTGGGCTGTTCCTTGCGGCTCCTTGGTGTCAGCGGTGACCTTACTGTATACACGTCTCCCGTCTACATGTGGCATTTGCCAAGTCTCCCAGCGAAAGGTTGTTTTGTTTTTTTTATATAAAGAAAAGAGGAACGATACCTTGAGGTGTTAGTGCGCACACGTTCAGCGAGACGAGATTTATTCTCCCGTGGCATTTCGAGGTGACCCGCGAGTGATCTTTATCGTGCACCGCTCTGGCAAAAACCGCTTTGTTGTAGCGCCGATGTGAATACTTTCGCATTTCACTCGATATAAGCCACAGCCTTTCCATGACATTTCCTGCCATTTTAAATGATGAGGGGGGACAGAAAATGCCACTGAGCAGTCTGGGAACATAAAATTAAATTTGGGACGCATTCCCTTGGGAGGGGGAGGAATTTTATTTTTTCAATTTTTTTTTGCGGGAATTTCGAAAGAGAGCGTACCCGAAGCGGAACAGGGCGCGTAAGATTTCGTCTGGGGTCTCCGCGTGGGACAATGAACACTTAGGACTCCTTGTGGACTCCCATCAATGGGGGCTTTCTGTGGGCCAGCAGCAGCAGCGGTGGGGCTGGTGTTTGTTTAGTGGAGGTCTGCTCGTGGAGCCCTGCCCACTGCCCATGAATGCTGCCTTCAGAAGACCTCCGAGAGCCCAGAGCAATAATCACCCCCCCCCCCCGCTCATTTCCCACGAGCTCCACAAAACCCATTATCTGCCCAGAACAGACTCATCATAGACACCGCTTTCAGTGAACATGCTATTCAGATACCAGCAGGGATGGGCACTAAAAATACACTACAATTATGTACTTACAAAATACCCCCAAAATGCCGATCTGTTAACTGCAACCAAAATGGAGGTGTAGGTTGAAGGTTGTGTGATGTAGGTATATACAGAGGTGTATGCTGAACAAGAAGGCGGTTAGCTATACGAGCTATATTACATATTAATCACAAACGGGCATTGTGCATGAATTTAAAACACCTCCCATCTGTGGCATGACACTGACAGTCCAGCATCAGGGCTATACCCATGCTGGAGGCATTATGGGAATTTGAGGCCTGTGAACCCCAATTGTGGGGATGAACGGTGGCAGGGTGGGGGGGGTCACACAGTCCAGTCTCTGTGGAATGACCCCCACATCCCAGACCCCCAGACCCCAAACCCCCTCCTTGGAGAACCACCAGGGAAATACAGGAAGGAAGCTTGGTGTGGGCAGAATGGGTAACCCGACACAGGTGACCTCAGACAGACCTCTGAATCCTCCCAAATCACCTCATTAACCGCCGCCCTGAACAAGACTGTGAACTGTGTATTACTCCAAAGAGACTGAAACAAGTCACCCTATAAAAGAGACTGCGTTAAACTACAGAGCAATGAGAGATAGATACACTGCAAAACATGAATACAACTTAAAATAAAAAATAAAAAAATAACAAATTAAAACATTCGCTTTTACAAAACTGGATCTATGTTGGAGTTTTAGGTTTTCTATGCATATTGCGCCATCTAGTGGTCACATAGATAAATATGAATACAGTTCCTGTGTTAACCGGACTTGGCGCGTGTAAGTATATTGTTCAAGGCAGGCGACCCCAAATCAGTGCCTGGAGGGTATCACTCTTACACACTCCTCACAGGACATCTCTGTCAGCAACTTTTATTTCTGAACTGGATCTTTCCTTTGCACAATACATAAATAGAACAATCCATGTTAAACAGCTTTACAAAACCATTGGCAATATCCTCAGACTAGTTTCCGTGAGTAAATTCATCAGCTTGGTTGACCAGCCCCACACACAGGTGTGAGTCAGGCTTCCTCCTTTCGGGTTACAGTACACCCCTCCTTCTGGTGGGGGGTTGGGGAGGAGGGGTGTGTGTGAGAGTGTCCTGACTCTGGAGGGGGGCCATGTCCCAGAACACACCATAACCGAGCGTCTTCCTGTCAGCGCTAATCCTCACACACACACAAACACACACTCAGGGGCACTTCTCCACTCTGGAAGAGTGTGCCGGGGAGGGGGGGTTACGCTTTCCTCTTGTTCTTCTGCATCCTCTTGCCCAGCCGAGCCCCCTTCTGCGCCCCCCTCACCATGCCCTTAAACTGGCCCTGGAGCTTGGCCTTCTTCCTGCAGAGACCACAACACACCAGTCAGTACAGAGCTGTGGCTTACACACACACACACACACACACACACACACACACACACACACACACACACACACACACACACACACACACACACACACACACACACACACACACACACACACACACACACACACACACACTAGGGGGTCAGCAGACCTGGGGCCCAAACACACACACACACTGTGCCTAAAGCCTGGCTTTTCAAC
>NC_083777.1:29878778-30038778 GCF_963514075.1 Conger conger | reverse complement strand
CCATCACGAACAGGATGACCTTGACGAAGCTCAGCGCAGCCTTGACGATCTCCCGGGTGCGGGACATCAGGAGCATGACCATGTTATGAAGCAACTGCTCCACGACCAGCCTGTCCATCAGATCTACAGAGAGAGAAACCACCATGTACAACATGCAGAGAGAAACCAGCCTGTCCATCAGATCTACAGAGAGAGAAACCAGCCTGTCCATCAGATCTACAGAGAGAGAAACCAGCCTGTCCATCAGATCTACACAGAGAGAAACCACCATGTACAACATGCAGAGAGAAACCAGCCTGTCCATCAGATCTACACAGAGAGAAACCACCATGTACAACATGCAGAGAGAAACCAGCCTGTCCATCAGATCTACACAGAGAGAAACCACCATGTACAACATGCAGAGAGAAACCAGCCTGTCCATCAGATCTACAGAGAGAGAAACCGCCATGTACAACATGCAGAGAGAAACCAGCCTGTCCATCAGATCTACAGAGAGAGAAACCGCCATGTACAACATGCAGAGACCACCATGTACAACATGCAGAGAGACCAACATGTACAACATGCAGAGACCACCATGTACAACATGCAGAGAGAAACCAGCCTGTGAGAGAAACCACCATGTACAACATGCAGAGAGAAACCATGTTCAACATTACCTTTGAACTCAAAGAGCAGTCGGGTGAGGGCCATCACAGTGCAGGTGATCATGGTGACCGAGCCGCTCAGACCAATGTACACCATCTGCAGGTACTGATCCAGACCCTCTGTAACACACACATGCCTTATTACACACACACACACACACAAACACACACACACACACACCTTATTACACACACACACACACACACACGCACCTTATTACACACACACACACACGCACCTTATTACACACACACGCACCTTATTACACACACACACACACACACACACACACACACCTTATTACACACACACACACACACACACACGCACCTTATTACACACACACACACGCACCTTATTACACACACACACACACACACACGCACCTTATTACACACACACACACACCTTATTACACACACACACACACACACACACACACCTTATTACACACACACACACACACACACACACACACACCTTATTACACACACACAAACACGCACCTTATTACACACACACACACGCACCTTATTACACACACACACACACACACACACACACACGCACCTTATTACACACACACACACACACACCTTATTACACACACACACACACACACACACACACACACACACACACGCACCTTATTACACACACACACACACACACACACACACGCGCACACGCGCGCACAGCGCGCACGCACACACGCACACACGCACACACGCACATTACACACACACACACACACACACACACACACACACACAGGCACGCACCTTATTACACACACACACACACACACACACACACCTTATTACACACACACACACTGACTCTCTCTCACACTCTCTCACACAGACAGGTGAAACAGCGCCCCCTGCTGGCCCACCTTTGGGGGTGCTGAAGAAGCGGATGTACGCGCGCGCCATGTCCACCAGGAGCGTGTACGCGTTCTTACGGGCTCCCACCGACATCTCCTTAGTGCAAATAATCACCTGAGCGGGGGAGAGGTCAGGGGTCAGAGACATATACTCTCATACACTCATAGCACTGCTTTCAGAACAAGCCAATAGCGAGCTCTCCAACTCAGCTGTTGGGATTCACAGAACATCCAAAGAAGCGGAGCTAATATAAAGAAAATGAGACTCTTACCTCGGGCAGCAGGGCGGTGATGAAGTCTGTGTGCTCCGCGGTCAGCTGCCTCACGATATGGATCAGACACTTCAATCTGGGCTGAGGAGGAGAACCAACAAACACGCTCACAACGCGGTCAGGACACGGTCAGGACACGGTCAGGACACGGTCAGGACACGGTCAGGACACGGTCAGGACAGGCGGGGTCAGAAAGCAGCCACACTTTAATCGCGCCTTGGTCAAAGATATTTATTATCCTTTATTTATACAGGGTAGGTTGACTGAGCATGCATGCTCTTTTACAGCAACTCCCAGTCAGTGCCCCCCCAATAACCTATCCTGCATGTGTTTGTACTGCGGGAGGAAACCGGAGTACCCAAAGGAAACCCACACAGACACGGGCAGAACATGCAGACTCCACACAGAGACGGGCAGAACATGCAGACTCCACACAGAGACGGACAGACCATGCAGACTCCACACAGACACAGGGAGAACATGCAAACTCCACACAGAAAAGTCCCAGTCAGGATTCAAACCCGGGATGTTCTTGCAGTGAGGTGACAGTGCTATCCCACTGCACAACAATTCCCTCCAAATGCGATCAAACCCCACACAATGTGATCAGGACGTGGTCATAAGGCGGTAGGACTGCAGTCAGGCTTTGGGCAGAAGGCTCGGGGCGACATGGCTCAGGCAGTAAGAGCAGTCGTCTGGCAGTCGGAGGGTTGCCGGTTCGATCCCCCGCCCGGGCTGTGTCAAAGTGTCCCTGAGCAAGACACCTAACCCCCAAATGCTCCTGACGAGCTGGTCGGCGCCTTGCATGGCAGCCAATCGCCGTCGGTGTGTGTGTGTGTATGAATGGGTGAATGGAGAAGCATCAATTGTACAGCGCTTTGGATAAAGGCGCTATATAAATTTACAGTTAAAAAGGTGAATCAGAGCAGGAGGACCCCCTCAGACCCCCAGACCCCGGGCCTTACCCTCTTGGCGGGGGATGCTGCGCTCTTCAGCGACCCCAGCAGCACCTGCTTCAGCTGCTCCAGGTTGGAGAGGACGAAACTGCGGCAGGCCTCCCTCTCCCCCCCGCACATCTCCTCCAGGACCCGGTACGCCTTCTTCTGCACCCCCGACTCCTTACTCTGAGAGACGGAGACACCCTTTACCCACACGCCCCCCTGCGACTGCTGCACACAGTATCAACGGACTTGCACTTCAGTCTTATTTTCTGTGTGTGTGTGTGTGCATGTGTGTGTGTGTGACTGTGTGTGTGTATGTGTCAGTGCGTAGGTGTGTAGGTGTGTGTCTATCATGTGAGTGTGCTTTTATGCTGGGAGTTATGTTAGCATGTCATTGTCTTCACACTGCATTGTGTCTCTATGATAAATTCAAATTGATTAGTGAAAAACATAGGAGTGAGTGTCAATAGACTGAACCACGTCACTCTAAACTGTTCTGAACACAGGAGCCAGTTTTAATACAGGTCTAAACCACAAAGTGGCCAGAGACCATCGTTAAAGCCCCCAGTTTATCTCCCAGTTAAAGCATTAACACACTGGCTACAGCTACACTCAGATAAGGAGCATCCTACCTCCAGGTGGAGGAAACAGAAGGACAGGTCAGAGAGCGTTAGTAAAGTATCCTACCTCCAGGTAAGGCCTCATGAGCTCGTAGGTCTGACTCATCGTCGCCTCATCCACAAACGGCGCCATGGCAACGACCAGGTCCATCACCGACAGCCTAGGACAACAACAACATTGCCTTAGCAACCAGCACCACGGCAACAATGACGTTCATCATCAGACTACACCAGCATTACTCAACTCCACGTCCTGTGGGCCCACAAGTACTTGCTCCGTGAAATCAGGTGGTTTGGCGCACGGTTGAAGCAAACACCGGCAGACACTGCGGCCCGCCGGACGTGGAGTTGAGGAGCCCTGAACAACACCACTGGGTGACCGATGAACTCCTGACATGGCTCTGCCCCTCACAGTGGTGAGGGAGAGAGGCAGTCATTACAAGCCATTAAAAGTCATTAAAAAGCAGGACGGGGTGTTAAAAAGCAGGGCGGGGTGTTAAAAAGCAGGGCGGGGTGTTAAAAAGAGGGCGGGGTGTTAAAAAGCAGGGCGGGGTGTTAAAAAGAGGGCGGGGTGTTAAAAAGAGGGCGGGGTGTTAAAAAGCAGGGCGGGGTGTTAAAAAGAGGGCGGGGTGTTAAAAAGAGGGCGGGGTGTTAAAAAGAGGGCGGGGTGTTAAAAAGCAGGGCGGGGTGTTAAAAAGCAGGGCGGGGTGTTAAAAAGAGGGCGGGGTGTTAAAAAGAGGGCGGGGTGTTAAAAAGAGGGCGGGGTGTTAAAAAGCAGGGCGGGGTGTTAAAAAGCAGGGCGGGGTGTTAAAAAGCAGGGCGGGGTGTTAAAAAGCAGGGCGGGGTGTTAAAAAGAGGGCGGGGTGTTAAAAAGCAGGGCGGGGTGTTAAAAAGAGGGCGGGGTGTTAAAAAGCAGGGCGGGGTGTTAAAAAGCAGGGCGGGGTGTTAAAAAGCAGGGCGGGGTGTTAAAAAGCAGGGTGGGGTGTTAAAAAGCAGGGCGGGGTGTTAAAAAGAGGGCGGGGTGTTAAAAAGAGGGCGGGGTGTTAAAAAGAGGGCGGGGTGTTAAAAAGAGGGCGGGGTGTTAAAAAGCAGGGCGGGGTGTTAAAAAGCAGGGCGGGGTGTTAAAAAGCAGGGCGGGGTGTTAAAAAGCAGGGCGGGGTGTTAAAAAGAGGGCGGGGTGTTAAAAAGCAGGGCGGGGTGTTAAAAAGAGGGCGGGGTGTTAAAAAGAGGGCGGGGTGTTAAAAAGCAGGGCGGGGTGTTAAAAAGCAGGGCGGGGTGTTAAAAAGCAGGGTGGGGTGTTAAAAAGCAGGGCGGGGTGTTAAAAAGCAAGGCTGGGTTACCGTGTGAACTCTGTGCAGTCCGGCCCGCTGAGCTTCTCCGTGGCCTTCTGCAGGAACGTGCACACCATCTGCAGGAGGAGAGACGGAAAGACCCGTTGGAGAACTGACCATGGAGGCCGTGGGCCTCCAGTTTGTTTCCGTGAAGACTGAAATACATACATCTCTTACGCCTCTACTGTTCCTTGAATGGCTAAAATGATTGCACATTGTTGCCATTTTTAGCTTTTTTACTTTCTGGTTTACATTACATTACATTATTGGCGTTTGGCAAACGCTCTTATCCAGAGCGACGTACAGTTGATTTTAGACTAAGCAGGAGCCAATCCTCCCCTGGAGCAATGCAGGGTTAAGGGCCTTGCTCAAGGGCCCCAACGGCTGTGCGGATCTTATTGTGGCTACACCCGGTATTAGAACCACCAACCTTGCGTGTCCCAGTCATTTACCTTAACCACTACACTACAAGCCGCCCCTGTATCATACGTCCGGTCAGTTATGGTCAGGTAGGACTATAATGGCTCACCTGTTGGTCGGTTATGGTCAGGTAGGACTATAATGGCTCACCTGTTGGTCGGTTATGGTCAGGTAGACCTTGATGGTCTCTAGCACAGCCATCCTGGAGGGGGCGCTCTCTCCCGGGGCAGGCTGAGTGCTGTACACGTTGAACAGGATGGGGAGGAAGTTCTTCGCAAAGCGACGGACCTCCGCCTTGTCCTCCTCTAAGGGAGAGAGATGCAGCAGCACGTCAAACACAACCAACCCAACTCACCACCATCTTACACAACCAACCACCCAGAACACAACTAACCACCATCTTACACAACCAACCACCCAGAACCCAACTAACCACCATCTTACACAACCAATCACCCAGAACCCGACTAACCACCATCTTACACAACCAACCACCCAGAACCCAACTAACCACCATCTTACACAACCAATCACCCAGAACCCGACTAACCACCATCTTACACAACCAACCACCCAGAACCCAACTAACCCCCATCTTACACAACCAACCACCCAGAACCCAACTAACCACCATCTTACACAACCAACCACCCAGAACCCAACTAACCACCATCTTACACAACCAACCACCCAGAACCCAACTAACCACCATCTTACACAACCAACCACCCAGAACCCAACTAACCACCATCTTACACAACCAACCACCCAGAACCCAACTAACCACCATCTTACACAACCAACCACCCAGAACGCAACTAACCACCATCTTACACAACCAACCACCCAGAACCCAACTAACCACCATCTTACACAACCAATGACCCAGAACCCAACTAACCACCATCTTACACAACCAACCACCCAGAACCCAACTAACCACCATCTTACACAACCAATCACCCAGAACGCAACTAACCACCATCTTACACAACCAACCACCCAGAACCCAACTAACCACCATCTTACACAACCAACCACCCAGAACCCAACTAATCTTACACAACCAACCATGTGTAATAAAGTGGTCGGTGAATATATAATGTATTAGTTTGGTTGGCAAGCATATATACACCCTTTCTTGGATAATACATCAGTATGCTTCACCACTTCCCCTACACTAAAAGTTCTATGGGAACCATACTAGACTCTCTTGGAATACATTCATAAACGCCCCAATAAAAGCCCGGGATCCCTGCAGTGTGAGTGTAACAGAGAGCGTGAGAGGACATGGGTGCAGTGTGAGTGTAACAGAGAGCGTGAGAGGACACGGGCGCAGTGTGAGTCTCAGGGAGAGCGCTGGAGGACACGGGCGCAGTGTGAGTCTCAGGGAGAGCGCTGGAGGACACGGGCGCAGTGTGAGTCTCAGGGAGAGCGCTGGAGGACACGGGCGCAGTGTGAGTCTCAGGGAGAGCGCTGGAGGACACGGGCGCAGTGTGAGTCTGAGGGAGAGCGCTGGAGGACACGGGCGCAGTGTGAGTCTCAGGGAGAGCGCTGGAGGACACGGGCGCAGTGTGAGTCTCAGGGACAGCATGAGAGGACACGGGCGCAGTGTGAGTCTCAGGGAGAGCGCTGGAGGACACGGGCGCAGTGTGAGTCTCAGGGAGAGCGCTGGAGGACACGGGCGCAGTGTGAGTCTCAGGGAGAGCGCTGGAGGACACGGGCGCAGTGTGAGTCTCAGGGAGAGCGCTGGAGGACACGGGCGCAGTGTGAGTCTCAGGGAGAGCGTGAGAGGACACGGGCGCAGTGTGAGTCTCAGGGAGAGCGCTGGAGGACACGGGCGCAGTGTGAGTCTCAGGGAGAGCGCTGGAGGACACGGGCGCAGTGTGAGTCTCAGGGAGAGCGCTGGAGGACACGGGCGCAGTGTGAGTCTCAGGGAGAGCGCTGGAGGCCAGTTGGAGGCGGTGGGGCGGACCTGACTCGCAGCTCTTGGTGATGAGGGTGCGCAGCGCCTGGCAGACGGTCAGCCGGAGGTCGGGTCGTTCGCTGACGACCGAGCCCAGCGCCCGCGCGATGCCCTTAAACGCCACGCAGAGGTCCACGGGCTTCAGACAGAACCCGGGAAGCATGGTCCAGATCTGCCCCGCAAAAACACAGGAAACGCATCGTCAGACACAGGACACGCATCATCAAACACAGGACACGCATCAATCACAGGACATGCATTACACAAAGGAAGCGCATTATCGAACACAGGAAACGCATCATCAGACACAAGACAGGCGTCATCAAACACAGGATACGCATCATGGAACAAACGCATCATCGGACACAGAAAAAAAGGCAACAAACACAGGAAATGCATCAAACAACGCAGGAAACGCATGATCGCATCACCAACAGTTGACAACATGCTCCCACAATTTCCTTTCCAGCCGCAACCTGTTGCCAAAGCTACGGTTTCATTGGAGCACACACGAGTTATACTTTCAGAGGTAAGCAGGTGATGATATTTTTCTGATAGTTTCTTTCTTACCTGCAGCTGCAGGGTCTGGTAAACCTTGGCCTCCAGCTTCTGTCCTGCTTTCTCCAGCTCCTCAGCTGCAACGCAGAGATAAGAGAGACTCAGGACTGCAGACCTGCAGTACGGTCGCACTGACTCCACCCGGGCAGCAGGGGGCGATAGAGGTACTGCAGGTACACTGAGGTCTCACACTGACTCCACCCGCACAGCAGATAGAGGTACTGCAGGTACACTGAGGTCTCACACTGACTCCACCCGCACAGCAGGGGGCGATAGAGGTACTGCAGGTACACTGAGGTCTCACACTGACTCCACCCGCACAGCAGATAGAGGTACTGCAGGTACACTGAGGTCTCACACTGACTCCACCCGCACAGCAGGGGGCGATAGAGGTACTGCAGGTACGCTGAGCTCTCTCACACTGACTCCACCCGCACAGCAGGGGGCGATAGAGGTACCGCAGGTACCCTGAGCTCTCTCACACTGACTCCACCCGCGCAGCAGGGGGCGATAGAGGTACTGCAGGTACGCTCAGCTCTCTCACACTGACTCCACCCGCGCAGCAGGGGGCGATAGAGGTACTGCAGGTACGCTCAGCTCTCTCACACTGACACCCCCCGCGCAGCAGGGGGCGATAGAGGACGAGGGGGGGGGGGGCCGTACCTCTCTGCCGGAGCGTGGCGGCCAGGGGCAGGAAGTAGGAAGTGAAGTAGGCCAGCTGAGTGTTCTTCACGTGATCTCGGATCACGGGGATCAGCCAGCTGCGGGGGAACTCCATGTCGTCTCTGAAAACGGGCCGCAGACAAACCCCCCTCAGTGGGACAACACGCAGAAGCCATGCTTCATAACGAGGAATAATTCATGTTGTCATTTTTTTTTTCTTTCATAAAACTGTCTGGTGGCATGCACAGACAGCACAGATGATAGACAGCTGACCAAGAATGAAAAACCACAGCCAACGCTGAATTTCTAAAGCATATGCTAGTTGACTACATTACATTACAGTTGTTTAGCCGACACTTTTATCCAAAGCGACTTTACAGTTGATTCGACGAAGCATTGGCCCTGAGAGCAAATGAAGGGCCTTCCTCAAGGGCCCAACAGCTGTGCGGATCTTATCCCCGCCCTGATTAAGACCGGACTCGGCCGTGGTGACGGTGGGGGGGGGGGCTCACTGTGCACCGGTGATCTGCAGGGGCACGGCGGTCAGGACCACCTCCGGGCCCATGGCCTCCACGGCCCCCCCGAACGCCAGGTCCAGCTCCCCCCCGAAGGGGAACTGTGGGGTGGCACGGAGATCGCTGAGGGACTGCAGGCTCTGAGGAACACACACACACACACACACACACACACTGTTTATGTCACATTACACTGCAGGGAGACACTGGAGCAGAAACACAGCAGAAAGGCAGTAAAAGAAATATATACCTGCTTCATGCCCTGTGGCAGGATTACTAAATTCAATAACTACACCGGGAAAAACCCAGAACAGCTCTTTTTACTTCAGTCCATGTTCCAAATCTGTAAAAAGAGCTGTTCTAGGTTTTACTCAGTGCAGTTATCCAGCGAACTCGGTAATCCTGCCTTATGGGTTTTAACTCAGTGCAGTTATCCAGCTAACTCAGTAATCCTGCTTTGTGGGTTTTACTCAGTGCAGTTATCCAGCTAACTCAGTAACCCTGCTCTGTGGGTTTTACTCAGCGCAGTTATCCAGCTAACTCAGTAATCCTGCTTTGTGGGTTTTACTCAGTGCAGTTATCCAGCTAACTTAGTAACCCTGCTCTGTGGGTTTTACTCAGCACAGTTATCCAGCTAACTCCAGTAACCTGCTCTGTGGGTTTTACTCAGCGCAGTTATCCAGCTAACTCCAGTAATCCTGCTTGGTGATACAGGCCCCAGGTCTGGCCACAAGAGCGTCAGTTCCCCCCGATAGAGCAAATATCGAGCCCCACCCATGGCCACGCCCCCCACCTCTCACCTTGGTCATGATTGGGTGAGCCTGTTGTCCTGCCACCCGATAGAAGGAGCCCAACACCTGGAACACGAACGGCCAGGAGGCGTGGAAACGATACGAAAGTCCCTCCTCCACCGTCCTGACGGACAGGAGAAACACATTAAACACAAGCCCCTCCCCCACCGCCCTGACGGACAGGAGAAACACATTAAACGCAAGCCCCCCCCACAGACACATCACAAAGACTGTATAAGCCCTTTCCACCTGTGGAACTCACCGGAACATCTTACAGATGTAGGGGGCGTGGCCAGTGGAGGCAGTGGGCGTGACTAGGCCGATCTCTGCCATGTGTGGAGCGACACACTCGGTCAGAAGGGTCTGGGGGGGCGGAGGGTGGTGAGAGGAAGAGCTGACTTTACACACACACTCAGGGCCAATACTGGACCATCAATTACATTATTAAATTACATTTTATCCAAAGCGTCGTACAGTTGATTAGACTAAGCAGGGGACGATCCCCCCCCCCCCCAGGGCAATGTGGGGTTAGGGCCCAACAGCTGCACAGGTCTTATTGCAACTACACAAGCACTGGGAAAGCACCTTCACCACAAAGCTATAAGCCGCCCAAGGGCCTATCAAGATTGATATGATTTTTCATAATTAATCAGGAAAAAGGTATGTGCCGACCTTCAGCGTCTGCGTTGCCGTGGAGACGACCTGTGAGTGGGGGGACAGCAGGCAGGACATGGTGGTGGAGAAGAGGCGAGGCAGGTGTCCCAAACTCAGAGAGCTCTGCAGACTGGGAGAGACACACAGAAATCAGGACAAGCACTTCCTCAGGTCACCACCGAGGGGTCAAAGGGGAATGAGAGCGGACCGGCCCTTCTGTCTGAGAGTAGACCACACTGACGTTACTCAGAAGCCTCTTACCTGGACAGGTGAACGTGCGCCTTCTCCATGACAGCCAGCCAGGCCAGCAGGGGCTGCAGGTCGTTCTCACTGGGCAGGTAATCGTACAGAGCCTGGAATGAACACACACGCACACGCACACAAAGTAGGTTCTCACAGTCAAGATCTGGGTGTTGAGTTCGGGGCTCAGGGTGTGTGTGTGAGTGCGCGTGCGTGATTGGTAGATGTTGGCGCTCACAGTAATATTCTGGGCTCAGGGTGTGCGTGTGTGTGTGTGTGAGTGTGAGTGTGTGGTAGGGGTAGTCTCTCACAGTGATGATCTGGGCGTTGAGTTCAGGGCTCACGGTGCTGCTGTTGGGTTTGGAGCTGAAGAGCCGGTGGAAGGCCTGCATGGCGCTTGCAGTCACCAGCTGAGGAGGAAACACACCGAATCATTCATGATTCCTGAACGACAAATCTCCAAAGTTAAAACACATTGAATAAAGGACCCATCAGAACCCCAAGCCAGGCATCTGCACTGACAGCCAACCGGAAAAGCATAGAGCTCAGAGCAGGGACCCTTCATGATATCTATAATATTTGAAAATGACAGCAATAACAGTCATATGTGCAGGTGTCAGAGCAGGCGGGTATATCGCCATGGTTACTGCCGCCCTCACCACGTGGCTCAGGGTCATCACGCGCAGCAGGGTCTCGCTGCACGACTTCACCGCGGCGACGGGGAACCCCGACAGCAGGTCCTTCAGCAGCCCCAGAACGTGCAGCGTGGTGGTGTCCTCTTTACTGCCTGAGCGTGAAAAACAAACCGAGAGCAGCGCAAGCTCACAAACGCTGAATCCACCTGCAATACACACGCTCTGCCTCATAATGGAAACAAACTTAAGGTGAATATAAGAAACATGCTACGCCTTACAAGTGGGGATCGTCAAATCATGACATGGGAGTCACGTGTGAAGACGTTCTGGCCAATCAGAAGCTCTGATCGTCAGTCAATTACCCGGGAGAAAAGAAAACCAGGGCTGGACTTACAGGATTGCCACCGGGAGACTCTTACCTCCGGCCGCCTCGATCTCTTTGATACAGAACTTGGCCGTTGTCACGGCAGCAGGGTGATGCAAGGGGGCGGAGCCACCGAACAGGAAGTCACTGCCTTTCAGGACGGAGCCGACGCCCTGCTGGGCTGCCTTCCGCACCTGAGAGATAGAGTGAGAGAGGGAGAGAGGGAGAGAGGGAGAGAGGGAGAGAGGGAGAGAGTGAGAGAGGGAGAGAGGGTCAGTCCAGGGTAAGGAAAATTCAGAACTGCCCTGGTAACCTCCGTCAACACGGGCACGTGGGTGCTTGTGTGTGTCAGTAATATGTGCGTTGTGGGGACCTTGGATTTGGAGTGGACAGTGTGTGTGTCAGTGTGTGTTTGTGAGAGTGAGTGCACAGTGTATGTGTGTGTGTGTGTGTGTGTGTGAGAGAGTGAGTGCAGTGTATGTCTGTGTGTGTGTGTGAGAGAGTGAGTGCAGTGTATGTCTGTGTGTGTGTGTGAGAGAGTGAGTGCAGTATGTGTGTGTGTGTGTGTGTGTGTGTGTGTACACCTGTCAGTAATGTGTACATAGTGGGGACCTGCCTTGGGTTTGGAGTGTATAGTGCGTGTGTGTGTGTGTGTGTGTGTGTGTGTGTGTGCGTGCGTGCGTGTCAGTAATGTGTGCATTGTGGGGACCTGCCTTGGGTTTAGAGTGCACAGTGAAGCTCAGCAGCCCATGGTACAGCTGCAGGGTGGAGGGGTAGCTCCACACGGACAACTCCTGCTTCCGCAGCAAGGTGGCCAAACACGAGATCACCTGCAACACACACACACACACTACAGTTAAGCCCAACTTTCCAACTCATTCCACAAAACTTGAATCTCCTTTCAAACAAACCAATATACGTGTTTTACACCCGTAGTGATCAGCGGACACTGGTAATGGAGACAGATATAACTATATCTAAGTGGAAATGGAGTCCATCCCTGTGGAGGACCGGGAGACTCTCTCACCCAGCGCAGAGCAGAGGAGCAGTCGGAGCTGGCCTGTGAAGACATGACGTTCATGAAGACCTTCGCCGTGTCGGAGAACCTCTTGATCAGCACCGGGGCAGGCACGCTGAAAGAGAGGGACGAGTCAAAGCTTCCCGAGGGTGACCTTGCAGCACCTGGCGGCCATTTTGATTTCTGTTCCAAGCAGCCATTTTCAGCACCGTCTAGTTTAACTCATTCCTGTCCACTGTACAAATGAAGCCTCCCTTCCCAGTCCTAAAGTGTTAGCGAAACACTGGAGTAAACTACCACAGAAACTATCACAGAACTGAGATGATGTTTCCCACAGGATTGGAAAATTGTAGTGAGGGGGACCCCAAACCCTCTAGGTGGGTCCAAGGGCATGCCATGTATCTGGTACAGGTTGTGAGCTCAATGTATCTGGTACAGTTTGAGAGGAAAATTAAGAGTCCAAAACACTCCAATCATAAACCCAAACAGCAACTTGAGCCTACAGTTCAGCCATCAAAGAGATGAGCGGTCACACGTTGTTGTGGTTCGTTTAAAGTGTTTGGGTAAAAGAACGAGTGTGGTCTGTGTCCGAACACTCTCTCACCGCTTCAGGACCAGGTTCAGGAGGTACGCCACTGCTGCCAGAGACTCGCTGGACTCCACTGCTTCCATGGTCGTCATCTGAGACACAGAGAGAAACACAGCCCATTAAACACCACAAGAGGACAAATGAGCAGGGGCTTTTTTTTTAGCTGAAATGTGATTTAGGTAAGATGGTGTAGCATTGGGCTTACAAGTAAATCTGTCATTACTCCTGAAATATCATCCATCATCTGAATGTTTACACACTGGTGGTAGGTGTGTCAATCATCAAAGTCAGAAAATCACTAACGAGTACTGAACCAGGTAAAGGTGTGTGCTGCAGCAGGTAAAGGTGTGTGCTGCAGCAGATAAAGGTGTGTTCTGCAGCAGGTGAAGGTGTGTGCAGTAGCAGGTAAAGGTGTGTTCTGTAGCAGGTAAAGGTGTGTGCAGTAGCAGGTAAAGGTGTGTTCTGCAGCAGATAAAGGTGTGTTCTGTAGCAGGTAAAGGTGTGTGCAGTAGCAGGTAAAGGTGTGTTCTGCAGCAGATGAAGGTGTGTTCTGTAGCAGGTGAAGGTGTGTTCTGTAGCAGGTAAAGGTGTGTTCAGTAGCAGGTAAAGGTGTGTGCAGTAGCAGGTAAAGGTGTGTTCTGTAGCAGGTAAAGGTGTGTGCAGTAGCAGGTAAAGGTGTGTGCTGCAGCAGGTAAAGGTGTGTGCAGTAGCAGGTAAAGGTGCGTTCTGTAGCAGGTAAAGGTGTGTGCTGCAGCAGGTGTGTCACTCACCAAAGCCGCAAAGTACTCTGTCTCCGTCTCGCTTCCGCCCTGGGATCTGATCACCTCTGTGACCGCAGCCAGAACGGCACAAATCTGGAAAGAGAGACAATAAAACTGCACTTTAGACCCCCTTTATCTCAGAGACCCCCCATATCACACACCTCTGGGACAGGACAAACACAACAAAGTTGTGCAGCGTCTCTTAAATGGGGACTCTTACTGCACAGACAGGAGTCAGAGGAAGACTGTTCATGCTCAGCTCAACAAGCAAACTGACCAGACAGGGTTGCTGGTATATGGTGGGATACCATCGTTCCGGCCAATTGGATTCCACAGTATGGATTTTAATTTACTTATTCTTTCTTTCTGGTGCCCATCCACGCACTAGATCAGTGTCCTATCAGTATCAGCCACCCAGCAAACCCCACTACTCCTTTTTAAAAAAGAAGAAAATAAAAAGGGGGCTGGTCTATGTCTGGATCTAGTATGGATCATTGGGCCGTCACAAAGTATTTTTATGACATGCTCTGAGGAAGGCCAGGTTTGTTGAAATGCCTGTGTTAATAATGCAATTTAATTTAAAGTGTGCTGTCCTTCTGACTGGATTACAGTAGCCACCAAGAATATATTAGACAATTAAAGCTGAGCGTGTTCGAATCTTTATATCATGCTTTGCTTGGGCCTCTTTGTACTTATATTGTCTTATATACTTATAGGTTTTTACAATGTGGCTAGTCAAGTTTACATCGAGTCTTGTTGCATTTGTACCATGTGGCTTTCTGTATTTTATATCACTTGCCTTTACACCAGTGTGTCCCAACTCCAGTCCTCGGGACCCACATGCCAGAAGGTTTTTGTTGTAACCAGTAACTCACACCTGATTTAATGATTGAACCAATCAAACCACAAAAATGCTTAGTTAAATCAGGTGTGTGAGCTACTGGTTACAACAAAAACCTTCTGGCAAGTGGGTCCCGAGGACTGGAGTTGGAAAACACTGCTTTACACCTTTGTCTTGATTATACTGTGATAGAAATGTCAACAAAAAATGAGTCAGTCGAGTTTACAGCATCGGCCCAGCTCAACAGAGCGGACAGCCACGAGCACACAATCAGGACCCAGAGTCAGTCGCTCCCCAGACACGCACCTCTTTGTGTGCGGCGGAATTGGACTCCCAGAAGCGCTGCACCTTCCGGAAGGTGAGGTTGGAGCAGTCGGACAGGCCGCTCAGGAAGGTTCCGGAGGTCCTCTCGGAGAAGGCGGGCTCGTCCATGGCGCAGGCATCTCCCGGGCCACCCTCGCCCTTCTCCAGGGGTCCTGACTGCAGCTCATTGTGGAGTTTGAGTGCGTCTACGGTCAGGTCACTTTTCGCTGCAAGACAAAGGCCGGCGAACGACGGTGAACAGAATGCACTTTCAGTCGCAGACGCCGAACAGAGGGGTGCAGCCTGTAGCCTAGTGGCTAAGCTACATGTTCAATCCCCAGTGTAGCCATGATAATATCCACACAGCTGCTGGGCCCTTGAGCAAAGTCCTTACTGATCCAGGGGGGATTGCCCCCCTGCTTAGTCTAATCAACTGTAAGTTGCTTTGGATAAAAGTTTAAGCTAAATAACAAATTCTTATTAAATTATTATGAGGTTAACCAGACCTACTCTGGCAGCACTTCAATCATAAATCAGGGAAGGGATCTCAACTCAAATCCTGGATGGCTGCAATGTCGGCTAGTTTTCTGCATGTTTCAGTACCCACATGCTTCATTTGATTGGACCCCTTATATATAAGGCAGTGGACACCAGAAATGTTAATTTTCAATCCCTGGGTCAAGGAGGCTAATTGGAGTCTCAGCGATTTTACGCTGGTCATCTAATTATCCCCCAGCAAGGCTGGCTAAATCACTGCTCCCCCACCACCTCAGCTGATGTGTTAGATTAACACTATGAATCGAAATGTCTGCCCTGCATCACTCAGGTAGGTATTACATAATGGGAGTAGCCCAGGTGTACAGGAGTGAACACTGAAGTTCCGATTAAAATTTGCTGAAAACCTTAGACAATATACTGAACAAACACAATCTCTATTGCTATCACTACTACAATTACTACTAAAATGAAAGGGGGTAAATAGAAAAAACCCCAGAACATTTACTTCCAAAAAACTGACAGCACGGCTTCATTACATTACATTACATTACATTATTGGCATTTGGCAGACGCTCTTATCCAGAGCGACGTACAACAAAGTGCATACCCATAACCAGGGATAAGTTCGCTGAAAGACCCTAGAGGTAAGTACAATTTCAACTGCTTCAGGTAAAATAACGTTGCACAGCTAATTTAGAAGTCCTACACATAGTTATACCTAGCCAAGTCAAACAAGTTATAGTTAAAGCTTGCCACATTTTACCGTTGCGTTAATCTTGTTTACGGTTACGGTTGTTAACGGTTAGTAATTAGGGGGTTTACTATGCGCAGGCATAACGTAGTCCATTCAGACGTAGCCATATAAACACGCGTCCAAAATACATCAACACTTACTGTACGCCGCATCGTCGCTGTAATGCACTGGCTAACTGTATAAAACATCAAGCCTTTGAGTTTTGTTTTATTAAAACGTACCATGCCATCACACTTGTCAACTGTATGAGAGTAGAGAGCTGACATGAGCGAAGTACTCAGTTCGCTTTCCAAAACTTAGCAAGTAACTTAGCTATCGACAATTACACTGGTATTAGCTAACGTTTCTTGTTTCAAACGTTCAAATATTTGACTGTCTTTTTCTTTAATATCGTTATACACACTGAAGTTATAAAGAGAATCTAAATGCAGAAAGCGTCCATATCTAAATATTGTCCTATTCGGTTTGTGGATTTAAGTTTGCTAGCCTGTTAACTGTAGCTAGTAACGTGTAACGTTATCCTGCTTTCGAGAAAGCTACCCACGTGTCTCGCGCAGGCCGCATAGCTTGTAGCTACATATCTTCAGCGGCTTACCTGTAGGACGGCTAAAAAACCGACTTTTGGCAGCCTGTCGATATCGGTTTGCCTGTGGGTTGGAATCGCTGCTATGGCCCTTCTTCCAACGCGTAACTTTCTGCGCGGTCCCGGACCGAAGCTTCCCAGATTTCACCATGATTTCGGTGGAACTCGGCTGGACCTGCTTCTTCCACTCAGCCTGTCGCACTCGCTATTTCGTCACGACGCCGCATGTGAACGGGCGTGCGTTCTCTGTCGCACCACAAGGGGGCGACTCTCCCACCCACCTGATCTCAATGATGGTGTCCCACTCTGAGGTTCTGTGTAACGTAAACACGGCACTCAGTTGGGACGAATTCAATACTGTATATATGGCGTGCTATGATGAATGTGCATTACATGGACAATGCAACGTTGGTGGCCAGGTATGGTAAGCCTCGATATCGCTGACATGCTCAGCCATAGCTGAAAAAAGACAATGAGGTAAATTTAAGTACATGAAGCATTAGGTAGATAAAGTTGGCAATGTTTCGGTAGGAAGTTTAAATGTTTTAATGACTAATTATGAATAAACTATCATTTGTATGGACTATTTTTAATGACATACATCTGCATATATAGTAAAATACATAATGCATTTTGTATGGGAAGTACAAATCCTGAAGGCATAGGCAGTGTTTACAAAATGGTTGAAAGTAAATAAGATCCTGAAGAAGAGTAGGTTTTACATGCCTTACGTGAACATAATGTAATTTTACTTGTATTGCATAGTCCACTGCAAAATGTGGTTCCAAGTACAGTACTGTCAATATTGTCAAATAAAATACTCTTAATTGTCAAACACTCACCAATGCACTGCAATCAATAATTACTGTGCTCCTTAATTTGGCATTTCCCAAATGATTTCTCCTGACACACAATACATCAATTAATTCTTTCAAAAGCATGTGTGTCCACAAGGGGGCAGTGTGTTGATAAAAATATAAAAAGTTTGAAGCACCAATAATTTGAGCATCTACAAAACAGAAAGCCACACAAGTTATAGTTTTTATATTTTAATTAAAAAAAACAATTAAGCAAGATACAAATGTATATATACCACTTGTAATAGAAATTGTACACAATATCAGAAATCCTAGGTTAAGATAATTTGATACAGTTCGAAGTTACTAAATAGGCACACACACAAGCACACGCACACGTCTGACCACATTGCTTTAAATGGACATATTTTCTCAGAATTAAGTCCTACGCCATTTAGATCTCCCCACCAATAGGGTCACAACACAGATGCTAGTTCTTGGTTTTTCAGGTTGGTTAAAGAGTCACAGCCTCCCCTCTGCAATACCCTCAAAAAAAGCAAAAGTAAAAAAATAAAAATAAAAAAGGAGAGTTGAATGGCTTTATGCATGCGGTCCAGCCTGCTTCCACTGTGAGCACACTGACCCACATTCCCTCAGACAGAGCGCACTTCAGCACAGACATCACATACAGCAGACTCCATTCTCTAACCCCAAACAAGCATCAGTACACTGCAACAAAATTACAGAAGAAAAATGGAGGAAATCAGAGAAGATTAGTCCACTTGAGAATCAACTTTTTTTTTACCTGCTGTTGGGGATTCAAGTAGTTTGGATTCACAGTGTGTGTGTACGTGTACGTGTACGTGTGTGTGTGTGTGTGTGTGTGTACATGTCTGTTTACATTGCAACCTTGAACACACATTACACACCTATGAAACCTGTAATCAGAAATGAATCATTTCTGGATTTTAAAATTTAGACTTTGTTAAGCATTATTACTGCATAATACGGTCTGTAAGGTCTCCTTTAAGAAAGAAACATACCGCCGTGTTTATATACCACTATGTTGGCAATATCATGTTATTCTTCCCAATATAATCTCTCATTACAACATCTTACCATAGTCCATTAGGACCAATTTCCCATATGTAGACAGTCAATACGCTGTACGCACTAAGCTACTTTAGTATTGCACTATGCCGGGTCCCAAGGTGGAATCTAATGTCATACAAAAGCTTTGCGTGACCAAGAAATATTATTTTTAAAGTGGCACACATATTATTTAAAACACACACACATTCACTCAACAACTGAAAGCTCTACAGTTGCAAGAATACATTTGCGCAAAAAAAAGAAAATCCTGTACTTCCTGTGGAGTCAGATTCTTTGGGTGAAGTAAACGATAATAATAATAATAATAAAAAAAAAAGAAACACACAAAGATTTCCCAATCATACAGATGTAGAATTACATTAATCAAATCACAGGATATAGACTGCTCATTTTATTTGTAACTTTTGTCTTGACAACTTTGAGACTGACATTGAATATATTAGATATGACACCAGCCTGGCTAACTGGTTTTGCGCCAAGCAGATGACAGTTACAGTGGTTGTCATGGTCACCACAAGAGTGACCTTCTGACCAACTGCCACGTTGAGCAGTCGGGGGAACACAGACTGGGCCCAACCGTAGACGGGCCTAGCACACAGGAAGTCAGGACTGGTCCTTTCAACACCCCTGGTTTCTCTTAATATAGCTCCACACTGGAGTTTTCACTCATGTACTGTACCAGCAGGTATAAATTTTAAAGGTCATTCTCATTAAAATGCAAGGCCACCCACCTGAACACATTGCCTGGGGTTTATTTTCAAATACATACTGCCCTTCCCTGAGAAATGTGAAATCATTTTTCAGGTTTGTGTTTGGAGAAAATTAAAATGGCTTTCCTTTCTAGTAAGTAACTATGTTGTTTGGAAATTGTAAGATAATACACTTAATTTTCCAGAAACAAAACCTGATACAAAGGTTTAGGCGACACCAAGCTAGTAAACAAAAGCGTTCGTACATGTGCAATTTAAACGCTTATCCATGATTCGTTCCTCTCATCGTCATTAGTCAACCCTTTCACAGTCTGAATGGCAGAAAGGTCCTCGACGTGCGCAGTGTTTTTTTTCCTCCACACAGTTTGTTTCCGTTCTGTATCTTCTGCACTGTTCTGGCAGATAAAGGCATGTGTTACGGGGCATGATGGTGTTGATAAACGCACAAGAACGTCGTGTCTGTGTGTGGCACGCAGAGCTACGCCCGGGAACAACACCACTCTACATGACGTACGCAAACTGGAGTCGTTTCAGGGCATTTCACGTCAGACCTGAATTTGACTAAGCTTGCCTGGTGCATTGGAACAAATGAAACGATCCCAAAAGTGTAACCTACCCATCTGCTCCTCCTTGCAGGCTCAAATGCACCAGGCAAGATCAATAGAGCACAGAAAAGTATTTCCAATCCAAAACAAATGCTATTTGAACTGATTATTCCATTGAAACGCCTGAAGTAGTGGAGTGGAGCCAACTCAACAGACTCAGTTTTACCCGAGAGGCACACATTGTCGGTTCTGGTACCAGTGCCTCATGTTGGACAGTGTAAAACTGGCTGAAAAACTAAAGTGGAGCAGAAGGGGACTGGATACTGACTGCTACCATTTGCTTTAGACCGGAAGACATTCATAACAAGGCAGCTACTAAACGCACTGGTTATTCTGTTAGAACAGCTATAGTAGGACTGCTCATCAGTAGCGCTAACTTTACAGCATGACTTTTTCCCCTAAAGGCACACCTAAAGCTAGAGATAGTACAGATTTGGTGTTATTCAAAATAAAAATAGAAAACAATTAAATAAAAGATCCCATCAGTAGGACTGCGGCTCGGTGTGTATGGGGAGCTGACAGATACCTGGTCTTACACCTGGCCTTTACCTGGCCTTACACCTGGCATGGGCGTGCCATGGCAACAGCGGTTCTGACGCTACAGGTTCAGCACATCCGCAATGTCCAATCAGTGGAAGCCCCCATCCAAAACCAAGAAAGAAAACAAGGGTGCGAACATCAGCGGCCATTGTGCCCGCAGAATGAGCCTCTGGACTGTTAACGGAGGCTCACAGCATTGTCCCTGAGAGCTGGGGCGTGTCTGTCTCGGGGGGTGGGGCGGTCCCGGTAGCCACGGCAACACCCGAAAAACACAGGTCCGCAAGGACTCGCAGCCCGACGAGTCGCTAAGCCAGCGCAAAACCAAGCGTTTAAAGAGCCTCATTCCCATCACCACCCGGGCCAGAAGGCCAGGGGGACACCTGGACAGGCGGGCAGGGTCACGCAGGGTCACGCAGGAAGGGGTGCGTTTTAGGTCAGCGGGGGAGGCGAGACGATGACCTGGATCACAAAGTCCTTCTGGATCTTGGTGTCCTGCAGACGGGTCTTGTCGGGCAGCAGCTTGCCGGAGAAGAACCAGCGCTGGCGGGCGTAGTCGATGCCCTCCTGGGCGTGCAGCTGCTTCTTCAGCTGGGCCACCGAGTCGCTCATGCTGGCGTTCAGACACACGTCCTGGCCGGAGGAGAGGCGCACCCGCAGGGGGAACTCCTTTTTGGGCGGGGCGCCGGCGCCGGTGGGGGCGGGCGTTTCGGGGCGGTCCCCCGGGCCCTCGTCCTCGCTCCGCTCCGTCACCAGGTTGGCGGGCGGCGCCAGGCAGTACGCGGGCAGCTGGTACCGGTTCCCCAGCTCGTCGTAGCAGTCGGCCAGGGAGCCTGCAACCAAAAACAGGCAGCATTAACGCCAGGGAAACAGCGAGCATTAACGCAACCCGGAAACAGCCAGCGTTAACGTCAGGGAACCGCAACCCGGAAACAAGCAGCATTAACGTCAGGGAACCGCAACCTAGAAACAGGCAGCATTAACGTCAGGGAAACAGCGAGCATTAACGCAACCCGGAAACAGCCAGCATTAACGTCAGGGAACCGCAACCTGGAAACAGCCAGCATTAACGTCAGGGAACCGCAACCCGGAAACAGCCAGCATTAACGTCAGGGAACGGCAACCCCAAATCTTCAATTTACCAATACAGTTTAGTAGAAAGTAGTAAGTGTTCCAATGAAACCATTTCACTTTTGTGTTTGTCGTTTTCTCTAAGACAGGCAAGTGCTGAAACTCCATAAATGGCAGACTGGGTCAAATAACCTATTGAAATTACTTTAATCCTTTATATGCCTGTAAAATACTGCAAATTATTATTATTATTATTATTACTTCATAAAGATGGATAAAGATAAAGATATTTCAAATTTCAGAATACAGGGATATTGAGTATGTTTTATTCATTTTATAAGAGAGTTCAAAAAGGTCTAGAAAATGTATGTAGCAGACACATAAGAATAACAGACCACTGATGATAAAAAGGAGATCAACATCTCAAACGGTTTCTTCACCTCTTGCTCTGCAGCTGTGCGCGCAAGGAGCTCTTATCACTGTGGCTACCGCGTAAAAAACCCCCCCACAAACGCTGAACAGATGGCAGGCACACAACCCGGCAGCCGCATCCAAACCACAGGGCGCGAAGAGGCAGTTTCAGCTCGCAGCGGAGAGCGGCGGACCAAAAATACCTCCCTCCGAGACATTTCTGCCTGCAAGGCTAAAATTCATGTCTCCGAGAGACGGGGGGCCTAATTTATCAAATCAAGTTTCCCTCGACTCAGGGGCTGAAAAGGGCTGTTTTTCGTATTTAGTACATATTAACTCTGAAAGAACTGCAAGAACCAAAATGCCAAAGTGCAACCCCTTCCAATGCCAACACAAGGGGCTGTTCAGCAGAAGGTGTGCTTCCTCCACGTGCCGGACTACACATACGGTAGTGTGAACGGACTGCACAACTTACAGATGGAAGTTGCAGGCCAATGGCCAACAATTATGATCGGGAATTCATGCACAAGTGTTTAAAAAGAGGCCAATCGGAGAAATCTGATCGGCAAAATGTGCCCCCTGGACCACAATTTGGGCACCTCTGAAATTTAAAATGAAGGCCTGTCCTTCTCACTTCCGTGTATGGTAGCATGATGAACTCACCCTGCAGTAGCATAGCGTGATGAACTCACCCTGCAGTAGCATAGCGTGATGAACTCACCCTGCGGTAGCGTGATGAACTCGCCCTGCGGTAGCATAGCCTGATGAACTCGCCCTGCGGTAGCACAGCGTGATGAACTCGCCCTGCGGTAGCATAGCGTGATGAACTCTCCCTGCGGTAGCACAGCGTGATGAACTCTCCCTGCGGTAGCACAGCGTGATGAACTCTCCCTGCGGTAGCACAGCGTGATGAACTCACCCTGCGGTAGCACAGCGTGATGAACTCTCCCTGCGGTAGCGCAGCGTGATGAACTCTCCCTGCGGTAGCACAGCGTGATGAACTCTCCCTGCGGTAGCATAGCGTGATGAACTCACCCTGCGGTAGCATAGCGTGATGAACTCACCCTGCGGTAGCATAGCGTGATGAACTCACCCTGCGGTAGCATAGCGTGATGAACTCACCCTGCGGTAGCATAGCCTGATGAACTCACCCTGCGGTAGCATAGCATGATGAACTCACCCTGCGGTAGCATAGCGTGATGAACTCGCCCTGCGGTAGCATAGCGTGATGAACTCACCCTGCGGTAGCGTGATGCTCACCCTGCGGTAGCATAGCGGGTTGAACTCTCCCTGCGGTTGCATAGCGTGATGAACTCACCCTGCAGTAGCATAGCCTGATGAACTCGCCCTGCGGTAGCATAGCGTGATGAACTCGCCCTGCGGTAGCATAGCGTGATGAACTCACCCTGCGGTAGCGTGATGCTCACCCTGCGGTAGCATAGCGTGATGAACTCTCCCTGCGGTAGTGTGAACTCACCCTGCGGTAGCATAGCGTGATGAACTCTCCCTGCGGTAGCATAGCGTGATGAACTCACCCTGCGGTAGCGTGATGAACTCACCCTGCGGTAGCATAGCGTGATGAACTCACCCTGCGGTAGCGTGATGCTCACCCTGCGGTAGCATAGCGGGTTGAACTCTCCCTGCGGTTGCATAGCGTGATGAACTCACCCTGCAGTAGCATAGCGTGATGAACTCACCCTGCGGTAGCATAGCGTGATGAACTCACCCTGCGGTAGCATAGCCTGATGAACTCACCCTGCGGTAGCATAGCGTGATGAACTCGCCCTGCGGTAGCATAGCGTGATGAACTCACCCTGCGGTAGCGTGATGCTCACCCTGCGGTAGCATAGCGTGATGAACTCTCCCTGCGGTAGTGTGAACTCACCCTGCGGTAGCATAGCGTGATGAACTCTCCCTGCGGTAGCATAGCGTGATGAACTCACCCTGCGGTAGCGTGATGAACTCACCCTGCGGTAGCATAGCGTGATGAACTCACCCTGCGGTAGCGTGATGAACTCACCCTGCGGTAGCATAGCGTGATGAACTCACCCTGCGGTAGCGTGATGCTCGCTCCGTCCACGATGGCCTGAGCCAGCTCCAGGTCGTTGCCCTCCGCGGCCACTGCGGCTGCCTTCAGGGCGTCCCAGATCTCCTTGCGGCCGTCGAAGGCCGGGGCGGTGTCCCAGAATTCATCGCGCTTGCTCCGCAGCTGGCCCTCCGTCATGGGGTAGTCGCTCTTCCACTTGGGCCGGTCCGTCTTCAGGGGCTCATTGCGCCCTGCGGAGAGAGCGACCGGCTCCAGATCGATCAGGATTCCCACACAAATCCAAATAAATCATCCCCTAACGGCCTAGGACAATCAGCAATCCCATACAAACCAAAATCAACCAATATTGTGGACTTAGAGGTAAAGGTAATTAGACAATATGTAAAAACATTGAAGTACTGCTTGCTAATAATACAGTAAGTAACATTACAAAAAATCTATTAGTTGTGTCCAGGTCAAAATGTCTAGCCAATTGAAACTAGGGATGTGACAAATCATCAGTTTTAGTAACCGGTTACCATCCAATTTTTTAAACGGTTAACCGTTTAAACGGCTAGAGGTCGTTTTCTTTTTTTACTGGATTACTGAGAAATTTAATTGTATTTTCAAAATTTATTTTGGGCCATCTCAATAGTTAAATGCCAACATTGTAAATCAGATAATAGTAAGTTAATTGCCATATTAAATATTTACATTTACATTGACATTGTGCGGTGTAACCTCACAGTTGCAGTAGTTAAATCTGTAGTTAAATCCCTGTAGTTTATGTCCAGGCAATGCTGGTCGATCATGTGTCATTTTTTTTAATGCATCGGTTAAAATGATAATTCTTCATGTTTTCATCCCTTTTCTCTATGGCTTCTGCCTGATGGAGTTGGCCTGATATAATATAACACCGGGTCTATTTTACCATAGGCGGCTGGTCTAATGATTTTACTTTCATGCCAATGCAGGTCTCTGTACAATTTGATATATTCTTATGTAACGGTAAACTTACATTTTATATGCCAATGCATTTTATATGGCGTGGGACAATGGCGTGGTGGTGAGATTAACATGTCGCTGAAAGCGGGGAATTTTCGCTTTCAATATCCGATGTATAAATAGCCTAATGATAATGTATTGCTCTATTTAGTTGCCGGTATTGTCAACGAATTCGCGTGTCAACGAATAAACACGGATGAAGAAACCCCATAGAATAAGCCATAAGTGAACTAACAGCTACACTTAAAACACACAAAAATTATTTGACAACTATAGTACTGCAGCATTCCATTCCATGCGGCGTTTGCGTTCTTAACCCTCTGAAATGGCCGCAGATTGCTCGCTTGTACGACTGTAGCTTGTGGATTGAATTTAAACAGCGTATTGTAATATTTCGTGCAACATTGGTGCAATGATGTATTGCTTTGTTCATTTTTATGTGGATACAGCATAGTGGAAAGCTACCTTCAGTTTGACGTGACAACGAATAAATACGGATCTTCTGTGAACCTTAAGAACCGATATAACGTTACAATAAGCCATAAGTTAACTAACAGCTTCTGAAATTTGATAACTTTGGCCTATTTGATAACTGTACTATTGTAGCATTCAATTCCCTATGGTGTTTGCATTTTAAAGCCCTTGAAATGGGCAGATTGTTTGCTCAAAGCTAGCTAGTTTAGAACAGCAATAATACGCCTGGTGATGAACGTGCATTTATTTGAAACTGAGCTTACAATTTCACCTTCAGAAAAAAATATATCGGTTATCAATTATTTGTAACGGTTACAAATCAGTTTCAGTTAACCGTTTAACCGTTCACACCCCTAATTGAAACAGAAGATTTCCACGCTGAACTAAAACAAAAAAATAAAATAAAATGAACTCAAAACGAACATGGATTTGTTCATCTCTACTGCATTCAGGTCATGCCTTTTAAAGCCCAGCATGAGGAGAGCCACCATGCCAAAATGCTTCAAAAGCCTGATGGCCTTTCCAGAATTTACAATTGGAAAATGTACTCAGACAGTGAGGGAACGAAAAACCAAAAAAACCCCTCAATCCTCAGCGGTTTTCAAAAAAACAGAACGTCCTGCCTCCCAGAAATGATGCAACATGGACAGGCACGTCTCCTCCCGTCAGCCTGGGCACAGTCCCAGAGCCCCTTCCAGCCCTCCCTGAGCTTTGGGTGCCCCCCCCCCCGGATGTATCTTTAAGTGGCACTGTAAAACACCGAGCTGTTAGGCAGCTAAATTCATGTTAGTACCTTAATTTACGGCGCAGGGGACATCTTCCACATCGGAGTATCCAGCCATGAAGGTCATGACATTAACCTCCTGAGGCCTAGAACAGGAGGGCTTCCGGTAGGGAAGTCATAGACTACGGCGTGACTCTAGCCAAGGGTCAACATACCCTTGTGTAACCTTATTAGTGCCCCCCCCCCCCCCCCCCCCCCCCCGTTATGCCCTCGCTTTGGGAGATTTCTCCGCATCCTCCCCTCCCTGCGCACAGCGTTGTGCACCTAACGACCTAACATCCCATAATCCCGGCCCCCGCCGACCATCAGGGATCACCACGGCCGCGCACCCGAAAGGTCACTTTGATAAAAAAGGGAATTATTTATAGTGCAGGCAGATTACGCACAGTAATCAGGTGAGGCATAACGGGATTTGCGGGCAGAGGTCAGGTGACTTGGCCGCTGTGGATCCACCTGGGGAAAAATCAAGTGTGTGGAACCGAACGTCTCATACCCCAGACTTGTACAAACTCGGCGGCAGGGTTGCCTAGCGATGGAGTGTTTCATTGGCAACTGTAGAGTTGCTGGTTCAAGGCCCCGTTGGGCATATAGGGATGCCAACTTTGACTTGTTGAGTTTCTACACAGAAATTGGAAAAGCTCCGATTTGAGCAAGGCCCTTAACCTCCCCGCTTTCTCTCCCACTTAGAACTGTTCCACCACGGTGTTCCCGGGAAAGAGAAACGCGTTCTCAACGGACATTCCCCCGCTAAATAAAGGATTAAAAGCGGTGTATTCAGTGTACTGGAGCACAGAAAGTACTACCTTCACGAGCATCAAAATGGTGGTCAGTGTGCAGATGCTGCTTGAGGGAAATAATATGAAACGAAAGGTGGGGAAACGCAGAAATGTCCAGATGGACCTTCGAGTATGAGAGGGGAAAAAAAACCAAATCCTCCACTGCAGCCTTTACTGGCCATGGCCTCCTCGGTGATTTGCCATTTGAGCAGTTCCATTAAAACACGAAACCCCAAAGGGAGGAGTTTTATTCTGGGGCCTGTCAAGCACTTAATTAGCCCACTCTTTCCACTTTTTAATACTTAAAATGTTCATGCTCCAGTTGCACAAATTAAACAAGGACTCAAAAAGTTAGGGTAAAGCTACGGACCGTTGTTCAGAGGACAGCTTGGGCCAGCCAGGCACCGTTTGGCCAAAAAAGCCAGTGTGTGGACCAGCCTAGAACGTCTTGCTCCTGGTATGGTTATCGGCCATGGTGGGAACACTGGGAGGGGGGGGGGGGGGGGAGAGCTACTGCTGATAACCCTTGGCTCTGAGCCTCAGGGCCTGCCAAACCTACGGAGAGTGCCCTGTGGCTACTTCTGCACGACCATCGTCAAACCTGGGTCTTCAGTCTGATGGCAGGTTCAACTCTAAGCTCTTAAGAGAACCGAGGATTTCAGACAGGGAGGGGGAGTTGATTGTAAAGTAACCACAGAGGAAGGCACGTAACCACAGAGGCTTACAGTAAAAGCAAACCAATACATTTCCACGTACATTTCCAAGGCACTTGGCGCTATATAAATGCCAACCATTTAATAATAAATATAAATAAAATGTAGCAACAAAAGTGCATCAAGTCAGCCCAAGTTCAGGTTTATATTTTTGCATTAAAACTTTTGCATAAACAAAAGATTAATCTCTCACATTAAGTCTGACAACTTGATATATAAACGGGCTGATGTAGAAACATGAAATGCATGCAGTCTGAACTTTTAAGTTTAATAGGTACCCGGTGTACCAATTGTGGCCACAGTGGTTAGAGCACACATCATTAATTATTGCTAGAATTTAAATTGTAAATTGTATTTAATTTGTAAAGAACAGTGTCATGTATAATGGCTATAGAAGGTTCAATCCCTTGAACCTTTTCCACAAAGTAGGCCTATAGTGTCAGAACCACCAAAGCCCTCCTTTATCCACACTATAAAAGGGAAAGAAAGGTTTACGCTACATTTATCAGATAACGGTCCTGGTTTCTAATGTGTTATGTTATGAGATTTGATCTTTTATGTGTATACGATAGAACACAATCATTTTTATCAGCTAAAAGTATATATTCAGATTTAGAAGTCACACCTAATGAAACAGGAAACACCCCAGATAAGTAATTTACTGCACTGCAACAACATTTCAGACTAGCACTTGAATTTCCACGGCTTAGCACTTCTATTTTATCTGACTGACAGGTGGTGATTGCTGCTACAGACCAAAGAAAGAGCTGCACTTTTTGTTCAACAGACACTCCTGGTCAGCGCCTTGGTTTCCGATTGGTTAACACATGTCAGTCAGAGGCTTTACTAGGCCAGGAAGTACTCTCAACACCTCAGCGAGTGAGCCCACTTTACAGAAAAGTATCTAATTCTGAAGGCCCCAGCCCTAATCCTGTGACCTGATTGTCCATGTAATCCACATGAAGTCAGAGGACCTGAATACTGGCTCGAGTGGACTGCAGATTAGACCCCAACACTTACCCAAACTTCCCAGCATGCATCTGTACCCCCCCCCCCTCCCCAAATTTAGAGTCAAACAACTACTGTTGAAAACAGGTAACGGCAAAATTTCACTCCAAAACGTAGGGAAAATATAAAGATCCCAGACTGGCAGGCCGTTCCACAGTAAAAGCCCCAAGATGTGATGGTTCTCAGCTGCTGGTGAGACAGGAGATAACAGGAAGGACACCACCGTTCCATCTGCCCGGCGGGGCGATGAATTCCCGGAATAAGCGAGAAGCCTTTTTTTGGCCACACAGGCACAATGTGAAAGGCGTGAGAGTGGCGCGAGGGGCTGGAGGTTGTTTAGCCAGCTGTGTTTTTGTGGTGAGTGTGTGTAACGCGAGATGCTGACTGCGTCCGAACCACACCTCCTGTTACACCTGCAGGCCAGCCGAACAGAGCCCAGCGCACTCTGCAGGGACTCCCCGCTCAAGGTTAAAACTACAGAAATAAAACGGATAAAAACGCAAGTCTAGCTCAAACTGAAAGGCTCCGACTCTGTCTGTCTGTCTGTCTGGCCATTTTCCACGTGGCTGATAAAAGGAGGGAGCCTACGCATTTGCCTGAGGCACATATTCACGTTTACCACAAATCAAACATCTCTGAGAAATATACCTTACTCAGCCCAGCTAATGCAAAAACATTCTCACAATGTTGCTGCCATGGAGTGCCAATGTTAAAACATTCCAGTAACATTGTGAGAACTGGAAGATTTGCATGTTAGTTACTGTAGCACGCTGGGAAAAAAAAGTCAAGCCCCCCCGCTGATTTTTCTTTTGCAGCGTGCTACAGTGGTGAGAAGAGTCATTCTCCTGCATTTCCAGTCAAAAAAAGCTTCAGCTAACTGACCAAACACTCCTCCACACAGACACAACTTTGTACAGACACCAGACAGGGCAGACAGCCTTGCTGCCTGGGTCAATTCCCTCTGACTAAGACAGAAGCAGACAACGCAAACGTATAAAGGAACACCTGGTCAAGACTTACTCTTCGACCCGACGACAGTGGAGTGCCGGTAGTGTCTGGAACTGTCGGAATGTCCGACTCCCATGCTGACGCGATCCGACAGGGATGCGGGCTACACTCCAACAGGACGGCAGCTATGTCTGTGGAACCATCTGGAAGGCTGGCTGGCCGGCGTAATCCACTAAACCCCCCCCCCCAGCCTCAGACAAGCAGCGTTTGGCGCGGGTTTGAATTCCGTAACCACAGATTTAAAAAAAAAACTAGTCTTTGCGAACTAGATAAACATAAATACGTCTTGGAAAAGCCAGTTGTATCAACCTTGTAATAAGCTCTTAATCTGTAATCCGTCAGCCGGGGCCAGGAGCACAGCCTTCTTGTACAACACCGCCAGCCCTACTGACCACACGGTTACTCTCATCTAATCTCCACTCGGCCTACGGCGTCAGCTGTGGGACTCGTCACCAGAGAACTGCAGGACATTTCCTTAAATATAGGCCGTCGTGGAAAGCACCAATGCAGCCACACGGACACATTTGATCACAGAAACGCGTGGCATAACCACATCTTTAAAAAGAGCCCTGATCCAATCAGCCGCACTTAAAGCCACGGGTCAGAAATAAACCACGCTGGTAAACCCTTGTTTGTCCCCGTGCACAGTGTGGTAACCATCACCATGGTAAGGGACATACATACTGCCAACTTTTTTTTTTACATTACATTAACGTCATATGGCAGACGCTCTTATCCAGAGTGATGCACAATAAAGTAACCATATCATAAGCAGGGACAAGCGCGCTGAAAGAGAGGCAAGTCCAGTCCCAAGTGCTAAAGTGATAAAATTTGACTTGAAACCTTGTGCAAAAATCTGATAGCTTACCAAGTAGTAATAGCACAGTTTTGGCCACGAGTACATCACTGTTCCAGTTGCCAAAACTGCTTATTGCTTAACTGCTTATGTTTCTTGGCGATCCTGCGAAACTATTATTGTGTGAGACATTGTAAATACTGCGCGCACACACACACACACACACACACACACACACACACACACACACACACACACACCTTCATACGAGTACAATTGTAGGACTGGGGTTTATATGAATCTGATCACCAAATTCAGTGTTTATAGCAAAACTGAGAACCTGTCAGTGCATTACATTACCCTGATAATTCACACGCATTCTAATCAAGCACAATAAACTATAACAGCTGTGGTTCGTTTACAGGGCCCCCCCAATTAGTCATGGCCTGGCTGCATGTTCACGATGTGTAGCCAAAGTGGTGTGGAATGAATCCACACCTGAAAACAGTTATGGTCAGACCCAGCGAAAGGCAGACCCAGAAACACCAGTTCCCACAGCCCCTCCCCGACTCTAGCCGCCCGGCCCGCCCGGTTAAGTTTCAGTGACATAACAGCTCAGGTTCGCACAACCTGAATGCTCGCTGAATTCGCTCAGGTCAGGGGAGAGATGTACGAGCGTGGGAATGGTCATCAATCACACTGCCACGACTGCGTAATTAAAATACATTTGTAAAACTATGCGAGGAAGAAAAACATGGGCAGTGTTTGCCATGTTTGCAAATATGCATTATCCAAACACGGATAGATTGAAGTAATTAATATTTACTCATTCTACCAGTTTTTGGTCATTTTAATGCCCTCTAGCCACCGTGTGCCTCATTTATAATATATCTAGCAAGATAATTAACCATAGAAGCAACCAGAAACGTGTGTCGGAAGAAACTGGGTGCATCCAAATTGAGAGAGTTATAGCGCAGAGAGGGTTGGCTACTGTTGAGAAGCATTGTGTCTAGGCGTAAAGAACACAAATTGCGTGGCCGGCATTGAGAAGGACAAAGACGACCGCCTTCCTCGACTTGCATTATCTTCTATAATCTGACAGGCCAGTTGAACACTGCAACATAATACAGTCACCAAGTTGCATAGTGCATAGGTTGAAGTGAAGAATACCTCCGCGTTTTCGGGTCCTTCCACCGTTCCTGGATGACCGCTGCGGGCCCCCACGCTCTCTTCCAACGCAACCCCCCATGGCTGTCAGAGGTGTCGCTGATCCATAAATAGTTCCAGTTCCTGCCGTGAAACTACAGCTAGGTCGCTGTTGTGAAACTAGTTTAGTTGCGTTACTTACTGCATCTACTAAACAGCTACTGTAGCAGCGTTCGCTGGCTTGTCACCTTGTCACATCAAAGATACACAGCTTAAGATACATAGCTAATTCAAAGTCCATTGCCTTCATGTCCTAACGAACGCGAACTCGATATTACTTTCTATGTTTTTCCATGTTCAGAAGTTACCTGACTGGCTAAGTAGTAAGATACCTTATCATAGCGAGATTTCCGTCCGACAGTGATCCAAATTATGTGATATTTCCAATTCAAACAAGGTGACAACTCAAAGTTAAATTTGTTTGGTCACAAACATACCAGCTACTTCAGTAGCTAGCCACGTTAGCTATGTTAACTAGCGCTGATAACATGCTAGCCAGGTAGCTAACATTATTTGGTTAGCTAGGTGGCTGCAATCAACACACTCATCGCCAATGTAATAAAGTTATTTCTGGATTCACCAGCATGTAGATCGTGTTGTAGTGACACCCAGCTTGCAACTGAACTTTCCCTGCCTGTACCCGAGTTCTTTGAGTCCGATCCGGGGTGGTCTCGGCAAGGTAGCTAGCTACAGCTAACTGGCTAACCTTAGGCTACCTTGATAAAGTCGTTGTCTATCTACCTAGCTAATCCTCCAGCGAACCACGTAATATAAAGCAGTCTATCTGCATTGTTAGGTCTCTCTACTCTAGACAACTCCTTAAAACGCGTTATTCATCCCGTTTTTTTGAATACTTCCAATGGTTCAAAACATAGCTCGATTCCCAGGTTGAACTCAACTCTTCCTAATGCTGGCTTGGCACAACTGCTCAAAAAGCCAGCGATATTGTGTACTTCGTTCTTCGCACGCATGCTCGACGACGATTGTTGTAGTGGTAGGGGCGTATCTAATTTATGTTCGCCTACTCAAATATGATTGATAAAATTCATACTGTTCAGCTCTGTTGCCTAATGAGAGATGGCATACAGAACGATGCATGAACATTTTTCGGGGATTAAATTGCATCAGGTGACATTAGGTAGGTACATACCATGAAATCACGTGAATCATGCATGTGCGTCTGTGTAGACTTTCAGGGACTGCATGACTGAAAAAAGTATTATACAAGAAAATGAATATCAAACTTAAACATTGACCTCCAACCGCACTTTCTTGCATTGGTTATCTGCCAAACATTAGCAATAGTGTTATCCTATAATTTTAAAAGGTCTCCACTGGCAGAAATAGTGGCATATTATTTGCTGATAGTTTATCAGTGCGATAACTTTGTTTAACCAACATATTCTCACCGTGCGTCACCCAGACAACATAATTTGCTCACCACCAGTCGTATGTGTGTGTCTTTGCACTGATTGTCTAAATTATGCGGTGAGTCCCGAGCAAATGAGTGGACATTCAATGATTAAAATTTTTGGTGAACTACGGTTAATGTTAATGTATTATTCATGAACAGGTTACTGGAAAATGATGGTGTTAGGCCTATGCAGAGACATACTGTGTATCAGGTTTATTTCTAGTGGCTAAGGTGCTTGACTGGGAACTGGAAGGTTGGTGGTTTAGGCCCCAGTGTGGTCACAATAAGAGCTACACAGCTGTTGGGCCCATGAACGAGGCCCTTAACCCCATATTGCTCCAGGGAGGATTGTCCCCTTGGTCTAATCAAATGTAAGTCACTTTGGATAAAAGAATCAGCTGAATAACTAATGTAACTTCTGTACCCCAGTCCTGTGCTGTATTCATTGATATTTTGACATCATGTTTGCCTCCTGGGTGTGACTGATATGAATTTGGGTAAAAATAAGAAGTGTCGTACTGTGATCTAAATCATAATAAATCTCAGGGGTGCTGAGTACACTTCACTTTGACTGAACAGGCCCTTCTGTTGCGGTGATTCTGTTAAATCTACCCACCCCTTAAGGTTTTTCCTTCCAAGTCATGTCTCTTGTCTTTCACAAGCTCGGTCAATGGCTGCATTCATATTACGAATGTACACATGTCACTGTGTGATTCTGCACTGTGGGAAGGGGGTGAAAAGCACACAGACAGCATTGTGTCTCATCTGCCTATTGGAGAGGTTTCAGTTTTACTACACTGACCTTTCAGCTATTTTTACTCTTAATGTGTGGGGACTGCAAGTGGGTTGGCTGTTCATAGTTTTTTGTCAGTTTGCCAAGAAATGCACTCACTCATTCTGTTCCTCCAGAAATTAAAGGCTTGGATTCACTCTTTATATTTGGCATTGTTCAGTCGGTATACTTGGTGGACAACACAAAGCTCAGGGTACCTTGATATACCTATATCCTTATGGCTGGCTACTTTTTGTCTTGCATATCTATGGTGGTAAGATTTTGGCCCAACCACTACAGAATTTAGCATTTTCCTCTAAGTATCTCCCATGGCCGTAAATAATTGATTTAGATAGTTTATTTGTAAACTTATTTCAACATCAACAATTTCCCAATCATTAGAAACTTTGGTACACACCACACATTACCAAATCAACATTATAGATGGCTTTTTGGACATAGTCCACACCTTTTCTGTTCTTCGACAAAAAACAAAACAAAAAAAACACCACCAAAATCTAAATGTGCATTTTCAAATGACATGATCAGTAATAGTAATGTTGTTATTAATATTAATAGCGGTTCCAGTGGTCCATTGTGCGATGTCCTCTGCTGCCCTATGCAGGATTACATGAGTAATGCAGCCAGAGAAGGCTGCCGCCCTCATGTGGTAGACTCTAGTTAGTGCATCTCTTACCCCAATCAGGAGAGGGGTCCGCTTCATTTAAACGTAAATCTACTGAGAAAATTAACGAAATTCAGTTCATAAATTGAAGAAAATTGCCATAGCAGTATATCCAATGGCTTGAGAAAGTATTCAGCCCCTTCCATTTTTGCACACTCTGTTGTGTTGTAGATTTATAAATGCGCTGCCATTTTTGCCCATCAAATACTTACGTAAATGAGAGACTCAAGTCTTTGTCTAAAAACATGTTTTCACTTTGTCGTTATGGGTTATTGAGTGTAGACTGATGGGCAAAAATGGCAATTTTATCCACTTCAAATGAAATCTACAACACAGTAAAGTGTGCAAGAAGTGAAGGGGTCTGAATACTTTCTGAAGTCTCTGAATACGCTGCCATATGAACCAGCATTGCCAAAACATTTTAGCTTTACGGAAGCCAGGTCAGCTTCTTTGGTCTGATTCTGTATAGCAGGAATTGATGCATTCCTGTGCATAGCTCGTCTAGTCTTTCCAGCTGAACCATTTGAGGAAATTAAATTCAGTGCCTCACAAAACATCACAAGCTGTTACAGAAAGCAATCTTTGTTTCAACAAATGATATTCAATGCAAGAAAAAACACATAACAGAAAGGTTCAATGTACTTTACTTGGCCTGTGGGTTCAAGAGTGTCAAAATAAATGGGCACAAACTTGAGTGTCATTAGAAACAACAGACAACAGAAATAGGTAAAATGCAGTGTTTTGTCCAGTGGAGCACAGCTCCACTCAGTTGTTATGGAAACAGCAGTCAGAATGGCTGGCTGAAATTCTCCTCGACCACTTTATTGCTTCTGACGGGAGAGTGGGTGGGGCCGGAGCCAAGGCGCTCTCCCCTCCCTCTGCATCAGAAATGCTGCCCACCAATGACAATAAGCTCCTCCTCTCCGTGGCCAATCACGTTAGAACAGGAAGCAGCCAAGTGCTGCCGTAATAAGGCCTGTGTTTCAAGTGCAAGAAGACGCTTCAGTTCCACGTAGAGCGCACATCCATGACACACGCGTGTTGGAACAGCAGGAAATCGGAGGAGCGCACACAGACGGTTTCCCTGTGCGAGACGAGTCAGCACCACGACCTCGACACGCGTCCTGGGGATGCGCTACTCCGGTGGGCCAGCAGAGGGCGCATCTGGTGAGAGGCAGCCTTTCATTGGCTGGGTTTAGATCGCCATCAAGTCTTTTCTCTGCGGAGAGTAGTCCCAGGTCAGCCCATCTCCGTAGGGGGCGTGGCTGGAGGGCAGGAGCACTCGAGTCAGCCAATGACTGTGGAGAAGAGAAATAAACAGCTCAGAATATGATCAAAGCACTAATTGCATTAGTTATTTAGCTGACGCTTTTATCCAAAGCTACTTACAGTTGATTAGACAAAGCAGGGGCCTATCCCCCCTGGAGCAGTGTGTGGTTAAGGGCCTTGCTCAAGGGCCCAACAGCTGCACAGACTTTACTGTGGTTACACCGGGGCTCAATTTCATTATAATTCAGTCGTTCAGAAAATTAATACAAATACATTTCAGTGAGCCATGTGAGAGACAAGTTTCCTGTAAGCTGGATTGTGCTGCCCATCACTCATGGTCCCCATGGAAACTCCCTGAGCAAGACACCTAACCCCCAATTGCTCCCGACGAGCTTGCATGGCATCCAGTTGCCGTTGGGGGGTGTGTGTGTGGGGTCAATGAGAGGCATCAATAGTAATGCTTTAGATAAAACCGCTATATAAATGCCAGCCATTTACCGTTCCCCAACTTACCTCCGCTTCTCCACGCCTAAGAACAGCTTCCAGTTGTTCAGCCGGCCGTGGTTAAATGGGTTCCGGAACACCTGCTCGCAAGGAGGGAGGGAAGGAGAGAGAGAGTGAGAGAGAGAGAGAGAGAGACAGAGAACGAGAGAGAGACAGAGAGAGAGAGGCTCACGTACGCCATCAGACTCTGCAGTCCAGGCCCTCCATATTTTAAAAAAATAACGGCTTTTTCTGGTGCAGACTGGTTTACTGCAATGGGAAATCACGCTCTGCGCTGCCAAGGAAACGTTATGACCTTGCAGAGTCTGACAGAGCCCCTTTAGCGGCGGGGCTTTAATCAGCCCATTAAACGGACCTTCCCTTCCTTCCCACCCGGTCACCACTGCTCTCTGAGGTCTGCGCTCCAGCACCCGGGCTGAACACCCGCACAGGGACAAGGCTACTGTGTTCCTCCATCTCCAGAAAACGTCATTCGAACCACTATCTCACATCCTCGCAATACCAAACACATCCACCCAGGGGCGCTCTGTGGCCGATGCCACGTCGACTCCACCAGTACAGGGGACATGTCCAAAACAGCTTGTGTAAAGGTTGTACACTCAGTTGTAGGCAAGTAAGCGGTTTCAGACATGGCCTCGACGTGTACACCTACGTGCTCACCGCCTTACCTTGCCCCTCTTTTTCAAACGCGAGGTCTCTTTGCTGTTGATGTGTCTCTCGATGCTGGTCTCGCCCCGGGAGATGAGCACTGCGTGCCACACAGTCAGGCCGCCGAGAGCTAGCGCCACCGTGCTGTGGGGAGGACCAATGGCAGGAGAATAAAAAGCCAACAGTGGCTCTCTGAGTGACTAACACTAGGCCCGAAACACACCCTGCGCAAGTCCCTGAATGCAAAACAAGACCAGGCGCGCCCACTACAAACACACGGTCCGATTGCGCATACTGCACGTGCATGTTTATGACCCTGCGGAGGTAGTATTGGTGCGTTCCATTTGTACTGGGAAGTCGGAATTTCCGAGTTCCCAGTCGGACATTTCAACTGGAACGCCCCCTGAGGTGGGATTTCCGACTGGGAAAGTCGGAAGGACCGAGTAACCCCGAGTTAGAAATCCAAGATGGCTGCTCCGTGCGTCAACGGTTAATAAAATCTCTCGTAATGTATTATTTAGCACTTCTGTTTTGTTTTTGTGTAATTAAATAAGTGGTATACGTAGTACTGTCCAACGTCTATCTGTGGACATGTTACTACGGTGTTTGTATGTATAGAATAACGTGTAATGTGGTGTTTTCAACTGGTATTGCTAACAATGGCTACAACGATAGCAACAATGGCACTGGAGGCGTCCATCTTGGTTATCCGAGTTGTTTACTCGGGTGTGACGTCATTCCCAGCTCCGACTTCCGACCTCCGAGGTAAATGGAACGCGCCATAAGCCCCAGTCCTCCAGGGGCCCCCTCGCTGCGATGCCCCACACTGCAGCTCACACTTACACTGCAGTAGGAATTTGAGGCGACACATTTGAGTTTACAATGACGTGTGAAATTGACTGCACAGCTCTAAGCAACTGTGTTCCCCAAACTTGCATAGGGTAGGCTTCGGGCCTAAGCTTCAGTTCAAGGTTTTTGACTTGAGCAAAGAAGGTCTGCATTCGTAACACTTCGTAACACTTCGTAACACGGGTATGAATCTCCAGTTCCAGAGGGCCACAGTGCCTGCAGGTTTCAGTGGTTCCGTTTCAATCAGCAGCCGATTAACAAATGAACTAATCAACCACTTATATTCCCTCCAATACATTATGCACAGATAAACATTTGGTAGTAATGGTAATGGTAGTTGAACTTCTTCTGAATGAGCTTGAACATCAGAGGATTGTGGAGAGAGCACTCACCTGGTCAGCACCCACATGTAAATAACGCTCTTGTGGAACATCTTGTCCCTGAAGGTAAATGGAGGAGGTGACGTCTGATAGTAGCTCTACAGACAGGTTAAAAAAAAAAAGGGAGAAAACATAACAGTTAAGAACGGTCTGCAATGACATCTCTTTCCTGGCTTTGCGTCGCCAAGCCAAATCGAGTATGTGCAAGCCTGCCCAATCACTGTCAACATTATCTACATTATCATGTGGCAGTGTGATGTTAAAGGCTGAAGAACCTAAAGGTTGCAGGTTTGATTCCCAGGTGGGACAGTCATTGTGCCTTTCAGACAGGGTTAATACTTGTGCTTCTGCGGGACAGGGTTAGTACGAGACAGAGGATGAGCACAGTGCGACACACATCTAGTCAAGCACAGCTAACGAACAAGAAGGAATCCGGGGTCACCTCTACAGAACCCAGCAATCCCACTGGACAGCATGTCCCACGGGCAGGCTCTCTATGGTACTGTCCAATGAGATGCAGGCTCTCAACGGTACTGTCCAATGGGAGGCATGCTCTCTATGGTACTGTCCAATGGGAGGCAGGCTCTCTATGGTACTGTCCAATGAGAGGCAGGCTCTCTGTACTACCTGGCCAGTCATGGCTCCAGGGGGCAGGATGCCGATGAGCAGCCCCACCCCCTTCACGGGCACGCCCTGCTTCTCCATGTCCAGGCTCTTCCAGTGCTGGAGAGACACAGGGCCAGGGTTAACACTGACCATCCTTTCCCCCTGTCTCTACTGGCTGAGGATGGGTCTGGGGTATAGAGACCCTATAGAAAAGGGGTGGGGTCAAGCACAGGGACCCTATGGAAAGGGGGTGGGGTCAGACACAGGGATCCTATATAAAGGGGGTGGGGTCAGACACCGGGACCCTATAGAAAGGGGGTGGGGTCAGATACAGGGACCCTATATAAAGGGGGTGGGGTCAGACACAGGGACCCTATAGAAAGGGGGTGGGGTCAGACACAGGGACCCTATAGAAAGGGGTGGAGTCAAACACTGGGACCCTATAGAAAGGGGGTGGAGTCAGACACTGGGACCCTATAGAAAGGGGGTGGAGTCAGACACTGGGACCCTATAGAAAAGTGGCGGTGGTGTGCGTGTCTGTGAGCTTTACAGCAGTACAATAGCTTTCTTCATCAGTGCCTTGTCCCAGAGGTGAGTTAGGGTACGCTAAAGTGCCACTGCTGCATGTTCAGGTGAACACTGCCTGTGCAGCGTTTTCAGAATGGGATTTATTACTGCCAGCAGACACATTTTTGTCAAGTCGCCGCGGAAAATGATCAAGGTGGCCTTCTATGAATTCTCTCTTCTGGAAAAAACGCTGGGCTTTGATCAAAACATTTCAACTGATGATGAGGTGTGCGCGTGTCTGCAGATCCTCACAAAGTGGTTGCGATTAACTGACCATAACATCCTCAAACGCCTGAGGAATAATCTGACACAAAACATCTCTACTTTCACAGACAACAGGGCTAAAACCTTCGTCTAATCTCAGACTTGGAGGCATTTCCCTTGCTTATGCACTGTAATGATTAGGGGAGGCTATTTGAGAGACACGGCGCCTAGTGGTGAGGAGGGTAAGAGCGTGCCTTACTGGCGTTGTATAGGGAGAGACTGCCCCTAGTGGTGTGGAGGGTAATAGTGTACCACAATGGCATTGTATAGGGAGACACTGCCCCTAGTGGTGGGGAAGGGCAGTACAGCTTACCACAATGGCGTTGTACAGGGAAACACTGCCCCTAGTGGTGAGGAGGATAACAGTGTACCACAATGGCATTGTATAGGGAGACACTGCCCCTAGTGGTGGGGAAGGGCAGTGCAGCGTACCACGATGGCATCATATCGGGAAACACTGCCCCTAGTGGTGAGGAGGGGGGGGGGGGTGCCGTGTACCTCGATGGCGTTGTATGCCTCCAGGAACATGTTTCGGCCGCTGATGCTGCAGTACAGGCAGCCCAGGGTCATGGACATGCAGAAGGAGAAGAAGTACCGATGGTTGAAGTGGCCCACACAGTTATTCAGCCAGGCTGGGCAGGGGCTGGTTAAGGACATGGCAGTGGGCAGTGTGCAGTTCCATCACGCGCAAGGCAAGCTGCTATTACATTTACATCACAGCTATTTAGCCGACGCTTTTATCCAAAGTGACTTACAGTTGATTAGACTAAGAAGGGGCCAATCACCCTGGAGAAAGATCCTTGCTCAAGGGCCAAACTGCTGCACTGATCTTATCGTGGCTACATAGGGGCCTGAACCACCAACCTTCCAGGTCCCAGTCAAACACCTTAGCTACTAGGCTATAGACTCCCCCATCAGCAAGAACATAACATGAAAATAATCATAATACCCATTAATAATAAAACCACCCAATGTGCTTGCAATTTGGAGGTTCAGCCCTGGTAACCACTCTTCAGTCAGAAAAAGCGCGATACAAATAAAACTGAACTGAAAGAGCAACAGGAAGAAAGAAGGGGAGAAATAAAGTTTGAGGTAAAAACATCAGGCCTCCATTCAGTCACTGTAAAAGAAATACTCTAAAAAACCATTTGGGCAAAACCACCTGACCTTGTTTGCCTGGGTACTTAATCTAATCAAGAGTGACATGGAATATCTACTGCTAAGGTCATCACACAAAAGGACGTCCCTTACATTATTTATGGTCCTTGTGGATAAGTAATGTAATGTAAGCTCTTTTGTGAAATGATCTTTGGTAAGCGCTGGAAACTTCCTGTCACGGGAGCGAGACAGACGAGACGGGGGAAGCCTTTCGTCGGGACGGGCAGTGAAAGTGAGGGGATCAGAAGTTATGACCCGGGTTTGTGACGTCCGCTAAAAGGATACGGCAGTGATGGTCCATTTTCAGTATACAGCTGCAAAGCAAGAGAAGAGCTTGTGTAAGTGCACTGCAACGCCAACACCAACGTCCGTAAAGCACCCGTCTGTCTGAGACAAAGCGTTCCGTATTTAACCCTTCCCAGCGTTCCCACTCGTCCTGGAAAACCCGGAAATTTAGACCACTTTTCCAGTCATGGAAAACTTAATTTATAAAAAGGTCCATATATATATATATATATATATTAGCGAGGTCCTGGAAAATTGTATGCTTAGCTGTAAATCAAGCTATTAAGCTATCAAGAGCTGAGATTGCATATTTTAAAAATATTTTTTCTCATTTTTGTTAGCCGCTGACCATAGTCCCCCACCCCTGCCTTTGTCCATGTCTCATGTCTGTAAGTCAAAGGAGAATTGTTGTAGAAAAAGTTGTGGAAAAACATTTCCTAAGAGTGGGAACGCTGCTGGAATCACCACACCTCACATTTGGAATGTTGGGGCGGTGCGGAATGTCGGGGTGGTGCGGAATGTCGGGGTGGTGCGGAATACTCACGTGTTGCAGATCCCGCAGTGGTGAGTTCTGGCAGGTTTGGGAACGATGCATTTCTTACAGACGGAAACCGATGGAATGTCAAACTTCCGCTACAAAAACAAAGCACCGTCAGAGCCCTATGATTATTCTGAACATCTCCTCAACGGTAAAGTCTTTCTGAACCAGGAGCTCTCTTGAAATATATATATTTGTTTATAATTTTTCAGTTTTTCCCCCCATTTGTACCCTATCTATTCGAGATCAAACCCCGGTCCTCGGTTTGAAACTGTAACTGATGCCTGCATCAAGGTCTGTTGCTTTAGCAGTGCACCACCACAGCTCAGCACAGTAAGTCTTTGAAACAGAACATGTAATCGATGAGAAAGTTGTCTTAGTCTCTGCACCTGCGGGGGGTACCCGGGCGAGGTCTTGGTGGCCTTGTAGTAGTGGAAGACGATCATGACCAGGTTCCAGTGGCCGTAGCCCAGGTGCCAGGCGATCCAGGCGGGAGAGTACGTGTAGAGCACCAGCGGCAGCAGGCAGAAGTAAGCGATCATGAGAATGGAGCTGGTGAGAACCACCACCAGGCACACAAACACCTGCAGAGAGAGGGCAAGGTCACTCTCTCACACACACACACCTGTAGAGAGAGGGCAAGATCACTCTCTCACACACACACCTGTAGAGAGAGGGCAAGGTCACTCTCATACACACACTCACACACACTCACACACACTCACACACACTCACACACACACCTGCAGGGAGAGGGCAAGGTCACACACATACACACACACCTGCAGGGAGAGGGCAAGGTCACACACACACACATAAACACACACACGCCTGTATACACCACATGTACACTCACACACACACACACACACGCCTGTATACACCACATGTACACTCACACACACACACACACACACCTGTATACACCACATGTACACTCACACACACACACACACACACACACACACACGTAATCCACACATGCAGGTATGCACGCTCAGACACATGCATGCAGTATGTGACTCCACAGGGCACGAGAGGAACCAGAATGAAGTTCGTTTAGCGTTCAATACCTCAGTATTAATCGGTTCAACCGGGAAAAACCACATCCAACAGGGGCACAACAACCTGGACCGACAAATTTCTCCGTAACCACGGCGACGATGACCTACCACCCCGAACCAGCGCGTGAGATGGTCGACCAGCCAGAAGACGGGCTCGAAGACGCAGTCCATGATGAGCTCGGAGTTGGTGAGGCTGTTGAACTGCAGGGAGCGCAGCAGCAGCCGGCTGTAGCTCAGCAGGTTCCGCAGTCGCCGTGGCAACCTGCGCCGGCTGCATCGCAGGCAGAGCCGGGACCAGCGCAGGACGAGACGCATCGCACTGGAGAAGAGCTGCCTCCTGCTCACAGCCTTCTGCATTCCCCCTCCTCCTGCGCACACGCGCACGCACATAACGCATACACACACGCACGCACACACGCACGCACATAACACACACGCACATAACACATACACACACGCTCACACACACGCACGCACATAACACATACACACACGCACGCACACACACACATAACACACACACGCACATAACACATACACACACACGCACACACACACGCACGCACACACACGCGCACGCACATAACACACGCACGCACGCACACACACACACGCACGCACGCACGCACGCACATAACACACACACACACGCACGCACATAACACACACACACACGCACGCACGCACATAACGCACACACACACGCACACACGCACGCACGCACGCACATAAAACACACACACGCACGCACATAACACATACACACACGCACACACACACGCACGCACACACATAACACACACGCACACACACACGCACATAACACGCACACGCACATAACACACACGCACATAACACATACACACACGTAAACAGATACACACACACGCACACACACACGCACACACACGCACACACACGCACACACACACGCACGCACATAACACACGCACGCACGCACATAACACACACACACACACACGCACACACACACATAACACATACACACACGCACACACACACACACACGCACGCACATAACACACGCACGCACATAACGCATACACACACGCACACACACACACACGCACGCACATAACACATACACACACGCACGCACGCACATAACACACACACGCACACACACACGCACGCACACACGCACATAACACACACGCACACACACACGCACGCACGCACGCACGCACACACGCACATACACAACACATACACACACATACACACGCACACACACGCACGCACGCACGCACGCACGCACATAACACACACACGCACACACACACACACACACGCACGCACATAACACACACACACACGCACGCACATAACACATACACACACGCACACACACACGCACGCACACACATAACACACACACGCACATAACACGCACACGCACATAACACACACGCACATAACACATACACACACGTAAACAGATACACACACACACACGCACACACACACGCACACGCACACACGCACCCACATAACACATACACACACGCACACACACACACACACACACGCACGCACGCACGCACATAACACACACACGCACATAACACATACACACATGCACGCACGCACGCACATAACACACACACGCACGCACGCACATAACACACACACGTACATAACACATGTAAACAGATACACACACACACACACACACACGCACACACACACACACACGCACGCACATAACACATACACATAACACACATACGCACATAACGCATACACACATAACACATACGCACGCACGCACGCACGCACGCACACACGCACGCACACACGCACATACACACACACACACACACACATGCACATACACACACATACACATATACACACACACATAAACACACAGACATATGCACGCACACACACATAACACATACACACACACATGTAAACACACACATCCCCACACATGCACACACACAAACACACACGGACACACGTAAACAGATACACATAGACACGCACACAAACACACACACACACGCATGCACATAAACACACACACACACGCACGCACATAAACACATACGCACACACACACACATGCACATACACACACACAAACACATGCACATAAACACACACAGACACACACGTAAACATGGAGACACAAACACAGTTTTTATGGTCAAAATTCTGCACAAAAAAAATATATAAAAAAATAGTAAATGGTTGCCGCATTGCTTATTTCACAGCACAGCATCAATTTACTACACAGACACAATTTCACACAAACTGAATGCGACTGCAATAGCTGCATTCCAAATCGCAATAAAATAAACATTGCCATCACAAAGATATCACATAAAAATTGGTTTTTTCATTCATTACATTTTTATAACAGGAACCTGGTCAACCAGTGTGGCTATGACTCAAGTGAGATCAACCACTAACCCCTAACCTCAAACCCCTAACCCCAAACCCAACCTCACCTCTCACCCAGCGGAAGGTTAGTAACCTGCCAAGGGGGGATGGAAACGACCTGGTTCTTTTGAGAAATTGAGGATCTCCCTCCACAACACAGGCGAATGAGGAGTGAGCTCAAACACAGTGAGCTCTCAGCTAATGAAGCACAGACAATGGCCATGATTCTGGTCTTCTTCATTTTGCCAGCCGGGCACTTCTCTGATAACCACCTCCAACATGAGTCTCAGGACATCCGAGTACAGGCATTATTTACTGAAAGTGAGGATTAGTTACACGTCTACTGAAAAAAACCCCCCAAAAAAACCTCTCCTGGATTCTTCACAATGTTTGCGCTGAATCATTAATACGCACCCATCACATGTGACTGACCCCATGCCAGCAGGTGATCTCCTTCTCCCGCCAGATAATTACACAGAAGAAGAGCAGCCGTCAGGTTCAGAAAGGGTGGTTGGTGCCTTGCATGGCAGCCAATCGCCGTTGTTGTAGTGTGGAGTGTGAGTGTGTGTGTGTGTGCATGTGTGCGTGCGTGTGTGTGCGTGTGTGTGTGTGAGTGTGCGTGCGTGCGTGTGTGTGTGTGCGTGCGTGCGTGCGTGTGAGTATGTGTGTGTGCGTGTGTGAATGGGTGAATGAAAAGTATCAATAGGGGCGGCCTGTAGTGTGGTGGTTAAGGTACATGACTGGGATCCGCAAGGTCGGTGGTTCTATCCCCAGTGTAGCCACAATAAGAAGGGGAGGATTGTCTCCTGCTTAATTTAATCAACAGTAAGTCACTTTGGATAAAAGCGTCAGCCAAATGACATGTAAAATGAGCTAACTGTACAGCGCTTTGGATAAAGGCGCTATATAAATGCCAACCATTTACCATCTCTCGCACTCATTATGGTGCAAACACCATAATGCCAATGGGACGTGCGTCTGAACCCCACACTCAAATTTAAGCGGTTTACGCAAAATCCGCAGTCTGAAATGTTGCATGCCTGGGACCCGGAGCCCCAGTGTGGCCACAGCTGTTGGGCCCTTGAGCAAGGCCCTTAACCCCACATAACTCCAGGGGGATTGGCCACTGCTTAGTCTAATCCAGAGGTGTCCAGTCTCATCCTAAAAGGGCCGGTGTGGGTGCAGGTTTTTGTTTTAGCCCAGCAGTAACACACCCGATTATACTAATGAACTAATCGTGGTCTTTAATCAAGTGTGTGTGGGAGCCCAGTGTGGGTGTTGGGTCCCAGTGTGGGTGGGAGCCCAGTGTGGGTGTGGTCCCAGTCTGGGTGTTGGGTCCCAGTGTGGGTGTGGGAGTGGGAGCCCAGTGTGGGTGTGGGAGTGGGAGCCCAGTGTGGGTGTTGGGTCCCAGTGTGGGTGTGGGAGCCCAGTGTGGGTGTGGTCCCAGTGTGGGTGTGGTCCCAGTGTGGGTGTTGGGTCCCAGTGTGGGTGTGGTCCCAGTGTGGGTGTGGGAGCCCAGTGTGGGTGTTGGGTCCCAGTGTGGGTGTGGGAGCCCAGTGTGGGAGTGGGAGCCCAGTGTGGGTGTTGGGTCCCAGTGTGGGTGTGGGTGTGGTCCCAGTGTGGGTGTGGGGGCCCAGGCCAGCTCGAGAGGCCGTCTCTGCAGCACATAATGAGCTGTGCTCCGGGGCTGGAGCCCGTTCCACCTCTGTGACCCCAAATCTGCCAGGGCAGGCAGCCTGTTCCTGGGTACAGCTACAGATCACCACCACTCCCTGCCCTTGGCAGGACGGCTGTCTCATCCGGTTAGTATACAGGGCATTAAACACCCCGGCCCATCCTGTGCATACGAGCCACACTCTCTCGCACTCACACACACTCTCACACACACTGGCACTCTCTCGTACTCTCGCGCACTCTCTCGCGCATTCTCTCGCACGCACACTCACTCACGCACACTCACTCACGCACACTCACTCACGCACACTCACTCACGCACCACTCACTCACGCATCACTCACATGGTCACAAGTTTCTTTTTCAATGTAGTCAAATATGAGTGAACCAGCATTGGTGAATACATCTGTGGAGAAAGAACCCTGAATAACTGGCTGGAACAAAAACCAGCACAGGCACCAGCCGTCCAGGAACGGAGTTGTAGACCCAACGGCACTCTCAGAGCAGGACTGGGTTATACCCCGGGGCCTGTGTCACCAAGCAGGATTACTGATTTAGCTGGATAAATAAAACCCGGAACCCTCCATAATCCGGAACATGGACTGGAGTAAAGAGAGCTGTTCTGGGTTTTACTCTGCGCAGTTATCCAGCAATCTCTGTAATCCTCCTTTGTGATACCGGGCCCTGAACACTCCACTGCAGAAAGGAGACCCAGAGCCAATTTACTCTCCCGGTTCTCTGTGATTGGCTGGGGCCTGGACAGGATGGAAACTTCCCCAAATTACAAATGTTTGTTTTACATGGGAGCCCACAGATATTAAACTGGAGTACTGATAAATAAAATGGACGGATTTAAAAAGTGGAGTTAAAACACACACACACACACAACACACAACTTGCGCAGTAAGATCCAGTCACAAAGGGTTCAAAAGTAAGCAAAAGTTATCCCAATATGAAAGCATCCTTTAAAGCATCCTTTTTTTCCACCAGAGATCAGTCATCCGGCGCATTGTACTCCTAGTGTTTCCACTTCGTGGATCTTGGATTTCACTACTTCTGCCCTCACGATCACTTACAGCTAAGAATGCCCTGGCTTTCAGCCGCTACTCAGATTAACGCAGTGAGCTGAGCTTCAGCAACGACCATCTGACCAGCTTCTCCACCATCAATTCTCTCATTAATTCAGGATTAGCTTTAAGCCAGATTCACTCCGTCCATTTGGGGTCATATAGCTGCAGTTTATTATTCATTGTGTACACCACCAGACACACAATGATCAAATCAGGCTACACGCTAGTTTGCTATTTATCAATGGGTCATGCGTGGTTTCTCTGGTAGTACTATTGCAGAGAAAAAGTGTCAACATGTTAGATACTCTGTTTTCACAGACGGAACATTCCTTGTTTTGTCATTATATTTCATTATATTGGGCAAGCCGATTTATTGTCAATTCCCTATACACTATAAGTTATTTCTTAAAAATATGGATTTAAATGAACTTGTTAGGCATACATTGAATTTGCACATTCAAATTCCTGTGTGAAAGGCATTTCATTTGTCAGATGATATTTTCACAATGGTGAATGAACTTTAAAAGAACGTCTCGCGCAATGCGGCGGTCTGCAATTTGGTAGGCAATTGTATTGTCATTTGGTCTGATATCAAATTAATATGTAGCGCCATCCATACATCCATAATGTAGCTACCCAAACATATCATTCATCTGGTAGGCTATGTCTGGTAATAAAATGACACTGTGTAGACTGCAGTAGTCTAGTCTGTCATTTTCATATAAAAACGAACAACAATTTCACGATTTAGTGTGACAGACAGTTCGCAGATTAAAAGGGATTCTTCCGCAGAATCAACCATTTTTGAAAAGCTTCCGTTTCGAAATAATCCTGTTGCAATTTTTTTCCGCGGGCAGCCTTCTGGATTGTCTGCATTCCTGTAAAACCAACGCCACGAGGGTGTAACTAGTAACAAGTCAAAGCGCAAAGATCAACATCCTTTTCGTCTGGCTAAATCGCGCTATCCTACTGTTAGGAAGCTTTGTTTGATTTTTTTAAAGCTTAGCTTTGTCGCTTTCATACTTTCCATGACTGATGCGCCCCCATCCCCCATTCATTGCCACAACAAAACATTTTAGACGCCAGAGACCAGGGGAAAGATTATGATTTCTCTGACTAGATTATGGCGCTGACATATAATAGTTCACACCTCAGTGTTTCTTCAATTTACCTCTGTTCATGTACACGGTGAATACGATCTCATTCGGCGAATATGATCTATGATCTGATACTTCATTAAAATCTTTAGTTTTTTACCCGAAATTGTATATTAAGCTTGCAAACCATTCGTGTATAATGGGTTTACACACGGTAATATGCACTCACCTAAATTTGATGGAACAGCAATGTTGGAGACACGGCAACTGAAGTCATGATAGGCTTGAAAGGTGTTTAATCTCTGAGATTGCAGTGACAAATACAGTGGTTCTGCCCTTTAGCTCCGCTGCTGTTCCTCATACTACCCTGGGCTACCACAGAGTGCACTCTGGGAATTGAAGTTTTTTTTTTGGCCTTGATGACAGTCTCCACAGAACTGCACAAACGCTTTACTTCCGGAGACTGGAAACTAGTGACAATAATTGTCCGCATATCGACTTGCAACAAATGGAAACCATTGAAAACAAACTGTAACTATGCTTCCATAAACTGTAATAAAATGCGCAGAAGATAAGAAAACGATGACCGTGAAGGAACAAAATGTAAAAAAAAAAATTAGCAAAGGCTTGTGGGGAATGAAGTTTATTTTTTCCACTGACGCCTCGCGAGGAAGTGTTCGTGCAATGCCATATGTTTCAATCTAAAGGTGCTGTGTACTTATCATTAGAATGGCTTTTAGCTTCAACTTCGATCTGCAAATAAAAACGGATGAAGTCGTCCACCAAGATAGAACTGAGACGGACCAGGGCCTTGAAGCGAAACGAATGGATTTGACCGACACTGTACGTAGCTAGCTAACCTTGTAGCGTTATGTAGCTAACTTATCTACTAGCTAGCAAGCGAGCCACGTGGAATTGAAGACTTGTCAAGCTGCTTGCTCGCTAGCAAGTTATTTATTATGGGATACTTTTACTTCATTTTGGTCCCGTAAGAAATCTCAGCACATACTCACAGTACACATAACACATTACTAGCTGGAATTGTCCCATAGTGAAATTGCATAGCATGCCGGTCGTGTTACATAGTGTACAATAATAGTCTTCTAACATATACCTGGTAAAAGGCTATTCTCTATTTTATTATTTATTATTATTATATTTAACATTATTGCTTTGTAATTTTTTTGTCACAATGGAAGATTTCTGATAGTATTTTCTCCAAATAGCTCCATTTAATGTATTAGCTACATTAAACACGTATTTAATAAATGGCTCTATTGGTATGTAAGGGATGCCTGTGTGATGAATACCATTCATGACGAATGTTTCTTCATATTATCTTTCAGAAAGAGAAAGTTTACCCTGAAAAAGACAAAGAGGCAAAAGAACACACGCCTCCCCGCGACTGTCAGTCGCTCCTGGAGGACGCCGTGTGCGAAACGTTCACGCTGGGCACTCTACCGCCGATACATTTCCTCAACGAGTCCGTCTTTGAGCGGACCGTGTCTGAGCTGTTCGACGGCGAGGACATCCTGTCCCGGACCGCCGCCCAGAACACGGACCTCATCTCCGGCGTGTACGAGGGGGGACTGAAGGTTTGGGAGTGCACCTACGACCTGCTGGAGCACCTGGAAGTCGAGGGAGAGGTGTTCTCTGGGAAGAGGGTGCTGGACTTGGGCTGCGGGGCAGGGCTGCTGGGAATTTTGGCTCTCAAGCGTGGGGCACGTGAGGTGCACTTTCAGGACTACAACAGCACGGTGATAGAGCGCCTTACACTGCCCAACGTGCTGCTGAACTGCGAAGATGACGACGACGACGACGATGACGATGACGATGATGATGGTGGTGGTGGTGCCGGGAAAGGAGATGAAGAGAGAGAGAAAGATGGCTGCCCGCCATCGAAGATGAGAGCCACAGGACCCCCACAGAACCCACAGCTGGACAGATGCAGGTTCTTTTCCGGCAGTTGGACCACCTTCCTCACGCAGATGCTACACGACAATGACCCGCCTCCGAAATATGACCTCATCATGACCTCCGAGACCATCTACAACGCGGACTATTACCCAGCCCTGCACGAGGTCTTCCGCAGGCTGCTGGACCAGGGTGGCCTCGTGTACCTGGCCACCAAGGCACACTACTTCGGGGTCGGAGGTGGCCTGTACCTCTTTCAGAATTTCGTCGAGCAGAAGGACGTTTTCAAAATGAAGTGCCTGAAGGATGTGGAGCAAGGTCTCCAGAGACACGTGGTGGCCTTGAGCTTCAAGGAGCCTGATCAATGACTGAACTGATTTATGCGTCTGGACTTAAAGGTGAAATAGGGAATTTGGGATTTCTAATGGTCAAGAGAGGAATAGCAGCAACAAACACCTTCATACCACAACACTGTTTATCCCTCCCCCTTTCTCTGTAAATGCACTGACGTTGAAACGCCATTCACCGTGACAATTGGAACCAATTTTCAACCAATGAGCTTGAACTGTTGTACAGTTATACAATGTTTTGGTTGTCAACTGTATATTTTGAAACCCGAATTATAAACACAGGCAGAGGGTGAGTCAAGAAGTCAGTGAGCCTTTTTCTACGATAGGAAGGGAATTACAATGGTCTTGTAACAATGTTTTAACACAAAAATCTTACCTATTGCACCTTTAAGTCGACATTTCACTATTTCTGAGAACAGGGCACCATCACTGAAATTAAACTTTTGTAATTAAAGCTTGTTCAAAGCTTGGCCCTTTCCTGACTTAAATTGTGCATTTTGTGTTTCCTCAAGAGTGATACCAACTATTCAGCAACAGCTGAATGTATGTAATCTTTTCCCATGAGAGAAGGCTATTTGTTGTTTTGTGCAACCATATGGAAAAGTACTGAACACGGAAAAGCACCTTGAAGATCTTCTTACAGCGAGTCAAATACTTTGTTTACATATGCATACATATGATTACATATACCTTAATGCTCAAATTAGATTTTTTATTGTATTGGATATATATAGCGGCAGCATTTTTTGTGGCACAATGACAATGCCTTAATAAATCCAGGTAGAGTCCTTGCTCACCTGTCATTGAAAGGACACACCCAACAACAGGTGCTGGATTTACAGGTTGGTTTAGAGAAACGTGTTGAGAACATTTGTCCTAAACATTTTTTTGTTTTTGTTCTTTGTTCAAAAATGTAATCTGGCAAGTACAGAACTAAATAAAGCTGACTTGCCAAAACTGAGTTTGTGGAGAAAAAGGTAAGGACACAGGCCAGTTTCACAGAAAGATTAAACCTACCCCTAGACTAAATTGTATTTTGAATGGAGATTCTCCATACAAAACTATTTAATCCAGTACTAAACTTAATTGGTGTCTGTGAAACCAGCCCATGTTGATTAAATGCAGGCTGAAACTTAGTTATTTTCTTAAAATGAGGACATAGCTCCAGAATTACTCTGCCAAAGTTTCAAGGCTTAAATGTCCCATTGACTTTAATAGTAAGTGATTAAAACTATTTTGCAACAGTAAGTAAACTAAATGATATAATTCATATAGATTTAGTGTTATCGGTCCATCAGGAATCACACATTTCACTGTTATTATCTAAAAAGGAATGGATGTCAAATGAATCAGTAGATTAAAGAAAAGCGTGACACAAAGGCTTTTTGCACACAGATTTATTACATCTCCACAAGGGTCTCAGTGCATCGCAAAATAACCTAATCAGAGAGGGGCCCAGTCAGATCACTGCTGACACAGTCACGCTAACACTGGAAAAGCAGGGGTTCACCAACCAGCATACACACACACACATACACACACACACCTTCATGTACATGCACATGCAGGATGTGCATGTAGTCCAGGCCTGCAACAAGTCATCAGTAGAAACAACCAGGTACTATGAGCTGAAAAACAACTTGTAACTACAGTCTGAACTGAAGTCTCACTTAAGAGTAAGTGTCCGGTGTATTCCAGAAAACACTTGCTGTTGCTCCCTTTCTTCCTCTCTCACACACACACACACACACACACACACACACACACACACACACACACACACACACACACACACACACACACACACACAGGAGGGTGCTGACTATGCTGCCGATTGTATTTGGGAAACGGGGCATGACACAGTGCCACAGATACAGCAATGTTACACATGTAAACTACCAGCAGAGGGCGCCAGTGTGGAGGAGGGAGAGATTCTAATGTCCACAGCACAGAGTGAAGGCATGACCACGGATCTGCTTCCTATAAACTTCCCCTTAACTCTGGAATGTGGAATAAATAACCATTGAAAGCAGCCATTTTGTAACACTAGAGTAATGCAGTAAACGTGCAGCATGGGACTGAAGCATGGTTCAGGGATGGTAGGGTGTTACTCAGGTATTCTGAACGTTTACACTCTGCTCAGAGCTGCAGGGAAACCTCGTTCTGTGGTCCCATGGCAACGGTGGTTGCCATGAGACTACAAAACGGGTCTGCAAGTGTCAGGCCTGCTTTTCAACTGAGCCAACAGGAAACAGTCTGCTTTAACCGGGGTTGTTTATGGTCCTTGTAAATAAGTCAGAATGTTGTTTTTTTTTTTTCTACTAAAACGGAAACAACAGACTTAATACATCAGTGGAATGTTCTAGAATTTATTTTGGCTATGGTCAATCACCTGGTCCATAATCAATTTTTTGTGTAGTTAGTATAATCTCAAGTCATAAATAATCAGCCCCATTACAATATTCACAACCAGTGTAGAATACTGCCAGTCTACATGCAGGTGTGTTGTAATAACTATGAAAGATGGAGGGAGGTGGAACTTCCAACTCCATTTCAATTCCGTCAATTGAGGAAATAAACTGAAATTCAATCAATTTAATGGAAAAAATCCACACAGAACCTGATGGGACATTACATTTTCGGATACATTTTTCCTGAATTGACTGAAATTGAAATGGACTTTAACCGCCAAAAACCCTGGTATAACCAGGTACGGGAATGTCGAATGTGTGGCCCTCCGAGAGCTGTCAATCATCGGCCCTCCCCCTCTCCGCCCAGCCCCTCCGCTCTGGCTCGGTCCCTCCCCCCCCTTCTACTTCTTGGCCTTGCCCTGGGCAGCCACGGCCTCCATGGCCTTGCGCACCGTCTCCTCGTCCCCCAGGAACTGCATGGCCTTCAGGGGCTTCAGGTTCTTGTCCAGCTCGTACAGGATGGGGATCCCCGTGGGCAGGTTCAGCTCCATGATGGCCTCCTCCGACATGCCTGCCGGGCGACAGGGCGGCTAGCGCGTTAGCCACGCTCAGCCATGACGACGCGGAGAGCAGAGCTAGTGTGTTAGCATTGCTAGGCGTGTCCCCATGAGAAACACAGCTAGCGTGTTAGCCATGCGCAGCCATGACGATGTGGAGAGCAGAGCTAGTGTGTTAGCATTGCTAGGCGTGTCCCCACGAGAAACACAGCTAGCGTGTTAGCCACGCTCAGCCATGACGACGTGGAGAATAGAGCTAGCGTGTTAGCATTGTTAGGCGTGTCCCCACAAGAAACGCAGATATTTCTTTTTTTTACGTTCATACACACACTCACACCGATGCCGATTCATTCACCCATTCATACACACACTCACACACCGACCAGCTCGTCAGGAGAATTTGGGGGTTAGGTGTCTTGCTCAGGGACACTTCGACACAGCCCAGGCGGGGGATCGAACCGGCAAACCTCCGAGTGCCAGACGACTGCTCTTACTGCTTGAGCCATGTCGCCCCAGGAACACAGCTAGTGCCATGCTAGCCATGATGACATGGAGAACAGAGCTGGTGTGTCAACACTGTTAGACATGTCCCCACGAGGACCTGTTAGCATTGTTAGACATGACTGTTAGAGAAACACAGCTAGCGCGTTAGCCATAACCCCATGAGTAATGTAATTGCTCTATAAGTGTGGGGGCGGGGCAAAGGGTGAGATGAGTAATGTTATTGGTCGGTAATAATATTGAGTCGGCGAAGCTAGTGACGGCATCGCCCGTACCCTCCAGGTGCTTGACGATGCCCCGGAGACTGTTGCCGTGGGCAGCGATCAGGACCCTCTTGCCCTCCTTGATCTGCGGGACGATCTCCTCATTCCAGAAGGGCAGGGCACGGGCGATTGTGTCCTTCAAGCTCTCGCAAGAGGGCAGCTGGTCCTCCGTTAGGTCACCATAGCGACGGTCCTGCCGCAAAAACAGGATTTTAGGTAAATACAGGTACAAGATAGAACAGTTCAAATAAATATTTCATAATGTAAAAAAACTGAAACATGTACTTATAAATATTACAGAGAGCAACTACACAACTAACTTCATTCCAAATAGTATGTTTTTCCTTTAATATCCCATACATGTTATTGATTGGGTGTGGGTTAAAATTCTGAAAGTATTTTTTTAATCCCTTATTTAGCCAAAGGAGATCCTTTGAGAACATGTTCTGTTTTGCAAGGATGCCCTGGGAGAAATGCCAATGCCAAATGAGAACATTTGAAAGTAGGGCGGCAGGGAGGGAGGGGGAGAGAGAGAGAGAGAGAGAGAACAGGGGTAAAGTCCCTGGAGCAGTTTTGATTTATGGAGTGGAAGATCTGAATGAATGCCATAACATAGGCTGGACTGCTCAAGCCAACCCCTGCTTGTAGTAATATACCTGTAATACTGCGGACAACGTTACTGCAAGGACACCTGTGTACACCTGTGATACTGACGGTCGCATTACTGCAAGGACACCTGTGTTATCAGATGTTTTTGCCTAGCCTTGGGGCACCTTTATAAATCAATAATCTTTTGGACTGTCCTTTGAAATTTGCACCACTGGCCCCCTTTGCAACACATTAACGGAACAGAGGTCACAGTGTGTTATAGACTGTAGTGTCATAAAGGGTCTTGCTGCAGGCGGTAGGTAGAAAATACTTCACAGGTGTTTTCAAAAGCATGATGTGAAAATGAATGCTTTGACAGGGATAAACGAGCAGGGACAGTGTGATTAAGGTTCGGTTGGGATAGCGTGGGGATCTTTCCCGTCCACTGGGTCTATTCCAGGGAATGTTGCTGACCCGGCAGAAATTCCCCCTCGGATCATTAAAACAGAGGCATTAAAATCTCCTCACAGTTAGACTCTAGTCTGACATACCATACCTACTGACTGTGAATGTGAACAAGATATTTGACGGTCATGGCTGTAGACTAAACTAATACTTCTTGTGAATTGTACCTTGTTGGGGGGGGTGGGGATGTTGGCGTAGAAGTGGCGGTCAGGGCTCTAACCTTGCTAATGTTGGCGTAGAAGTGGCGGTCAGGGCTCTAACCTTGCTAATGTTGGCGTAGAAGTGGCGGTCAGGGCTCTAACCTTGCTAATGTTGGCGTAGAAGTGGCGGTCAGGGCTCTAACCTTGCTAATGTTGGCGTAGAAGTGGCGGTCAGGACTCTAACCTTGCTAATGTTGGCGTAGAAGTGGCGGTCAGGGCTCTAACCTTGCTAATGTTGGCGTAGAAGTGGCGGTCAGGACTCTAACCTTGCTAATGTTGGCGTAGAAGTGGCGGTCAGGGCTCTAACCTTGCTAATGTTGGCGTAGAAGTGGCGGTCAGGCCTCTAACCTTGCTAATGTTGGCGTAGAAGTGGCGGTCAGGCCTCTAACCTTGCTAATGTTGGTGTAGAAGTCGTGGTCCGGGTCCATGGAAGGCGGGGGGGTGTCGTAGGAGCGCCGCCAGATCTTGACCTGCGCCTCGCCGTGCTTGGCGGCCGTCTCGGCCTTGTTTAGCCCCGTCAGGCCACCGTAGTGCCGCTCGTTCAGCCGCCAGGTCCGGTGCACGGGCAGCCACATCTGGTCGATGCCGTCCAGCACGATCCAGAGCGTGCGGATCGCCCTCTTCAGCACCGAGGTGTAGCAGACGTCAAACTCATACCCCGCCTCTGCAGACAAGGCGTACAAGTCCAGCTGATTATCCACAGCATTTATTCGTAATTTTTTTTCTTTTTTTGTTTACTTCTATGTGACGGACATAGTTCAGCGTTCAGAATACCACAAACTAATTTTTATTAAACTTATTTATGAGATATAAGGTACCAAACTACCGATTTAGTATGTTTGGTCGACACACACACACACACACACACACACACAAACACACGCCACTATGACTCGACATGTCATAACAGCGCACTCCTACATGCGCTCTGCTTTTCAGAATGCTGCAGTGCTGGACATGTATTCAGTTCAGAAAAACTGACTTACAATTCAGTCAATTAGTCCCTCATTCTCACAGCAAAGGAATATCATGTTTCAAGTGTGTTAATCTGTTTTACAGTAAGTGATCTGAACAGTCTATGATCACCACTAGACACCTAAATTTGGATAAAAGACTTTTCAAGGTTGCTTCACTTACATTTTTTGTTCAGTTTAGCGTGCATTTGTCTCCAGAAGTGAATTTATATAATTTTTCAACTGCACAGCCCTGTAACACATATTGCCCGGTTATACAACCGGACTTCTGTAACGCACAGAGGGCATAAAGAATCCAGGCAGTGCGTAACGTCATGCAGTACGTTCAAAGCGGCACGTTTGCATCCGCAGGAAAATTAGCACACGTTCCGGGCAAAAGGGGAAGAAAGAAATACGGAAAAATGCGCTTGAAGAAATAAATGTAAAATTAACCAAATACGGACAGTATATTAGGAGAGCAGAGGAAATGGGCGGAGTTGTAGGGACCCTGTTGCTGGAGGGACGGTCTTCTCGAAGCAGACGAAAATCGCGGCTGCAACGGCACGCCTCCGTAGAACCTTTATCCTTCATGACAGTAACGTTAATCATATCGCAACCACCACCACTCGATGCGTGACGTTTTCCGCGAAGGCAACACCACGTTTTGCGACGCATTTGTACTTACATATACCGTCAATGTGGCGCATGTGTCGGCCAAATCGATGAAAGCAGTTAAAGGTCCATATTTAGCTAGCAGAGATCTGTTTGCTCATTTCCATGAACATCAAGCAACACTCCCACGCCACTGAGTTTACGCATATTAATATTTTTACAGCAACAGTTAGCTAGTAGCCTAACGTCCTGTTGGATGGATGAATGGAAATATACCTGGATATATATAACCATTACTGCACCAACAATATAGACAGTAACCTACCTTTGAGGGCCTGTCCGCCCCTCTTCGCCTCGCGTTCTCCAGTCTCGCTCAAATCGGCGTCAAACCAGCCGCAGAAACGGTTTTCCTGATTCCAACAGCTTTCTCCGTGACGGATCAGCACCAGTTTATACGCGGCCATTCTTAACCAATTTTAACCTCGTTTCGTAACGGTCAGCAGTGGACACTGAACAGCAGTCAAACGTGCAAAATCCGTGCATAGACTGTGCAAACCCGCTCACCGATACAGACCGACTCTAAGCGGCACGTACAGAAATCTGATACCGTGTGATTGGACCAAGACTGATCTGAACTTGACACGAATTGCGTATCAGTACTTCCTTCAAATATTTCACCCAATGAGAAAGCAGCTAGGGTCTTGCAGGCGAGAACACTTCTTTCCGCACATCAGCGCCATCTTGCGCCGTGCAAAGCAATGTGACCTTCATTTACCTTAAAGACCAGTGTTGGACATTTTTATGTCTCTGTTTGTTGCAAACTACATGTTGTAAGTTATATAGTTTTACTGACCCACGTTAAAGGCAATTTTCTGTCATGACTTGATAGATGACAAAGCTTATTGATTGATTGATTGGTCAATTTATTGATTGATGGTGACCCAATTGAAACATTCTAGTCTGCGGGGAAGGAGGCTTAGAACTGCCAGAGATCCTCGGATAAATGCCACAAATTTGGACTGCATGAAGTACTGAAGCAATTGGAATTAGGAAAGAGAGAGGAAGGATGCCAATGCTGATGAACTGCTACTGAGACAAGAGGAACACGGTTCTAAAAAAAAGATAGGAGCCATTCAGGCAGGATTTAAATTATTCGATATAATTATTGTTTTTTGCATAGAGGAGGTTCGAACTTAATATAGGCCTAAATGGTCAGACGACATTAATAAAGAAAGGAACCCAGACAGTAATTGTTTTGAAATGCAATCAGTTTGACTTTAACTGATCAATGATTTTAATAGTTTAAAGGTGGTAAAATCAAGTAAACATTAAAGAGAGTGCGGCACATTTTAGATTTAAGAGCTGTTAATGATAAAATCTTTGAATTCATATGCACGTTAAAATAATTAATTTCCAGTTTTCTACATAAAAACGAGTTCTGCGTTAAAAAATAAAATGGCATTAAAGCAACGACGGAACCAACGCTCGTGTCAGCCGAGATTTGGGAGTTTCCTCATAAGGGGATGAGCCCTGGTTTGTAGCCAATTGTAGCGGGCATTGCGTTTCTTATAGGTAGCTCTGATTGGTGCCCCAGTGGTGAATGATTTTGATTGGTGGGAGGGGCATTTTCCGGAAGCTGACCGTCAGCTGATCTGTTTGTTGAAGCTCTCTCCTCAAACAAGCCTTGAGACTCTGCACCTCGTCTTGTGGATTACCCCTGCTGTTTTAGTAACGCATTTGTGCTATTTATCTGGAATGGACGAAACTAGCCCCCTAGTTTCCCCTCTCCGGGATTCTTCGGATCTTACCTACTGCCCTACCGAGCCCCCAAGTCCGCGGGGCAGTTATGGAGGGACGCCGGGCTCCGTGGTCCGAGTCCCGGCTGGCAGCCCTGGATGCAGCCGCGAGCGACAGCCACTGCTTGACCGGGACAGAGGAAACTCTCCGCGCGAGCATCACAAGAACGAGTTCCCCGAAGATCCGGAGTTTAGAGAGGTCATCCGAAAAGCTGAGCGAGCTATCGACGAGGGAATCTACCCTGAAAGAATTTATCAAGGCTCCAGTGGCAGCTATTTCGTCAAAGACTCACATGGGGTGAGACTTTTTTCTTGTTGTTGCATTGGATTACTTCTAGTAGGCTAAGTAGCATTTCGAGGTTAATATAGTAGGCTATTAGGTTTATGATGTGTCATAGCTTTCCGGCCTTCTTTAGCATAAGTGATAAATGGTTTTCTTACTTGTCTGCAGTAGTACGACTTGTTGAAGTGAAACATCAACCAAACGACCATGATGATGCAGCAACATTAAGGCCTTGCTATCATGTTAGTTAATTTGTTTAAATGAGATTATATTCAGGTTCCACACCCGAAAATCTAAAATATATCTGCTTAAGCAATGTCACCTATTTAATGCCAGCGATTTTAGGAGGAAATATGAATTGTAAACAACAATGGAAAAGCACTTTCGCTTTAAATCTTAACATCCTGTCGCTTACTGTAAGACATCGGAATTCGTTCTGTCAACCGAATAGTTTATAGTCGTTATTTTGGGATTTAGCCAGTTTGTTCTTCCTGGTCAGACCCGTTTTCAACTGTAATCACACTCGTTTAAAAGTATTTTGCGCAGAGAAAACCACACTGTGAGCTGGAGATCAAGCCATTGACTTGGTTATAACTTGCACATCAATAAATTAAATTATTTTAATATTACATGTAATGCCAGGTTACACGTTACAGTACCATGCATACTCTGATTTGGGTACATGTGTGCGACTGTTCTGGGTCCTTTGCCCTGTAAATGCTGAAATGAATGGGCTAAGATGGAAATGGCCATGTAAACGAAACGCACCACTCCGTACTGATGATGATGAGCAATCTGGCTTCACTATGCCAGGTACCTTACTCTCTTGATGGTTGCGGGTTACTCTGGTTACCGGTTACCCTTTTTCCTGGGGGTGCTGCCCCACTCCAGTCCTGAGTTCACTGACCACTCCAGCCCTGCCCCCCTGCCCTGTTCCTTCATGTCCACACCTTGTTCATGTCCTTGCCTTGACGCATCATGGAGTTACAGTTGTTTCACCCCGCCTTTCCAAATCCTCTTCCCCCGCTTCCTGCTTTTCCAGCTAGTTCATTACCTTAACCGTAATCTCATTTTAATGGCTGTAATAGATTTATTATTAGATCTCGGTTATATCCATTCTACCGCTGAGGATGTCTCTGTAGCCAGATTCCTTTCACTATTTCTTGCCATTGGAGAGTTCTTTTCTCATCACCCATTAGAGGGATTTTATTATTATTATTTTTTTACCTTGTGTTCTTGCTATAGGGGGTTCAGGCCTCTTGCTTGCCCTTCTGTAACTTTTATTTTTTATTTTTTAAAGATATTTTTTAGGCCTTTTTCAGCTTTATTGGACAGTATATAGTATAGAGAGACAGGAAGAATGGGGGCGAGAGAGAGGGGAAGACATGCGACAAATGTCGAACGGTCGGATTCGAACCGCCGACGTCGCGGCTCGCAATGAGCATGCGGTCAGTGCTCTGCAGGCTGCGCCACCGAGACGCCCGCCCTTCTGTTACTTGTGCAAAAAGTGCAATACAAATCAAACTTTTGGGCTGAATGGGACGTTTTGGATGCGTAGGAAGTTTATCCTCTGCGCGGACCTTGCGATTCCACCTTCACGGCTGAGTGGCAGCCCACCGACCCCGTGGGTTATTGGGACTAGGACAGAATCTCTCAGGTCCCGTGAACGTCACGGAGCCCCTCACTAGAATGCGTCCCAGAGCCTAGACCAGGGGCCACAGCTCTGTCCCTGGATGGCTGGTTTTAGGCTACTTTTCTGTGTGCAGCGGACACATCTGGAGCTTGTGCGGTTATGGGGATGTGGTTTTGTGTTTGTAGGCTGCTCTCCTCACATGCCTATGAGGCATGCCTGTAGGAGTTGTGTTGTGGTTACAACGCCCAGAGCTCCACCTTTGTTTCCCAGGCCTATGGGGACTCTTTTCAGCAGACTGCTACTTGCTCGTGGTACAGGTGTAGCAGGGTTAGCTCGGCTAGTTCGCCCGTAGGCACTGCTTGAGGTGCAGCGAAGGCCCGGAGCGGGTTACCCCGACAACGCTCCCCGATGACGTAACCCTCAAATTCAAAATAACGTTGTTGCCCTTGGCTGGGGGCGAGTTCGCCTTTAGCTGACTGGTAACGCTTTTGAATTCACCTTTCACCGAGATGCAACAACCACGTGAGACCCAAGAACAAGGTGAGGTCTGTTAGCTGTGTAACCTGTTTAAACTGTGTCCTTTATTTAACATAACATAATATAACATGAAACGTAACATAACGATGTGGCCATTCAGCACAGCAATGCTCCTTTTAAACTGCAGCTAAAGTTGTGCACAACCCAACCCAACCCCAGAGGCTGGGGTTCAAACCCCGCCTCGGACTCAGGTAAATCTCTAACTCCTGAGACAAGCTGCTAGTCCACGGTTGGCTAACATCTGGTCCTGGAGAGCTGCAGGGTCTGCTGATTTTTGTTCTTCAGCACTTAATTGATGAATTAAGTGGGTTGGGTTGTGCACAACTTTAGTGATGGTTAAAGGCGAGCATTGCTGGGCTGAATGGCCTTTTCTCGTCGTTATGTCATGTTAAATAAAGCACACAGCTTACACAGGTTACACAGTCAACGGACCTCACCTTGTTCTTGGTTCTAAAGCGGTGGTTGTATTAAAAACAAAAACCAGCAGACCCTGCGGCTCTCCAGGACCAGGGTTGGCCACCTCTGGACTGCTCGTTTTTTTAATCTGATCTACTGAAGCTGCTGCCCCTTATGTCTTCTATCCCGTCCCTGGATCTTATCAGAGCGCTTCAGTGTTGTTTATTTATGGCCGCTTAAGCCCCCAAGCCCCGGCGAAACGTGTGAACTCCTCAGTCTGTGGACGAACGGGACCGCGAGGGTTGGCCCTGTAACAGTGCGGCCCTGTGTTTCGGTCAGACTCGAGGTGCTCCACTTCACAGCCGGTCATGTGGGGGAACTTATGCTAATCTCATTGACGTAATGAGTCTCGAAACCGCTCCAATTCCGCTCCGCCGGGGCGCCGCAGAATGCCCCTGTTCCACCACGATGGCTGCTCTTTGATGTCGCCCCCCTGGGTCCCGGGCAGCTCGGCCGGACGAGCTGCAGAACTCCGTAACGGACCTTTAACCCTTTCGGTCCCGAGCCCGATATCAAGAGGTTCCACCACCAAATACCAAGGGTGTTTCGGGCTTTGGTTGAGAAACTTTGCGAAGGTTGAGAATTTAGTGGTTCTAATAGGACACCCTGGACCATTTTTGATTGGTTGAAACGGTATAAGGTGGCGAGTGGCATATGACTCTCTTGGGACGTTACGGTGGTTACGCTCGACTCTTGGGACTGAAGGGCGAAGAGACGGCATCATTTCTCTCACCGTAGAGACTTCCTGTCCTGATCTCCTGCTGTCCATGTTGTTGTGGAGTTATGTTAAGTGAAAATTAAAGCTGTGTTTTAAAGCTCTGATTTGAGCAGAAGGCAGCTCCGTGGGACACTTGTGACGGGGCTCAGTTGGCGAGGATTCGTCCTGTAGCTACACCGGAGATTCACTGGACAGTATCGATAGCAGCTGTCCTTGTTTCCGTCTGTACGGAAGTCAAATCAAATCAACTCAAATTCTCTCCATGCGAATCAAATCCGGTCCCCGGCACAACGCCGTAATTTGCTGTCGCCCTGTGCTTCTTGCAGAAGATCATCGGGGTGTTCAAGCCCAAGAACGAGGAGCCCTACGGCCAGCTGAACCCAAAGTGGACCAAGTGGCTGCAGAAGCTGTGCTGCCCGTGCTGCTTCGGCCGGGACTGCCTGGTGCTGAACCAGGGCTACCTGTCTGAGGCGGGGGCCAGCCTGGTGGACCAGAAGCTGGAGCTCAATATCGTTCCCAGAACCAAGGTGTGGCCCAGGGTCCAGTCCGGCATGGTGGTGTCATTGTTCACTCACTCACTTTGTCTCTCACACTCTCCCTCACTCACTCACTCACTCACTCACTCACTCAGTCACTCACTCAGTCACTCACTCACTCACTCACTCACTCACTCACTCACTCACTCACTCACTCACTCACTCACTCACTCACTTTGTCTCTCTCACTCACTCACTCACTCACTCACTCACTTTGTCTCTCTCACTCACTCACTCACTCACTCACTCACTCACTCAGTCACTCAGTCACTCAGTCAGTCGCTCAGTCAGTCACTCACTCAGTCACTCACTCAGTCACTCACTCAGTCACTCACTCAGTCACTCACTCAGTCATTCACACTCATTCACACACTCTCTCTCTCTCTCTCTCTCTCTCTCTCTCTCTCTCTCTCACTTCTGTGTTTGCCATTGAGTGAATAAGTGCACCAGTGGTCTGAAATAATAGAGGAAGATATTAAATTTGGAGAAGGCTGATAAAATAAAGGGAAATAAAATAACCTAAAGTGAAAGTCTCTCTTTCACTATCCCCGCTCTCTCTCTTCCCCCCTCTCTCTCTCTCTTTCTCTCTCTCTCTCATTCTCTCTCTCTCTCTCTCTCTCTCTCTCTCTCTCTCTCTCTCTCTCTCTCTCTCTCTCTCTCATTCTCTCTCAGGTTGTTTATCTGGCCAGTGACACGTTTAACTACAGCGCCATTGACCGGGTGAAGTCTCGGGGGAAGAGGCTGGCCCTGGAGAAGGTGCCCAAAGTGGGCCAGCGTTTCCACCGGATAGGGCTTCCGCCCAAAGTAGGTCCCCCGACGTGCTCCTCTCCGAACCCCCTTCCCGCAGCAACAGGGCGGGAGCACACAGGATGCGCAGGGTAAAAAGGTTAAAGGAGCTCTCTCATAGCCATCTGTCCTGTCAAGTGGATTTTTTTCTCTAAGTTTGCAAAGGACACCCTGATACTGGAGGAGGCTGCTGTGACACTGTCTAAGCCAGTGCTTTTATTGGGTTCAGCATTGACTATCTTGACAAAATTTGAGAATAAAACACTTTCTAATATTCAAATACAAAATAAAGGCAAAATGGTAGATAATTGGATCCACCCAGTGCAAATTCTGAAAAAGTGGAAATATAAGGTGACAAACTAGTGTGCCCCTCCCTGCAAGATTTACTCCAGAAGTTACAATGAGTTCTACAGGGCTTAAAGGTCTCAGGCACCATGCCTGATTTCAGGCACAGAGCAGTTTTAAATTCATATAATACTTAATGCAATACATTGTACACATTTCCTCCTGGACAACTTTTCAGGCTCACAAAATTTTCTGGCTTTAATCCCTGGTTCTAAAATAGAAACGCACCGTAAAGTGAAGTAATCCTACGACCAGCGTCAGTGACCAACATCAAACGTATCCGCAAATAAAATAGAGTGCTCATTCAAACAAACGAAACCGTTTCTAAATCAATGGGTGCAAAACCGTCCTTTCTGAAGAGTGGATATGTACCGTTTTCCTACAAACGTGAGAAATTTGGTGTTTTCACCAGATTATGAGATTAGAGCTTCTCCCTCTGGCTGTAGGTGGGATCGTTCCAGATGTTCGTGGAAGGGCACAAGGACGCAGACTTCTGGCTGCGCAGATTCGAGGCGGAGCCTCTACCCGAGAACACCAATCGGCAGCTGCAGCTGCAGTTCGAGAGGCTGGTGGTTCTGGATTACATCATCAGAAACACGGGTGAGCTCCCTCTAGTGGCTTGGAGGACAAGTGGCAGTCTGAAGGAGAATTGTTGCGATTAAGCTGGGTGCTTGGTGTCATTTTAGCTCTCTTTAAAAAAATGTTGATTTTTTTGTTTGATTCTGAGAACACGTTTCTGTGCCGCAGATCGAGGGAATGACAACTGGCTGATAAAGTACGACTGTCCAATGGACGCCGGAGGGAACCGGGTGAGTGCGCGTCGACGTTTAGTGTTGTCACGCAGCCAGGGCTGAAAGTGTTTCAGATCCTTTTTAGCGTCAGCTAAATTTGACCGACCTTTTAATTTTGAGTGTGCTTAATATTGGACCAGGTCTAGCCTCGGAACGGGGGGGGGGGGGGGGGGGGTTGTAGTGGTCAAGGTACATGACTGGGACACGCAAGGCCGGTGGTTTGATCCCCCGGTGTAGCCACAATAAGATCCGCACAGCCGTTGGGCCCTTGAGCAAGGCCCTTAACCCTGCATTGCTCCAGGGGAGGATTGTCTCCTGCTTAGTCAGATCAACTGTACGTCGCTCTGGATAAGAGCGTCAGCCAAATGCCATTGATGTAACGTAATGCAATTTACACCGAATACCTATAAATCTACATTCCTGCATAATCCAGTTTTCCCGGGATGATCCTGACTCTCCTCTTCCTTGGGCAGGACACGGACTGGGTGGTGGTGAAGGACCCCATCATTAAGCTGGCGGCCATAGATAACGGCCTCGCCTTCCCCCTCAAGCACCCCGACTCCTGGAGAGCCTGTGAGTACTCCTGGACCCAGCGCCGTACAGAGGGAGGGTGTGCGCTGTAACGCTGCTGTAACGCTGCCGTAACGCTGCCGTAACGCTGCCGTAATGTGGTGGTGTAACGCTTGTGTGCTGTAGACACCATTGTGGTGGCATTAAGGAAAAGCCTCATCCCTGAATGTAACGGTTGCAGGTTGGCCGGCTGCAAACCTTTCCCCCGTGTGATGTGATTAAAACATGATCTGTGTCGTGACGCCATGTGACTGTTACTGGGGACCCGAAAGCTTATCGGCGATGTCCGAAAACATTTGTGGAACTGTTACAAGATGAGGTAGAGGTGGATGTGATCTAGCCAGAGAATAGAGGATGCTTGCACACGCAGGATAAAATTACATTGCCTTGCTCTGTCACTCTATCCCTCACTCACTCTCATATGTGGCCACCCGGGGGCGAGTAGGCTAATGTATGGTTCCTGTTTTCACCCACAGATCCGTTCTATTGGGCCTGGCTGGCTCAGGCCAAAGTGCCCTTCTCCCAGGAGATCAGGGACCTCGTCCTGCCCAAACTCTCAGACCCCAACTTCATCAAGGACCTGGAGGAAGACCTCTACGAGCTGTTTAAGGTCATTCTGCAGTTATGGACATTTTAAAAACTTAAAACTCTTACAGGTAGTGACAGGAGGATTAGGCTTTCTGAAACCAAAAATGTTTCAGAAAGGGAAATAAAACACCTGTGTGTGTGTGTGTGTGTGTGTGTGTGTGTGTGTGTGTGTGTGTGTGTGTGTGTGTGTGTTCCACTTTCAGAAAGATCCTGGATTTGACAGAGGCCAGTTCCACAGACAGATTTCCGTGATGAGAGGGCAGGTGAGCAGGGAGACATGTGATGTGGATCATGCGTGTGTGCGCTCTGAACCAAACAAGCCCCAGTGCCCCAGTGCAGTGATGGGGACACTGTACTGTAGGAGATGGCCTTTCGGAGGAGGCCTTAAAGTAAAGGTTTTAGTTTGAAATTCTCAAAGCATAATCTTTATTTTTAATTTTTTTGGATAAAAGTGTCAGATAAATAGCAAACTGAACCTCAGTGTCGCGTGGCCAGCTCCCCTTACATGAACAGCCAAAGGCTGGCTGGCGTATTATTAAGCGTCTTAAGCTGTGTGTCTGTCATTGCAGATCCTGAACCTGGCGCAGTGTCTGTGTAACGCTGAGGGTGATTGTGTCTGAGCTGTGTTTCCTGTGTAACGCTGAGGTTGATTGTGTCTGTGTAACGCTGAGGGTGATTGTGTCTGAGCTGTGTTTCCTGTGTAACGCTGAGGTTGATTGTGTCTGTGTAACGCTGAGGGTGATTGTGTCTGAGCTGCGTTTCCTGTGTAACGCTGAGGTTGCCTTGCGGCCGTTGCAGATCCTGAACCTTGGGCACTGTCTGCGGGACGCCAAGTCTCCGCTGCAGCTGGTGCAGTTGCCGCCGGTGATCGTGGAGACGGCGAGGGCGCCGCAGCGGGCCAACAGCGAGTCCTACACCCAGAGCTTCCAGAGCCGCCGGCCCTTCTTCTCCTGGTGGTAGAGCCGGGGGGGAGGGGGAGGGGGAGGGGGAGGGAGAGCCGCCGGGGCGGGGGGCGGGGCTGGTACAAACTACAAACTGAAACGAGCTGAACTGGGAGGTTTTGGGGACCAGGACAGTGCCGGATTAGAAACACGCGGCGAAACGGGGGAGCTGGGAGACGAGAGGAGCAGACCACCTCACACCCCCCGTTCTCCCCTCCTCTGGTGGCGCTGGGCGGAGAGGGTCCGCCCCTCCCGCCATCACGCTTCTGATTGGCTGCCCATTTCACCCTCCCAGTCGCTGCCCCTCCCCCTTTTCCCATAATGCACACCGCTTTTTTCCCTGTGACGGACAGGACCGTGTTTACATTCCTGGAGGTATCCCCCCCCAGTTGGCATGCAAATGAAGTTTATGGACAGTACCAATGTAACCAGATCGAGGGGGGGGGGGGGGGGGTCTGTCTCCACCCACACACACACACTCTCCCTCAGGAGAAGTGAAGATTGGAACCAACTCATTTCATGTCATTTCTGGCAGGATCTGATCTGAGAGATCCCTGTTGAACTGGCCCTGGGACCCCTCCCCCGCTCCCTATTTTGGTACAGTCCCTGCAGTAGCCCTGCCCCTCTGACTGAGACCCACTGTGCGGATTTCACTCTGGTTCAGTTTCCGCTTTCAGACATTCGGTACCGAGCTACTACGTTTTCACCGCGGCCACCATTTTGTGTCCCCCCCCCAGGCACTCTGGCCTGCCTGCAGACTGCTGACGTAAACTGTAAAATGTTCTTGTTCACAGGGGTGAGGTGAATGCCGCACCCCCTTAAACACAGATGGTGTCGGGGCAGAGGTACACATCTGGGGAAAATTCACCCCCACGAGACACAAACTGGGTTTAGAGCAGGGATTTATTTTGGTTCTCTCCTAGTCATGTGTCCTTTCATGTGTGTTCATATGTGCACACGTGTGTATCAGACCTGGGTATTGTTGCATATGCCTGCACTCGTGTGTGTGCACGCATATATATATATATATATATATATATATATATGTATGTGTATATATCTAAATGTATACATACACATGTGTATACTCACTAACATGGACACATATAAAATGTAATATGAAGTAACAGTTTTTATTTTAAGTTAAATCCGCTCCTGTAGAAGTGAACAGGGAGGCCTCTGTGTTCTGCAGGAAGAGGTGAGTCACTCTGCACTTTGATGTTGAGAGAAAATTGAGGTTCTGGTGGAAAAGTGGCAATGGACCAGGCTTCCTTCAGTACAAACGCCGGGATGTCCGAAACGTCTGAACAGAAAAGGAAAAGTACTGTGGGCTGCCCTGAGGAGGAGAAATCGGGTCCGAGAAGGTCTGAGAAAGGACGCAATGATGGAGGAATCGAGTAAACGTGTTTGAGAAAAATGGAATGTTTTTGCTCTCTCAAGCGTCAGTTCAAAGCCACAATAGTTACAGAAGTGGCTGATGGGGAGAGGTGGATCCACAGGTCGACCATTAATGTCACCAGTTCTGAAAAAATATTTGCATATATATATATCTTATGTGTTTCCTTGCTCAAGAATCCTTCAGGAGTATCCAAGGTCCTTGCACTTAGCTCCTGCAAGGAGCGTTTAAGGGGTTGGACTGTCCTTAAAGACGACCTCGGACCTCGATCGATTTTCCGGGTCCGGTTAGGAACGAGGATACGACAAAGGATGAAATAAGTGATTGGAATGAACCCTCCGTTTCCCGTTCATGGTTTCGTCCTCCGTCTCCCCAGTGAAAGTCTTAACCATGACGACCGTGACTGATTCAGTACCTGGGACCGCGTGTTTCAGTGCGAGGCTAAGAGCAAGGCCGACACCCCGGCCGTTCCCTGAATAGCCCTGGCTTGTGCACTTTCACACCCCACTGTTAAATACACTGGGGGGGGGGGGGGGGTCTCACTTTGTAAAGAAGCACAGGCCCTGCCCGAGACCAGTAATTGTAATTAAATTAATTTCGTAACCTCTTATCCACAGCGACCAGCAGTTTAATCTCAGGGGGGGAAGTGTTGCAGGCCTACTTTAAAGGAGAGAGTGCGTACAAAGTTGTGTGCGGAAGGGTTTCGGTGTCTTTGTACAGAGTCAAAGCTCCACTGCAGCTTGTTTGGAGGTTAAGAAATGGCCACAAACTTGTATTGAATGTTGTAACTGTCTTTAACTGTAGGGGGCGCCGATGGCTTTACACTATATCCTTGAGGGTCTGCACAATCTAGCTGCAGTGAACGTGCCAGTTCATACCTGGGTCAGATATGTAATTGTCATCGATTCAAATACTTTTCTGTGCTCGACTGATCTTGCCTGTTGCAATTGAGCCTACCAAGAGGCCCAGAAGGTGGGGTTCGCACTTTTTGAGAGCATTTCCAATGCACCAGACAAGGCTCAGTAAAGCACAGAAAAAGTGTATTTGAATCCAACACAATTGCGGATTTGACCCGGGTCACTCATTGGACAGCTGAGAGAACTGGTGTAGAAGTTGGTCAAGAAGTCTGGAACAGTCCATGCGAGATACTGTCTCCCCCTGGTTCTTTATTCTTTTTCATGAAATGGATTTTCTTTTTTTTTTATCTGTATGTTCTGCTGTAGCTACCAAACTGACCTAAAATGTATTGTCTTGACAATGCACTGTATAATTTGTATGTAATGTATTTAAAGAAAGAAATACAACCAGAGATTTACTGTATTACATTATTAAAATGTCTCTTCTCATTTGTTGTATTTCATATGATTTTTTTTACCGTGTAGAATGAAATGTGGAAATGGAAACCATTGGTTGAAGAATATTCTATAGAATGGGCGTAGTTTGTGTTTGTTTAATATGGCTGGACAAACGCGACATTGTGGATTTGCCCCCATAGCCATGCAGTTCCAGGGCTGTGCTAAATTTGACAATTGTCGGCCATTTTGTTCTTTGTTCCAGTCCCTTACGCTTACTGTTGGAGTGTGTAGCTTCACAATTATTTTCAAGTTTGACATTCGCAGGGAAAGAGGCCTTTGGTGGCAATGATCATTTCCCTCTTGTACGGTTGTATTTTTCCAAACCTCGCTGATATTTTTTTTTTTTGTGGTGGGGAATACTCGCGAGGGTTGCCAAACTGCCCTCGGCCACGGGACAAGTGACATGTCTGTTCCGTTCAATTTGCGTTTATAGCCTGTGTGGAAAACCAGAAACTGCACATTTTATAATGCCGGTGACGCAGAGAGCTGTCCGCACCTTGCTGGTTTTCCCCGGTGACCTCGGAGCATTCTGTAGTTGAACTCCGTAAAGCTGCTTTGTGAAACAGGACCCAGAGAGTAAACAGCCTGCCAGATGTTCTGCAGTTCCTTGGCATTCCACAAGAGGGCACTGTGGATCGGGAAATACTGAAACCGATGCGTAACGAATGCTAGTCATTTATTATTTTTCAAGAGAAGTGATCAGACTGCTAGGAGAACAACAATGGGGATTTATTGGGATTGTCTGCCCCACAGTTGTGTTCTGGGGCATCTTGCTGATGACATTACACTTCCTTAGAAAGATGGAAGTCTCGTGATGTGTTGATACAGTGCATGGGAATTAATACTTTATTATTCATTTTAGAATTTCTATTTTTAAATGATTCAAAATAACAATCTCCCAACACTTTATTGCTGCTTGATGGTTAAATCTATTAGTTACTTTTTAAAACCAGTTTACTGGCGACAAACATTTTTCAAAAAATCTTTTCTGAGTTACATGTATAGCGTCTAAGACTTACTGTAACTGCAAGTATAGTGTCTATTGAGCCTGTGCTAAATTCTCAGAATTTATTCTATAAAATGGGATAAGAGGAGGTGTTATTCCTGGGACGGTATATTATGTCAGTATTATACAACATTAGAAATGAAATGATGCATTAATTACTGTTAAGGTGGGGACCCCCTATTAATGATATTCTGGCTCTATTTCTTTAAAGTCATCCCAATATGGAAGAATCAACTTGGTTAAATTAAACATAATCAATTTTTACCTGCATACGCTGTCCTCTCAGGCTGTTTTCCCTGGCCGAAGCGCAGTTTTGTAACGGAATATTATGACACATCTTGTGATTCTGAAGCAGTCTGTTAACCACATGACTTTGTCTCATGTCCGTACAATGCGCTGTAAAATCTAGGAAGCTTAACGGATGGGATTCTCCTGTATCATCGAAGTCGCTGTCACACAAACCGGCATACGTACACAGTGCGCCCCCATGACCAACCCCTGATCTACCGGATAACTGAATGGCCTTGTATCCCTCTAGCGGCGAAACTGTGTTATTGCGATACAGCCGTCCAACCGCAGAATCGTCCCAGTATTTTACTTTAATTGCTATTGAATTGCTCCAGGAAACTATGAATATTTCCCGCACATACATAAATGAAGAACTGTAGGGCGTGGTGTGCTGTTGAAAAAACTTGAAAGAAATAATTCCACAGTCAATATGGCAGCAATTTTAAATTGAAAATCCCATTTATTTGACCACACAATGATATACAGAAGTCGTTTTTGTACTCTTGTCAAATGGTGTATAGCCCATTTCCTTCTGATTAAAGTGCACTGTGTATTCCTTAGCAGTGGGAAACCAAAATAATGTTCTAGACATTTAATCCACTCCATTTTAAATGTCCTGCCCATAACCTTTTTTGAAAGGATCGTGACCCTCAGAATGACTAGCGTTTCAAAACATGAACAACCCCTGAAGCAGTAAACTGGAGTTTACGAGTATCACAAGTCACCCGTACAGGCCAGAAGTTCACATACAGCGCGGATTGTCCATCGATAAACAGCCAGTTCTATTGAAACAGAATTTCCAGCAGAAATCCATTAAGGGAGTGCGATGCTACGCCTTTCCCGTAGAAGAGAGTATCATCTGGGAATTCCTTTGGATTTTTTGCTGGATATTCAAGTGACCCCTTTATCCTGCGGACACCCCTCAATGTTCAGCTTGCCAAAGCATCACTGAGAACGTCTCACTGTGGGACAGCACACAAGTTGGGCATAATTTATCTCTGTTCGGAAGGCTCTGGGAAGACGCCAGCTATTCATCTGCATTTTGTTTCAAGGGGGAAAAAAAAAAATCCTTGGCCATCTCAACTTTTAAACATAACAAGCTGATAAGAACTGGCTGATCCTCACTGGAACATTCAACCCAGATTTCCCTGCGGTGAGCAAACTCCTAAGAAACAGCCGTCTTTAAGAAAGAGAATAGCTCTTCCAGAAAACTTCTTTCTGTTTGCGTAGGCTGGATTCTTTACTGTAGCGGTGTGCTGTGGAACATGTGTGGGTTTTGGGAGATAAGTTCTTGGCCTCAGAGAAGGACTGTATTTGGTGAGAGTGATTATTATTATTATTATTATTATTATTATTATTATTATTATTCCTTTATTTAGCACTGGTGTTCTCATTTAGATGAAGATCTCATTTTCAAGAGAGACGATGTAAAAAAACCCCCCACCTCAATCGCACATTACCCATAACGTCAAACACATACAGAAAAAGTCAAATAAAATATATTCTTAGTGATGTACAAGCATCTGAAGAAAATAAAAGTCAGAAATAGCGGATTTAAAATCATTGAATGATACAAGTGTGTCCAATCTCAGAGACCGTTGCAGATCATTCCATGTAGATGGGAGCATAAAACCGGAATCCAGACTTCCCAAACTCTTGTCTTCATGAGTGGAGTATTTAAGACGTTTTAGTACCCATTTGAACTTCAACTGCTTATAGTATTGTTAATGAATGTGTTAGTGTGTGCACAAATGCATAAAACATGTTTTAAAAAAATCTATTTAAAAGGTATCGTTCCCTCTTTGTAAGCTTGCTCCCATGTTACATTGCAGCATAACATGCAGTTATAGAGGGAGAGGGTCCGTTTCCATTCGATGGAAAATGAGATTAATTTCCATTCAGTGCTGATTCTTTTTTCAGCAGTGATGAAATCGAGGAGAATCAACGTATGTTACCATTTCCTGCAAGTTCTGAAAACACATCGAGGGGGTGTTACAAAGGACAGTACTCTAGACGTTTGGAAGCACCATAAACCCCTCTTACAGACCAGAGCCTCCTGTAGAGACAGGAGTCCTGAAGGAACTTGAGGACTCTGGTTAGTCTATTGCAGGGATAATTTATAAATAATTTGTTATTTATCTAATGCTTTTAGCCAAAGTGACTAAGCAATCTGCAGTCCCAGTCATATACCTTAACCACTCGGATACAGGCTGCCACCAACTAGGAGTCATCAACTCTGGCCTTCAAATCCAAATCCAAACCCAGGTATTCTTTTCTCCTGGGCAATCCAACCCAGGTGTTCTTTTCTGACTTTTCTGGTCTGTGGAATGTTCTAGGCCAGGGGTGTCAAACTCCAGTCCTGGAGGGCCGCAGTGTCTGCTGGTTTTTGTGGTTTCCCTTCAATCAGCAGCCAATTAAGGCCTTGAGAACAAGGTGTGTGGACTCTTTAGCCAATGAAAAATGCTGAAACACACCCAAAACCAGCAGACACTGCGGCCCTCCAGGACTGGAGTTAAACCTTCAGACACTGTGGCCCTCCAGGACTGGAGTTAAACCTGCAGACACTGCGGCCCTCCAGGACGGGAGTTTGACACCCCTGTTCTAGGCCTGTCCTGTCAGTGTAAGATTCGGTGGAGGTAGTGTTCAGAGGTCCTCTCCCCTCCCTGTGTCTGTGACCCTGCCCCGCCCCACAGACGCCCCCTGGGTGTATCTGGGCGTGGCTCTGAGTCACTGGAGCTCTCCGCAAGGGCCTCCATGTCACCCTCGCTCTCTGCTGCCCCCTGCTGGGCCGTCCTGGCCTCTGTTTCCCCCTCCACAACACAGCCTTCATCTGCACTGCTCACCACCCCCTCGTTTATCCTGAAAACACAGAAATTACAAAACCGTTAGGCCACGGGTTCAGCTAGCTCAGCCATGATGTGTACATACTTCTTCACAGGCAGTTTTTCTTTAATGTATTTTTATGAAATCTACGTCACTGAGGAAGCAAGTTTTCTAATCTGTCGCTATTCGTTCACTAGCTCTAAAAGCCACTGCCATCCAGGCTTGACTGAGGGGGAAGGTAGGTACATTGGGAGTTTGGGTGTCAGTTTGGGTAGGGGCCGGGGTCGTTCTCACCTGAGATGTCCGAACGACCTGAGGCAGGCGGGTCGCGCGGCCTCCCCGGTGACCTCTGCCCTCGGCCTGCTCCGCCTCCCCCGTGTCCGTCGGCCAATCGGGGCCTGCGCCAGCTTACCCCGCCTCCTCTGCGTCCGCTGGCCAATCATTAGCCTGCGCCGCCACCGCCACCTCCACCTCTGCGTCCGAGGCCGCTGGCCAATCAGGGACTGCGCCCACACCACCGCCGCCCGCCTCTCGGCCTTCTGGTCCCCCGCGGCGTGGAACAGCCCGCGGATCTGCTGCAGGCTGGCGCCCTGGAAGATGTGGGAAAAGGCGGTTTTCCGGCCTCGGCGTTCCGGACGTTCCGGACATTCCCTGGGCTGAGACGGATCCTCCAGACTGGGCGGCGTGGGAGAGGCTGGAGCCTCCATCTCGCCTGGGGGGAGCGTCCTCAGCACCTTCACCTCCGGAGTCGCCTCCTCAGCCTGTAAGTACACACTCCGTCACCACACGGTCGCTACACCTTTATCTGTCCTTCGGATGAGACGTTAAACCAGTGATTCCCAACCTTTTTTTGGCTTGTGACCCCATTTTGACATCACAAATTTCTGGCGACCCCAGAGACTTTTTTTTTTTCCTAGAATTAGTTCTTGATCATGTTTGTTATACTGTGTTGCAAATACAGAGTAGCCAGATTAGTGCACAAAGTGACATTTTATTTTCCCTGATCAGGAAATACATGTACAGTTCGGTAAGCTACAAGGCTTGATAAAAAATAAAAAAAATTATTTTATCAATTACTACACATTTCAGGCGACCCCATTTGAATTCCGCGGGACCCCACGTGGGGTCGCAACCCCAAGGTTGAAAAACACTGCGTTAAACCCAGGTGCTGACTCGCTGCAGTCATTAGATACCAAGGGGTAGGGGTTTTCCCCGTTGTCCTGGCTAACTTCCAAACCTGGCCCTCGCAACCTGTCACATGATCATCCCCTGATTTCATTGTTCTCTCTCGCTCCACCTCAGCTGATGTGTGGTGAGCATTCTGGTGCAAAAAGGCTGCTGTGCATCACCCAGGTGGGCGCTATGTTGCTGGAGGTTGAGGGGAGTTTCCCCCTTATCACTGTAAAAGCGATCGCTGAATGGTGAGAAAAGCACTATATGAAAGCATTCATTCATTCATTCATTCATTATCCTAATCCGCTTATCCTGAACAGGGTCGCAGGGGGCTGGAGCCTATCCCAGCATACATTGGGCGAAAGGCAGGAATACACCCTGGACAGGTCGCCAGTCCATCGCAGGGCACACACACCATTCGCTCACACACTCATACCTATGGGCAATTTAGACTCTCCGATCAGCCTAACCTGCATGTCTTTGGACTGTGGGAGGAAACCGGAGTACCCGGAGGAAACCCATGCAAACATGGGGAGAACATGCAAACTCCAGCTGACAGGGATTCGAACCCAGGACCTCCTTGCTGTGAGGCGGCAGTGCTACCCACTGCACCATCCGTGCCGCCTATATGAAAGCAAGGAATTATTATTATTAATGATACCTGTCGACATCATGGGTCTAAGCCAAGGGTGAGAAACCCTGGTCCAGGAGAGCAACAGGGTGTGGCTGGTTTTTCTTTTCACTTTAAAATCACAACCAATTCAGACCCCACAAATCGGGTGAGGTGAGTTAACTGTGTAATCAACTGCTTTCATTGATCAGTTAGGTGCTGAGTAGCATATAGGAAGCCAGCACACCCTGCGGCTCTCCAGTTACCAGCCGTTTCAAAACTTAGCTTGAGCTGTTTTTTTCAGCAGGGTTGAGCATAAAGGCAGTAGGTTTTTTTGCCTGGCTGCTACACTGCTTTTTATACTCAATGGACATTCTGAAAGTTTTAACACGCTTCCCCATCTACAGTGGAGCACTATGACAAAGTCCCCTATTATTCAAAACAATTTACTTGAGTTCAGATTGTCACTGTTGCCCTAAAAGGGCTCTCCTTAATTTCCCATAGAAATTAGGAAAATGATAGGGTTAAGCTGACCTGAACACATTTATCCTGCAAAAAACTTTTAAGTCCACACGTCTTCTGTGTATTCTTCCTCTGAATATACACTTTCAGAAAACGAAAAGTAGCCAACTACACCGAAAGAATTGCAATGGAACAACGACATGCTACAGCTTGGTGTATGAGGAACAAGTAACGTGGTCAATGTCTGCACGGGAAAGCAGCAGTCGCGACATAGCGAGCGTGGTTTCTGTTTCTGTTTCTGTCTGATGCCCCTGTTGCTAAAGCAGCTGCCATACATCAATGCTAGACAGGATACACGTTTCGGCTGTCGCGTTTAGTTGTACCGGCTTACAAAGAATGACAGATGTGTAACAGGGGACACTGCCGAATCACGCCAGTGGCTAAGGTGGCAGGCACCAAGAAATGTAGTGTTCGTTCAATATCAAAGTTCAGACACACCTAGGCAAGGCACATCGTTTAGCTTAGGAAAATAACTGCGGCGAATCGCAATCGTTTTCTTACCCTCGGCGAAGACGGGATACGCTCTCTCAGCAGTTCAAATTGCACATCACAATTGCCATTGTTTTATATTCATCGGCGTGGTACACCGGAGCTCAGACAAAGTTTATGCCAACCTGTTTCAAACAGCTGAAGAGTCCGACGCTTGTTTTTCAGCGGCGCCGGTTGTGCATCTGATTTGTGTTTTGGATGCGATGCGATCCCGCAGTAGCCTACGTCCGTGGCCATTCAGAGACGTGTCTACAGCGGCTGTTTCCACCTCGAGGGCGGGGAGCCTCTATTTCTAGCAAATGAGGCCATTCGGAGGCGTGTTTAGTTGACTGGGCCTTCCCTCGTGTATTTTTTTCAACATATAATCCATTGACGTCAATGCCCTGTAGGCGCACTGTAGACCGTGATGGATGTCGTAAGCGAGCGAGAGAGAAAAGGTGGTTTAACTGATATACAGTGACTCTGTGTGTTCGTTCGTGACTTGCATGAAACATAATCGCATCAGAAAGAGTTGCGTCAGAGGCGCATTGTATCGCAGTGTGTGCACATTCGCTGGTTGCGGTTTGGTTCAGTATCAACGTTTACCTCACACTTTTTGTCCTTGTGTGATGCTGTCTGTGCCGATACACTTTTGCGGTGCACTGTTTTGGCATTTTGCACACACCGTGCATCGTGACTGAAATAATTCAAACTGTGAGTGACATATTTATGGTGTACAGTACAATGCAACAATTCTGAACTCGGAAGTATAACCAGAATAGTTATAACTGGAGCAAGGACATTTGCCAGAATAGCAGAGTTGGCCCTGGCACCTTCCTTGAGTATGTACAGTTTTGTTGCATCCTTAATTGCTGTTCTCCAAGTGAATCAAGCTATCTGCAAACTGTAGTACTTCATGTATCATACATGTGGGAAACATGTTTGTCCAATGAGAGAGCTTCAAGCAGTGTGTGTGCGTGCGTGTGCGTGCGTGTGTGTGTGAGAGAGTACGTCTGTAAATGTTTGTGTGTATGTGTGTGTGTGTGTGTGTGTGTGTGTATGTAGTTAGAACAAAATACTTTGTTCCTTCTGGATGTCTCAGCAGACCTGTGCGTAGATAGACACCCACATATGCTGAAGCCTCCTGCCCTGCCCCCCCACCCCCCACCACACTGCCAGACATAGTTGTTGAAACTAAACCATTTGTTGGAACGAGAGGAGTTCAAAGAAACTGCAAACGGCAATGAGCCAAACTGGCGTTCTATTCAAATACATTTGAATAAAGGCTAAATTATTAAAGGACTCAAAGATGTTTTCAATAACACTAATCGGCCAAGAGGTTCGGCGTAATGAAAGCCAGCGTGCGTGGGGGAAGTCCTCGCTGTGGTGTCCTGCTCCTGATTACTCAGAAGGAGGGCCGTGTACGTCTGGAGCTACGGGCCTGTTAGAGTGACCGTCCCGGCCACTCAGCCTCCCTCAGTCTGCCTGGGGATATGAACTCTGCAGTGAAAAATGCTGATCGATCAAGACTCTGCATTGTGCAGTTTACAAAAGCCTTTTCCTAGTGAGTGTTTGTTATAATTCAATTGATTAATTAATAACACATTATTATACATATTTACACGAATGCTTAGTGCAACCAAAAAAAAAATGAAACTTATGAATGCACCTAAAAAGACAAAAGCCAAGTTATTCGCATATTGGTAATAGCTTACAAATTATGTATGATACATCCGACAATGATGTTTAAGTAGCACAGAACATTTTAATGTTCTTAACTGGACGTTCTAAAACACTGATGTAAAATTTATGAAAAACAATGCAAGGGTTTTAAACAGCTAGGAGGCTTCTGAAGATTTCTTGAGCAAGGAAACGTGAGGGCATCGTTTTGCGGAAGTAATTTTTTTCGAAAGGGTGACGTATGAATGACCGACCTGTGGACCCACCTCTCCAGCTCCCCGTCTGCCATGTCTGTAACTGACACGGTTTCTGACATTTGAAGGAGCAAGGTTATTCCGTTTGCCTAATTCACGTTTTCTTGCGTGGTCAGTAAAGAGCAGGACCCTGTTTTAGGAAGGAGGATTACTGTTTTAGCTGGATAACTGTACTGAGTAAAACCCAGAACAGCAGTTTTTACCTCAGTCCATGTTCCAGATTTCGGAGGATTCCGGGTTTTGCTCAGTGCAGTTATTCAGTAATCCTGCTTTGTGATATATACCCCCCTCCCCGGACTGGCTGGATTGAGGGTGTGTTCAGCATTAGTGTTCAAGCTTGCTGCATCTAGGGTGTGGTGTGGGGAGTGTTCAGTACACAGAGGGTGTGAGGCCGGCTGGCTGGCCCTGGCATGCACTTCCTCCGGGGGGGAGAGATCTGAACTGGATTTAGGCCTGAAGAGAACTGCCTCTGCCAGCTGGACCGCTCCCCTCCTCTCACACACACACAACGCCACACCTACACCCCACACAGCGCTCGCTTCCCCACCCGAGTGTCGAACCTCCTGCGGCGGTCGTGAAGACGTTAAAGACGACGTGCGAGCGTTTCGAGCAGAGCTTGGCAGGGAGAAAGACCCGATTGTCTCCGTTCTCCCCCTCCAACCGACACATCCCAGAAAGAAACTTTTGTTTGTTTCATGTTTTAGACAGCGGTAAAGCACAGGAAACCATTCCGGCCCTGCTGCTGCTTCGCCAAAGCTTAAGAAAAAAGACAAAAATCTGAACTTTCACCATGAGGATGTGCTGTAGTTCGTCTACACTGGAGTTTGTACTGGATGGAATGAACTGAGATTAGTTCCTAATACCTCAAAGACAGAGAGGTCTAACGGTATACGTGGTCGTTGAATAACGACACGCATGCACACGCGCACACACAAGCACACATCGACGCAAGCTTGCCAGAATGTGATGGAGGAGGGGGGGGGGGGGCAGGCGTTAAATTTCAGGCCAGCCCCCGTCCTCCCCTCCTCGCCCGCCCACCCCCTGGAAGAAAACTAAGGGAGGGAAGAGAGGCAGCAGAGCCAGACAGACCCAGAGGAAGCGGAAGACGAAAAACTGAGAAGAGCTATTTCAAAACCCAGAGGCTGCAAAAAACCGACACGGTCCAACCGCCTTCGTCCCATCTGCTTCGGGCTTCCTTGTTCTCGTGCCCCTCCCCTCAAACTCTTCCATTTCAGCTCCAAAACAACCTGGGTGACCCCCCCCCCTCGGGGATCCCAGCCCGGCCGGTTACCGCGGAGATGCCCCTCCAGCCGCAGGTGAGGAAGAGTATGGCGGGGGTTCTCAGGAGCGTTTTCGGGATCCTCCGTCTCCTCCAGATCCTGCTGGGCGCCGGCTTGTGGGTCACCATCGCCGCCAACAAGTACGAGGGGGCCATGCACTTTGTGCTCTTCGTCGCGGTGCTGTTCTGGCTCCTCACCCTCGCCCTCCTCTTCCTCACCCTGCTGGACAAGCAGGACCTCGTCCCCCTGGTGGGCGGGGAGCGCTGGTTGCCGAGCAACGTCGCGCACGACCTGGCCGCCACCCTGCTGTACATTCCCGCAGCGGGAGTCGCGATTTACAAAACGGAGAGGTACTCGTATTGCAACCTGGAGACGTACCAGCACAACTGCTCCTACAAGGTCTACCTCACCGCGTCCGTGTTCGCCTGCCTGAACGCCGCTGTTTATCTGATCTCCGCCGTTCACGGATGCGTCCGGAAGCAAAGGGGCGAGCTGACCGTGGCGTGAGAGAGATTATCCGGAGAGGGAAACTTCCACAGCCGGCTCGGCTCGTACAAAAAAACTCAACTCGGAGATCGGGGAGCTATGCACAGTACTTTACTTTAGTACTTTAGTACTTTAAAGCAGATGCTTTGACACAGACTCAGAGCGAACAGGTTTGTTGATGTTTGTTACGGTACTTTAATGGCCAAGACCAATAACTAACTATTTTCCGTTTGTGATCAAATATAAAATGTTTTACGAGAAAACAAGCTAGTGTTTCCACGCTTGAGAAAGTAAAGTAATTGACTTTTGGCTCGCTAAGTCGGAGGGCTTATGAGTTGGTTCTTGAAATGAAATGATCTGTCAACATGAACTCAGTCTGTCCCCATGGTGATAAGTGTGCTCCAGAGAATTCCTGATATTTACATTCCACAGTGGACAGAGATTGGACTGTGAGCATAGTCCGGCATTCCCATCTTGTCTGAGAATGCAACTGAGCCTCAAAAACTGATAGCAAAGAATCACAACCGCAAACGTGTCACCTCCTAACAGCGCTGTACGGAAACATAGCATAGATCGCGCTGTATATAATTTAGAACTGAACAGTCCAATGAAAGGACAAACAGAACCTCCTACAGCACAGCTTGTTTTGTTGAGGTATTTTTCTGCTAAATGTAAAGTGAGAACCAAACACTACTAAATAAAGTCCCCATATCACTAAGCACTCGAGAGACATTACACATTTTTTCTTACTTTTTCTTTGCTTGTTATTCATTCATGTTCACACCAGTTATGTCTGTGATTGGTGTGAAAATCTGGGTTTTAGCTGCTGTATGAAAACCCTGTTAAATACATGGTGCACCGCACTACTGGCAGGGTTTTTATCTGAAGGCAAACGTTACTGCATTCCTAAGGCACAACCAAACACTTTCTCTCCATTTCAGCTTTTACCGCTTTTTCCGGTGAACTTTTAAGGCAGCTTCGAATTTGGCAGCCGTTTAAACGGCCAGGAATAACTAACACGGCACTTCTCGGTGAAAGATCAACTCTGAGAGGATACTTTTAGCTGTAATAGAGCTCAAATTATCCCTCCCGGAGCCTTAGAATTGATTCAGCCCTGGGAATAGTGTTGATAAAGTTGAATTAATCAGGTTGAACTATTGTTTTTTGTTTTGTTCGTTTTAATTTTAAACTTTTTTTTTTTTTAACACTATCGGTGCATACAACATAACCTCACGGTAGTTCAAACACTCAGCTCTCCCTGGGTCGTTTTTGCGAGCCTCGGGAGCGCCTTTCTTGCCAAGATCAGCAGCAGGACATGAGCTCGACATTCCCAGGGGGAAGTAACGCATGGGTTTTGGGTAGGAGGCAGGTCTTACAGGAATGCTGACGGAGGGTAGACTTCCAGAAAAGGAGAAGGGGCCCAGCAGGAACGCGCCACGGATGGATAGGAGTTTACACAACAACTGGGAATGTCGAGACATTTTCTACTTTTAAGGCGGAACTCTGCCTGTCTGCTGAAGCACTGCGACTTCAGAGCCCCAAAAGCAGATCCACCTTAATGAAAAAAAGACAGGATGGACTGTTAATGCTTCTGAAGTGGAAATATCCTCTCTCTCTCTCTCTCTCTCTCTCTCTCTCTCTCTCTCTCTCTCTCTCTCTCTCTCTCTCTCAGTTTCTCTCTCCCCCTCTCTCTCCGTCTTTCTTTCTCTCTCTCTTTCTCATCATTTATCACTCAGTTAGCAGACACTCTTATCCAGAGCGATTCACTTTATAGAGGGAAATCGCAGTTAGTCCATTTTCCTGATTCTTGACAGGGAGGAGTGAACTATGTTGACGGGAAGAAACCGTTGCCCTGGGGTTATAGAGCTGAAAGATCTGGGGTGAAGGGTTTGAAGATCGATCAGAAGTATTGTGGACTTTTTTCCTTCAGCTGCTCAGTGGCCCATAACCAAGGCTTTAAAACTGAGCAGCAACAGGCAGCCAATGAGTGAGATCAGGATGGATGTGGCAAGAGTGCCCTTGGGAAGACCGTAGACCAGTTGTGCCGCCGCATTCTGAGAGTTCAGCTCAATGGAACGATTGGACTAATAAAATAAAAAATAAAATAAAATAAGGGATGAAATCCAAAAGCAGGTTGGCCCTCTTGGTGCACCCCTGAGCTCTCTCTTGCTCTCTCTCTCTTGCTCACTCCTTCTCTCTCACTCTCACTCTTGCTCTCTCGCTCCCTCTCTCTCCCCCTCTCTCCCCCTCTCTCTCTCTCTCTCCCCCTCTCCCCCTCTCATGTCCAGTGACAGTGAGGAGTCTGCTACAGGCAGGCAGGGCTCAGTGTCTGACTGGAACACTAAGCACGACCAGCGCAGCGATGCTAATGTCCACCAGATGTGACACAGAGATGTAAATATGATCTCTCTCTCCACCCCTGAGAGAGCAACAATAGGACACTTTATCCTGTATCATACACGTGCCTGTGTGTGTGTGTGTGTGTGTGTGTGTGTGTGTTTGTGTTTGTGTTTATGTTTTAATGTATGCAGTGCACATATTTGTGTGTGCAGCGTGAGTGTCTGGTGGTTGTGTACAGTACGTGTCTGTGCGTGTCCGATGTGTTTGATGCAAACAAAATCAATCAAATCAATAGGAGTGTATCCTTAACCAAGTCATTTTATTTTTACCCCTAGGTATGACTTCAATGAAATAAAACCTCCACTTCGAAACTAGGGGAAGCTGTTTGGTAGGGGGGATGAAGGATTGTGAATAGGCTGTTTAAAATGAACATTTTTGGCTGACAGAAGGTGGCCTATATGCGTGTTGAGGCTCGGTTGAGCAATGCCTTGGCTGACTGGCTTAAGCCGGGGAAAACAACACTGTTTTGGGACATGGAAGAACATTCAGAACATTTCCATTTCGGTTGTGTGATAACATTATGACGACATTCCCCAAACAGTATTAGGATGTATATGTTGTTCTGCCAAAGACACTGCCCTAATGGGACTCATTTGGTCATGGAAATAATTTTTCAAATGGACATATAGTATTTCAATTTCAGATTTGTTGAATTTCTGTTGAACCTTCCTGTTGAAAACAAAATGAATCCACAAATCAAATTTTTTTTCACAGACATGCAGGAGACCAAACATTTGCACTTTGGGAATGTTTGCCCTAAATTTCAGGGAAAGTTCTGGGAACCAAAAAATGTTAGCTGGATTATCTTTGGGTGTTCAGAAGCAGAAGCCAGGACCGGCAGATCACACTGGGCTGGGCCCAGAACTCTCATACTCACTGTGGGAAACTGATACGGGCACTGACCGAAATTCCGTTATATTTAAATATTTAAAAGATAACAGTCACTGTGTGGCTCCACGCAGCAGTGAGGAATTGACGCAGGTGTGTTTTTGCTTTCCTCGAAGGAACCTTGCGGGAGTCATAAAACTGATACTCAAAAGGCAAAAAGTAATTTTCTAAAAATCCACACCGTCCCCAGGAAGGCAAGAACAAAGGCGGTTAATGTTCTCTGCGGTTGCCACAGCAACCAAAACGTATTCCAACAAACATGTTCTGTACAGTAGAGCTTTAATTCTCATCAAATGCTGGACACAGGTCCAGTTTCTTCAAAACTTTCTTCCGGACGCCAGGGACAGGGGGAATGGCGGGGTTGCAATCATGGCCAGGGTGGGGGGGTATTGTGATTGCGGTGTGTGGGTTGGGCGTAGGTTGCGTTTGCAAATGGCCGCCTGTGGTTAAACCTGTGGCAAAATGGCACTTTTGTTGTCTCAGGTCAGAGGGCATATGCTTCAGCATGTGATGGAGCCTATCTGTGTTCATAGCTGGGCGACACGTACTTCTGTCTCCCCACGACCCTGCCTAAACCGGGCCTTCCCTATCCTCTGTGTCTGAGTCTGTATGTGCACGTGTGGATGGCGCACGATTTGGAGGCAGCTTATTCCAAAGTGCTGCACACTTTAACTACAACTTAAATGTGACGTACTGTAACTAGAGGGCATGCTGGCAGCAGACGCGGCCGCTAACGAGCTAAAGGGGCGCGGCGGTCGCCGGTCGGGAGTAAATTCTCGCGTCCCTCCAGTTCCCATTGCTTTACTTTCTAAATCTACCTCTGCAGCCTTCTGCACATGACACATTTCCAGCTAACGAGGTAATCAGTCGCTGCATTTAGGACCTTTTACAGTGACTCACTCCTCACCTCTGCGTAAGGTGCTAATTAATGCAGAAACGCGCGTTTCACTTCTCCGACTCTTAACCCAGCTTCTGGCGATGTAGCCACTGCCGCTTGTTAGCACGTTTTTTAATGGAAATAAGACAAATTGGTTATATCGTTATGGGTCTGGGCGTAACTATGGTACACGTGCAACCACCGTGACTCATTTTCTCGAATGTTGGCATTTGTGTTTATTAGTCTTGCTGTATTTTTCCAACAGAACCCGTAAATTCTTTCTCGTATATTAATCAATGCTGGAAAACAAATTGCAGAGAGCTGTCACTGTTGGATAAAAACACATTTCTCATGGTGCAAAAATGAGCGGATAGCAACTTTTGGGTGAGCCCTCCATTTAAGTGGGCTAGTTGGGAGTGGCGAAATCAGTGTTCCACCGCAGTCAGCTAATGAGACAGCACAGATGCAAATGAGTGACGCCTGATCCTTTCAGCTGGCGAAGAGTTTCATTCTTCAAGGGTCACGTCCATAATGTAGTGTCTGAAAAACGCAGAACAGGCGACTCGAAATCCGGCACTGTGAAACGCTGGCGGGCCCCCGGAGAAGTGACATCACTTCCTGTCTCGTAAAAGTCTGAATTAGCGCCGCGCTCTGTTCCGGCGCTACGCGGTGCAGGGCAGGCCGGCCGGCGGGAAGTCTGCGGGGCTATTTATAGCGCTCTGGAGATGCCAAGATCTCCTTTCCCCTGCCAGCGCACCGCAGATGGTAAGAGTGGCTCTCGCTGAAATACTCGCCAAAGACTCGTGAGTGGAGCGAGCCTCACGTGGGTTTTGGAGCAGTGAGGTTTTACGTCACAGTTTTTACGTTACGTTACCGCCGCTTTTATCCAAAGCGGCATACGGTTGATTAGACTAAGCGGGAGACAATCCCGATTGAAGCAATGCCCCCTTGCTCAAGGGCCCAACAGCTGCACGGATTTTATTGTGGCTACAGGCTGCAAGTTTAGAGCAATAGTGGCTAAGACGTGACTGGGACCTGAAAGGCTAGTGGTTCAAGCCCTGGTGCAGTCATAAAAATATAGTATAATGCTCTTGAATAACAAATTATTATTATATAGACCCTGCCCACTTTCTGAAGTTTAACCAATGTTTTTAAGCAGTCATATCACCTGAGTAAAGTGGGCCTTGAAGGCGATTTGAAGGGGTTGAGTCGTGCCAGCACTCCACAGATGGTAAGAGTGCTGCTAGCTGAAGTGTGCGTCACCAAATCCCCTGAGTAGACTTACGTGCCAAGCTTACACTTCTCCATTCTAGCCTAAGAAAAGCAGTGTGATTTAGAGCGGAAAGCCCTGCCCAATTTCTGACACGTAACCAGGACATTCATCCAACTGCATCACCTCTGTACAGGTGAGTCTGAGGCAGGGGTGGGCAGTTCCAGTCCTGTTGGACCGGAGTGTGTGTGTGTGTGCAAGTTTTTTGTTTTGACTGATTACCCTTGGTGAAATGAGCTAATACACTGTACACACCAACACTGGGTCAAATGTTTAATATAGAGACTGTCATTCATGCACGTATCAAGAAATGTAGCTGGGAAAAGTGCTGGGTAAGAGCTGGGTAAGCCCTGGGTAAGCGCTGGGTAAGCGCTGGGTAAGTGCAGGGTAAGTGTAGGGTAAGTTCAGGGTAAGTGTAGGGTAAGTTCAGGGTAAGTTCAGGGTAAGTGTAGGGTAAGTTCAGGGTAAGTGTAGGGTAAGTTCAGGGTAAGTGTAGGGTAAGTTCAGGGTAAGTTCAGGGTAAGTGTAGGGTAAGTTCAGGGTAAGTGTAGGGTAAGTGCTGTCCCAGGACAGTGTGGTGAAAGTGTTCTTAGATCTCCTGAAGTGTGGTAGTCTGGGGTCCAGCGCTGGGGTGGAACACACCTTGCCCTCTGAAAGATGGAGGGGTCACCCATACCGTCCTGCACCCCAGGGCCATGCACTGAGAGTGGGGGAAAGTAGAAGTGCGTGATTAAGTACCCCCCGGGGACTTTCTGAACCTTAGTAACGCCTTTTTCATAAACTAATCAATTCTGAGAATTATGGTGATCTATCAGAAAACTCCTTTTAAGTAACCGTCTGCGCTGCAGTTCATTTCTAGAAAATATTTGAAACTGCGCTAATGCTGTTGTGCTTTATAGTGTTGATGGTATTTACAAGCCACTGTCTTGCTGAGCTCCTGGAATGAGCACAAGAAACAAATTATCTTCAAGGGTAATGGGATTTCTGGGAAAAGCACTCCGGCTTGTATACATGGAAATCTTTGTATATGACCTTATTGTACTGAAGCACCTATCTATCTGGGATATTACTGTGGCTGTTTGGTGATTAAATCGATTGATTGTAAATAAAAGGGGAGGGGGGTGTGTGTGGGGGGGTTAAGGCTATGGTGATAATGCCAAGTGTGGGAGGGATTTAGAAGGATTTATCAAGACATCAAGACATCAACACTGAGATCAGCCGGCCTTATAATCAGTCACTTTTACACAAGGCTCTAGGCCAGCTCAATGACACTGCTAGCTGTTGACTGAGGTGTGCGTTTTAAAGGCGTGAAAACAGACTGGATATTAGGTTTCCAGAAGCAGGCTTTTGACGCCCTGATTTGGTCTTGTTTTCATACACGTGAGGAAGTTTGCTATAATAGTATTTTGCCTGTTTGCTTGTTGACTGTCCACTCAAGTAAAGCAGTTAATTATTCAGTTAATGTTTGAACTGGTCGCTGATATTAAGGCGAAAACTGAAACCAGCACACCATGTGGCTCTTTAGGGCCAGGAGTGAGGACCACTCCACTATGTTTAGGCCCAAATGCTGTGAGGATTATACCTTAGAAGGATCGTTTACCCTAAATGGCCACTAGATGTCACTGTTGGTTTGACGTTTATGCTTGTTTTCTCACAAGTACAAAAACTATTTACTTATTATTAAGTGTGTGAGAACACCCCAATTCTGGTTTAAAAAAAAAAAAAGAAAACAGTTTGGACAAAACAAATAAACAGTTAAACTTTAACCTGATCCAGTGATCCCTCTATCCAAAATGTGTCTGAACACAGCACTTAACTTTCTGCAATCAAATATAAATGTACAGTGCAGTGGATGCTGGGAACTGTAGTCTTGTAGTGCAGACCAGGATCAGTGTTTGTGAGCTTGGTATAGTTTTGAACCATCGCTGTGAGGCTGCTGGGGGTACTACAGTTAAACTCCTCAGAAGTTATGAGGCACAAGGGACATCTCTGTGGCACGAGGAGCTCCCGGTCTGCACGTAACGTTCTCCAAACACTGAGGCAACGCTGAGGCAATCAGCGTGTCAGGCTTCACCCAGGCGCTTCAGCTAATGGACCGTACTCAGGCTAATGACAACATGCATCTGTTAAAGTTGACTGACTCTCTCTCTCTCTGTCTCTCTCTCTCTCTCTCTCTCTCTCAGTTTCTCTCCCCCTCTCTCTCTCTCCGTCTTTCTTTCTCTCTCTCTTTCTCAGTTTCTCTCCCCCTCTCTCTCTCTCTCTCTCTCTCTCTCTCTCTCTCTCTCTCTCTCTCTCTCTCTCTCTCTCTCTCTCTGAGCACTTTCTGTCTTTTCAGTGAGAGAGTGTGCGACAGAGTGTGGCTGTTTGCCCAATATTTTGTTTAGTACAAAACCGAGATATGGAGCTTCAAATTCCGGCACCCTAACTGTGTTCTATAATAATAATAATTTCTAATTTAGCTAAAAACTTTTATCCAAAGGGCATTGCTCAAGGGCCCAACAGCTGCACTGATTTTACTGTGGCTACACTGGGGCTTGAACCACCAAACTTCCAGGTCATAGTCATGTACCTTAGCCACCAGGCTACAGGCTAGCCCAATTAATGTGTTTTAATGTTCTACTCTTCTTGATTAAAAATAGACCCCCAGGGATAACATTACTACCATTTAGGTATGTGGTTGTCTATCATTCAGCCTGTTACACTGATCAATGCTATCACAAACTCACTGGGTGTTTTAATATGCACATTAATTTGCACATTAATTAATATAAGTGAATATAAAGTCTACATCTTCACATACAGAATACATATTCACCAGTCTTAATGAATGTGCATATTAAAACAGTATTAATCTGTGTGTGTGTGTGTTTGTGTGTTTGTGTGCTTGTGTGCGTGTATGTGTCTCCCTAGGGTGGAGGCAGAGAGAGAGAGACACTAAGTTTGTAGAATACTCTTTCAAGTAAAATTGCCTGTGCCTGCATGTCGCTGATGTGAAAGGCTGGAGATGAGTGTCTCTGCAGAGTTATCAGAAGTGTTTTGTGGTGTTTGTTCCTCCCCGCAGTCAGCATTCTGCATATTCACAGCAGGAAATTATGACCTCGAATGTGAAGATTTGATTCGGCGGAGATCGCAATTCGGTTTATAACGGTGCCATTTTCCTTTAATCAGCTGTGCACTATTTTGTCACTGTGGCTGCAAACAACTTCCTTAATGTTCTCCAGTAAAAGCTTGTTTGCAAACCCACTGTTAATGCCATTATATTTTGGGAAATACATTACACAGACAGCAGATGGTTCTCTCTGGGCCGGGCCTCACAGAAAGAACTATCCTTTTGGAAAGCTGTTTCGTCTCTTTAATTTAAAGAAGTGAAATCAAGAGTGGGTGTTAAATATTTACTCCATGTCAGTTCCTCTCTACATGATAGTGCTGGAAGATTTATTTATTTATTTATTTATTTATTTTTGCCAAGTTGGACTTCTTTACTTGGTAAACTAAAAAAGTAAATCAGACCGACACACTGAATGTAGGGCCTTACTGTGATTTTATCTCATCATCATTCAACACACTGACTGCCTACATCCACTGTACTGTAACCTAACCATTTTTCTACACACACTGCTGTGCATTCAGCTTGGAGTCGGGTGTAATGTAAACATAGAATATGTGAATCCTCACTAACTGATCTCCCAAAAGGTCAGTTCATGTGCTGTTTGAATTGAACGCACACTACGGTTTCATTTTCAAAAGCAGCGGATGTTGGAGAGCACTATCATAACACGACCCTCTTACTTTTATTTCCGTTTTTTGTCCGCTTTCTCAACTCATTTCTTCACTTCGAACTTTGCTTCAACTCCTCTCTTAACTTAGGCCCTTTCAGCCGAGAATATTTGATTCCACAAAGAGTGCGCTCTTCACTTAATGGCTTTCCAAAATAGATCTGAATAATTTCATTCTCGAAATCATTACGCCTTCGAAATGATTTATGTATTAGTTTCATCATTAATTTAATTGTATTATAATCAGCGTCTGTGACGTGCTGAAGTATCCTCGATCCACAGTCGGGCGAGACCTACCTGTATTAATCTGAATCAGTCTCGGCATTTGCATGTAACATGGAGATCGCTCCCGGGCCTGCACTTCTGCGCTTGATTGAAGAGCGCCTCGGCACTGCCTGATTGCCCCTCGTCCTCCTAATTGAAGATCATCTTACAGGATCCTCTTCTGCAGCTGAGCTCGTCTGGAATGAGCCGCAGAGAACCCTTCGTCTCCGTGGCTCAGGTGGGCCTGGCGTGGTCACGGAGATTGAGCGATGGCTCGGCGAGTGCCAGGCAATCACGCCTCAAAGCCACGGCTCCCTTCTCGCTGAAAGATTCACGCCCAAGCTGTGCAGTGACCCACTTCGATGCACTGTCTGCTTATTGTAGAGCCGCACTGTGCAGGCTGTGTAACAACTGTGCTGTTGGTGTACCATGACCACTGTTCTACACATGGTACACCCTTACTGTACTGTACACTAACCACTATTCAACACCCTTACTGTACTGTACACTAACCACTATTCAACACCCTTACTGTACTGTACACTAACCACTATTCTACACCCTTACTGTGCAATACACTAACCACTGTTCTACACACTGTCTGTACACCCTTACTGTACTGTACACTAACCACTATTCTACACCCTTACTGTACTGTACACTAACCACTGTTCTACACACTGTCTGTACACCCTTACTGTACTGTACACTAACCACTATTCAATACCCTTACTGTGCAATACACTAACCACTATTCAACACACTGTACACACTTACTGTGCAATACACTAACCACTATTCTACACACTGTACACCCTTACTGTACTGTACACTAACCACTATTCTACACACTGTACACCCTTACTGTACTGTACACTAACCACTGTTCTACACACTGTACACCCTTACTGTACTGTACACTAACCACTAGTCTACACCCTTACTGTGCAATACACTAACCACTATTCTACACACTGTACACTCTTACTGTACTGTACACTAACCACTATTCTACACACTGTCTGTACACCCTTACTGTACTGTACACTAACCACTATTCTACACACTGTACACCCTTACTGTACTGTACACTAACCACTGTTCTACACACTGTACACCCTTACTGTACTGTACACTAACCACTATTCTACACACTGTACACTCTTACTGTACTGTACACTAACCACTATTCTACACACTGTACACTCTTACTGTACTGTACACTAACCACTATTCTACACACTGTCTTTACACTCTTACTGTACTGTACACTAACCACTATTCTACACACTTACTGTACTGTACACTAACCACTATTCTACACACTGACTGTAGAGCCTTACTGTAAGGCTCTGAAATGTCTGTGACTTTTAATGTCATAATGCAGCGCCGTAAATTTTAATACTTTATTGTAATGGCTTCGCCATATTAATCTATACATGCTGCTCTCATTCTGTAGCAATAAATCTTAGTCTAAAGTTAAAACCATTTATCAAATAAGCGGTAAGTAGGACCTAATTAGAGCTTTTCAGTGAAGGTTTTCTCAATGATAGCTAGTGTCTCTTCTTCAGTGACCTGCTATATCTTCAGCCTATCTTTTGCAAACTACTTTTTTGCTTCCTCCTACATATAATTATTGGCTTTCTTACATTTTCTTACAATACTCCTTGTGTCAAGCAACATATAAAAAGGCATGTTTTATTGTAGATATTACCCTTGATTTTGTTTTAATGTTCTGCTTCAAAAAGCACTTGATCTCCTCCTTGATACGTTATAATTGAGCCACATACCCAGCTTGGCTATCTGTTCTGTCACTCTGAGGTTAATGTGCACAAGGTTCTGCCATATACTGCACATACAATGTGGGTGAACTCATCTGAAAACATTACGACAGCATTGCTACAGAATCCTTATTCGGGGCACGAACGCTTTCCTTATTAATGGAAGTCAACTTGGTTTGGGGAAACTCAGAAACCAGGAATGGGCTGAGAGTGTTGCTTTGAATGCTAAGAGAGATGTACTGTACAACCGTCGGGGGCCAACTCCCGAACGCCTGAGAGCAGGGACTGCATCCCCCTGGGGTGGAGGGACTCATACGGGCCTTCTCCAGTTTACTGAGGGAAGCTGCAGCAGTGAAACAGGTCTACAGGGACACTTTCAAATTCTGGTTTTAGAGAGAAAGACTTGCGTTTGTTGGTGGAATCATCGGTCTCTCCCCGAAGCCCCGTCAATTCCCCAGACTCCCGGCGACTCCCGGCGTTCCTCTGAAGACAGCGGAGTTTTTTTTTTCCCCCGGCAGAACCCAGAATCCGCTCGGCCTCTGTCCGAAAGCAGCACGTTCCGGATAATTCCGTACTCCTAACTACCGCTTCCAGAGTGTCCCGGCCATGACAGGTGGCATCCAATTCTGCACGCTGCAACTACATCACGTCAAACAGCGCTAGGGTGCAATAATATGCAGTACACAACCAATGGGTCTCATTTGTAACACCACTCAAGATGCAAAGCACCGTTTCAATATTCTACGAACAAACAATATTTGTAAAGATGAGAGAAGTGTATGGATAAAAGTTAAAAATCTTTAAAAAACCTGTGTTGCAAACCTCACAGAAATAGTTATATCCTTGGGTAGTGTGATACAGAAAAAGTCACACTTTTCTTGCAAAGACTAATGTGTCACTAATTTCAACATGTGACATCATGGTATTAGGGAACTTTCATCACCTGCCCTGGACTGGTCAGGTGGTTAATTATGGATAAAAGAGTATAATTATGGTGTAATTGTACATTTCCAAGCTAATTGCTTTATCGGAATAATGCTCTAATGCTGTACGTTTGATAGCAGCTGGGGCATTGAGAACAGTTTATCCACTGAGTTCCGAGAACCAGATATGATTGTGCCATAATTGTCTTTCTTAGGATTTTGATAACAGAACAAAAAATAAATAAATAAAAAATAATAATACTTTCCACAGGTGGCAACCACTGACGTATAGCACAGACCCCAGCGCTATGTTTCAGCTACACCGTGTATAATTACAGTGCAGAATTAGCATAGTAATATTGAGTGCTCCATATTTATATTCAGCCCTTTTACAGTATAATGAACGGCGGGGAGGTGGCTCATTCATACCCTCTCCCGTCAGGGTCTGTTGTTCTCGGTGCCGCTCGACGGGATATGAAAACATTGGCTTTTTGTGGCCAGACATCTGTGCCTGTTATTCCACGGCCTTGTTAAAGCTCTGGGTGCTGACAGGCTGCGGCGGTCAGCTCCACTCCTTGTCCTCTTTATTAATATTCAGTAAAAATACCATCCCAGTTGTGGAGGAAATTACCTCAGCCTGTGCTCTGGACTGTGTTCTGGACTGTGGACTGTGCTCTGGGCTGTGGGATGTGTTCTAGACTGTGCTCTGGACTGTGGGATGTGTTCTGGACTGTGTTCTGGACTGTGGGCTGTGTTCTGGACTGTGTTCTGGGCTGTGGGATGTGTTCTGGACTGTGGGCTGTGTTCTGGACTGTGTTCTGGACTGTGGGATGTGTTCTGGACTGTGGGCTGTGTTCTGGACTGTGTTCTGGGCTGTGGGATGTGTTCTGGACTGTGGGCTGTGTTCTGGACTGTATTCTGGACTGTGCTCTGTTCTGTGCTCTGTTCTGGACTGTGTTCTGGACTGAAGGCTGTGTTCTGGACTGTGTTCTGGACTGAAGGCTGTGTACTGGACTGTGTTCTGGACTGTGCTCTGTTCTGGACTGTGCTCTGCTGGTCTGAGTGCCACTCGATCCCCGCTCCTCGTGACCTCCTCTGGCTGACTCAGAGACTGGTCTGGAGATCACACCTAATGAAACACCAGCGGGAGCGACGGTGGAGTATCACACCTAATGAAACACCAGCGGGAGCGACGGTGGAGTATCACACCTAATGAAACACCAGCGGGAGCGAGCGACGGTGGAGTATCACACCTAATGAAACACCAGCGGGGCGACGGTGGAGTATCACACCTAATGAAACACCAGCGGGAGCGACGGTGGAGTATCACACCTAATGAAACACCAGCGGGAGCGACGGTGGAGTATCACACCTAATGAAACACCAGCGGGAGCGGGCGACGGTGGAGTGTCACACCTAATGAAACACCAGCGGGAGCGACGGTGGAGTATCACACCTAATGAAACACCAGCGGGGGCGACGGTGGAGTATCACACCTAATGAAACACCAGCGGGAGTGACGGTGGAGTATCACACCTAATGAAACACCAGCTGGAGCGGGAGCGACGGTGGAGTATCACACCTAATGAAACACCAGCTGGAGCGGGAGCGACGGTGGAGTGTCACACCTAATGAAACACCAGCGGGAGCGACGGTGGAGTATCACACCTAATGAAACACCAGCGGGGCGACGGTGGAGTATCACACCTAATGAAACACCAGCGGGAGCGGGAGCGACGGTGGAGTATCACACCTAATGAAACACCAGCGGGAGCGGGAGCGACGGTGGAGTATCACACCTAATGAAACACCAGCGGGAGCGACGGTGGAGTGTCACACCTAATGAAACACCAGCGGGAGCGACGGTGGAGTATCACACCTAATGAAACACCAGCGGGGCGACGGTGGAGTATCACACCTAATGAAACACCAGCGGGAGCGATGGTGGAGTATCACACCTAATGAAACACCAGCGGGAGCGATGGTGGAGTATCACACCTAATGAAACACCAGTGGGAGCGGGCGACGGTGGAGTATCACACCTAATGAAACACCAGCGGAAGCGGGCGACGGTGGAGTATCACGCCTAATGAAACACCAGCGGGAGCGGGCGACGGCGGAGTGTTTTTGCACCTGCAGTAGGCAGAGTGAGCGGTAGAAGCACTCGGGCCGTGTTGGGGGACGCGTCGGCGTAATTGGGGGTGATTTCCCCCGGCGGGGCTCCTCGGGCAGCTGGGCCGTTTCGGGATGTGATCCGATTGGAGCGGACACGCGCGGGTGGAGCCGCGGCGGCCCGGGGAACACAGAGCTGGGCTTCCCGAGGGTGAGGTCAGTGGTCAAAAACTAAGCAGAAATGTGGTTTCCACACCTCATTGCCATGAACTCACCATGAGTGCTTTTTTGAAGAAAATACAATTGTCATTTATTTGATACTGTGTGCGTCTGTGTGTGTGTGTGAGTGTGTGAGAGAGTGTGTTTTGTGTGTGTGTGTGTGTGAGAGAGAGAGAGGATATGTGTATTTCTGTGTGCGTGTGTATGTGTGTGTGTGTGTGTGTGTGAGTGTGTGAGAGAGTGTGTTTTGTGTGTGTGTGTGTGTGTGAGAGAGAGAGAGGATATGTGTATTTCTGTGTGCGTGTGCGTGTGTATGTGTGTGTGTGTGTGTGTGTGTGTGTGTGAGAGAGAGAGGAAGAAGGTGTGGTTTTTATGTGTATGTATATTTGTATGTGTGTGTGTCTGTGAGTGTGTATGTGCTTGGATACAGTCGGTGGGGGAGTGGGTGTTTAACTCTTTGGAAAAGTAGCTAGACCTGAAGGCAACGTAAAAATCAGCCCACATCAAATGAGAGAGCAAACACAAACAAACAAGCAAACAAACAAAACACTCTTTACAATGTCAACCCTTCTGTACTAATCTCAATAGAAGCATAACGGTTGGCTAATTATCCGTTTAGTCCAGGAAAGCCAATGAGAACACAGACTACACATAAACATACGACAGCGAGGTCACGCTGACCTTAGACGTGCCTCTAAACCCATGAAAAGAATCAGAATGATTAACACTTATTTGTGGAGCTTCACACAGGACCGCTGCTAAATTGAAAAACAAGAGAAAAGAGGATGACAGAAATATTATTTTAGGGGGCCCTGCGATGGACTGGCGACCTGTCCAGGGTGTATTCCTGCCTTTCGCCCAATGTATGCTGGGATAGGCTCCAGCCCCCCTGCGACCCTGATCAGGATAAGCGGGTTCAGATAATGGATGGATGGATGGATGGATAAATATTATATCATAAATAATATTATTCAAATACTTGCCCCGAAAGATCCATTTCACTCATGTATATGTGGGTGGTTCGATCCTCGGTGTAGCCACGATAGAATCCGCACAGCTGTTGGGCCCTAGAGCCGAGGGCCCTTATCCCCGCATTGCCCCCCTGCTTAGTCTAATCAACTGTAAGTCGCTTTGGATAAAAGCGTCTGCTAAATAACAAATTCTAATTATAAGATCACTTTCGTTTCAGCTTGTCTTCAGAAAAGCGGCATCTCATCGACACTGATAAAGAACACGTGGCCCCTCATAAAAACTCCACAATTGAGTTGATTTAACAGAGAAGATGAGTTAAGTGGAGTTTGCCGGAAATAAAAGATGACTTTCTCAAGGACTGCCACTAGTTCTGTCATAGCTCCCGGCTTTTTTCCTCTGTCAGTAGTCCCATCTGCGCCACTGGCTCAGCCTGTGACCTTGTGTCACGACCTCACCAGGCAGTGCTCTCAGACACAGGACAGCACGCGCACGCCTCTGTAACCGTCTCCCCTCTTAGCTGGTGGAATATGCCCAGGCACTGTCGTCAGCTTAGAATGTAAACAGACAACACAGGCCCTTGCTGTGCATTTGAATGTCAGTCAAACAAAGATAAATCATCGGGTTTGAATAGCTACCGGCACAATTTGGGGTGGGGAGATAAATCGTAACCGGGTTGCCAGATTGGGGGAGGGGTAAGCTGGGGTGTGTTTCATCTGAAGATTTGTGGGAGTAGAGGGTTTTTTTTATTTTAAAAAAATGTTTTTACCGTTAAGGGGAAGAGTGTTTAAAATGCATGTTGGACTCAGTTTAACATGAAGGAACGTCTGGGGAGAGGCTGCGGGAACAACCTTCTGGAGACATCTATGATCTGAAGGAAGGAGAGGGGAAGAGTTCTGAGTTAAATTAAGGATTAGGAAAAAACGTTATAAAAAAGGCAACTGGAGCATGCGGTGATCAATAATTGAGTCGATAGGGGATAGATTAGTGAATCTGCACCACAACAGACTGAGCTGGGATGGTGACCTGTTTTGAGGAGGAGGTGTGGAAGCTGTTGAGATGCACACACGTCTGACGGTCTGTTAAGGGCTGTTTCGCTGCACTGGACCGATACGTCCTGAATGATTTGGAAAATGGAGGAAATTCTGATGTAGCAGGTTCATTGTGGAACTTCCTCCCACAGTCTGAAGTCTGAAGATGTGCTGTTAGGGTGTGGGGGAACGAAGAGACCTAGAGAACTCGCCTCAGAAGACCTCACTCCTGGTTTTGGGGAGCCGCAGGGTGTGCTGGGATCCTCACTCCTGGTCCTGGAGGGCCACAGGGTGTGCTGGGGTCCTCACCCCTGGTCCTGGAGAGCCGCAGGGTGTGCTGGGGTCCTCACTCCTGGTCCTGGAGGGCCACAGGGTGTGCTGGGGTCCTCACTCCTGGTCCTGGAGAGCCGCAGGGTGTGCTGGGATCCTCACTCCTGGTCCTGGAGGGCCACAGGGTGTGCTGGGGTCCTCACTCCTGGTCCTGGAGGGCCACAGGGTGTGCTGGGGTCCTCACTCCTGGTCCTGGAGAGCCGCAGGGTGTGCTGGGGTCCTCACTCCTGGTCCTGGAGAGCCGCAGGGTGCGCTGGCTTTTCTTTTCACCTTAATATGAGCAACCGATTCAGACCCAAGAAGCCAGGTGAGGTGAATTCATTAAATTTGTAATTAGCTGCTTTAATTGATCAATTAAGTGCTGAGTAACAACAAAAGCAAGCACACCCTGCGGTCTTCCACGACTTGACCATGACCACTGTCTTAATCCAATGACCCAGTTATAAAAAAAAAAAGAAGAGGCTCCAAACCTCCAATTGGCTCACGTACTACAGAGAATTCTCACAGTTTGTTATTAAAAATGTTTTTAACCTCAGAACTGTGGAAAATATCTCACGTGAAGCCGTCTCTACCTGATTTGTCTCCACACAGCTGTTTGAGCTGAGTCGCTGAGGCCAGGTTTGTACCGGCGAGCTTGTGCGTTTCAGCTGGGTCAGGGATTCTGTTGTTAAAGCAGGTCATTACACGGCTCACCTCTCCTGGTCCCGTGGGTCTGGACTGGGGGTTGATTTTAAGGTGAACGCAAAAGCCAGCAGACCCTGCAGCTGTCCAGGACCAGTGCAGACCCCTGCATTGGGTAATGAGGTACTGTACGCCTCCAATTGTATTGGAGAAGGAGGGGGACTGGGAGAGGGATAAGTTTGGTTTAGGGATTAAGAGCTGAAACATAGTAAAAGGCGAACTCCACACGGAAAGGCCCCAGTCTATTATGTTTATTACTTGGGCATTCGCTGATTTAATTACATTACATTACATGCATTTGGCAGATACTTTTATCCAGAGAGACGTACAATAAAGTGCAAAACCATAATCAGGGACAAGTGCACTGAAGACCTTAGAGTTAAGTACAGTTCTGGTGCTAGAAGTGACCACATAAATAGAGACTTAAACCCTTGTAGATTAATCAGATAACTGACGAAGAAGCAGCAATAAAACAGCGTTGGCAAATATAACCCTAAGAATAGTAAAATAAGTAAAGTACGATATTTACAATAAACGGTTCACATGGCTGAGAGTTGGGAAGAGGTGCAGCCTGAAGAGGTGAGTTATCAGTCTGTGCCTGAAAGTGGCCAGAGTCTCTGCTGTCCTGACCTCCACAGGAAGGTCACTCCACCCGCGGGAGACCAGAACAGACAGCAGTCGTGATTGGGGAGGGCAGGCGGGACAAGGGGAGGCTCCACGTGACCAGAGGAATCGGAACGGAGAGGTGCCTCCGGGCAGGTAGGGTCTGATGAGCTTTTGGATGTCTTCTTTAACTTTACATTACAGTCACTGTGTTTTTTTATGCACTCCAAGTGATGTGGCCCATCTGCTGTATGTTCGAGCTATGCAGTCTCACCACTCTCAGATGGGTGATCCATGCTGGGCTGTAATGGGTATAATTAAATGAGCTGAACCTAGCCTATTCTCACAGATGGGAAATGAGATCTTCCAAGAGTTCGCATTGAAACGATCCTATTCCCATTCTTTTTGACTTTATAAAAAAATATATATATATATATTCAGTGCTATTATGCATGGGTGACTTTAATTATGAAGTTATGGTCTGCAGTGTATAAAGTGGTTTGTTTCTCAACTGTTCAAATCCCCAAATGAAAACGCAGCTTGTATGGAACAAGGGACTGTATAATTCTGTAATTTCATTTGGGGGAAAAAAACTAAATGGCATTCACTTTCCTGCTCAAGTTTGTGAGGCTAATCGTGCGATTTATCAACAAGGTCAAAAAGTTCTGTCTTTGTAATGATCGTGTTGATCGTGCTCAGTTAATTTGAGAATTGGTAATATGACTTGAACAAAGAGAATGGTATCACATTAGCCAAAAATTAGTTGCCTGTCCATGTTAGGCAGATGGGTAGATTGGTAGATCGATATGTTGTTGCATTTATGTAGTGCTTTTCTCACACTCAAAGCACTTTAAAGTGACGAGGGGGGAACTCACCTCAGCCACCAACAATATGTACTGTAGCCCCCGCGTGGTCACGCAAATGCCTCACGACATCGATTAAGTCAAGTTATATAACTGAGAACTCAACGTAATGCTCCGTTTTTACAGTGCAGCCTCACCTCATGTACACATCTATCATATCCTAGCTTCACTCCTCCGGGCAAAAAACTTTGGCATCTCTGGAAATGTGAGTTAAGTGCGTGTGTATCTTAAACCCAGGTTGAGCACCTGAGGGCTCATGGCATTGGAGAGCTGTAAGACTGGGGGCGTAATCCAAAGATTTATTTAGTTCTTCCAAGCCTCTTTCAGGCTAACTGCACCTAGATAGAAGTTTTAGAAGCGAAATCAAAGTTCGGCCATTTTTTTCCGTGAATCGCCATCAAACTGCCAGATGATCTGAAGGACACAGCTGAAGCATGTAACAGCCTGTCTGTGTGAAACAAATAAGCATTTAACAGTTCCCATAAACGCCGTCTGTAAGGAGCAGTTTAAGGTATGATTAGCCTCTAGGGAAATTAAGACATTTTCCTGATGATGTATGACCATGCAAGTGACAGACACAGCAGCTCAGGGCTGATCTCCCACGGAAACTGCCATCAAAGCTGCCAAAGCCTCAGACATATATTACCGTAGTGTAGAAGAGGTGCATTAACGCCTCAAAGTAAACGCCTTCAATCACAGGTAGTGCTACAACAGCCTCTTACATTTTAATCTGCATCTGCAGAGGAATTTTTATTGTCTTTATATAACAGGCAGGATATTTTTGTGGTATTAATTAATCATAGTAAAATTAGAGCTTGCCAGTTCAGTTACAGTCCAACTTTTGATGTTTTAATGTTCATGGAACAGAGTACTTTTAAGTTTGTTAGTTCATGTATGTTCATGTTTGTTCATGCTAACATTTTGCACATGAAGGCGGCCATGATATATTGTTTATATACTATAATAATATGAACTAATATCATCATGTTGTTGTTCATTATTTTAATAGTTACTTAATTAATCAAATTAAGTAAAGGAAATAAGCAAAGATGACTGGCTAATTGTTCACTCACGTATTTCTGTTTTGAGAAATTGCTGACATTAGCAAAACTAGGCTGTTTGAATATTCTAATTCCAATAATTAATTAGACATAGGGCATTCTGTCCATTCTATGAAAAACCAAATCCGTCCATAGCGATTGAATTCCCTTCAATATTAATTCTGCTGTTCTGTATGTGCAATATGTTCTGTTTACCGTTCTTTGCTATTAAAGTGGCAGTCATCGAAATGAAAAGAGGTAAAAATAAATGTGAGCTTCAACAAACACTTGTCATTCCGTGCCTGGATAACAACCAACCACCCAGAGGTTACAATTCCACAACGGGGTTTTATCTTTTTCCAACCAAAGAAAACATTGTGTGCTTTACTTTACGTCAAAACTAATGATTTATTGCATTGTGAAGTGCATCATACATTCTACTTCTCTTTCTTTCATCTGAATTATGAGAGGAGTGCGTCAAATTCACCGCCTGAGTGGCGCTCTGTATTAACAGTCAATTATAAACACACACAAAAGACAATGAATTAAAAAGCTGAGTCACACGCAAATCCAACTCTTAACTCCCCTCTGTAGGGAGAGTGACAATGATTTATTTGTTCCGCGAAATTGCAAATCAAATGTTACAAAACCTTTCACCGTGAATAGTTGGGAAAAGTTTTCTTTTGAAAACAATTTGAGTTGCACTTGACATTTTGCGACGTTATTACCTGCGTAATTACGAACCAAAGGGGCTTTCAGCACCAAATCAATCATATTGTCACTGAGGCTTAGAGCAATCTTTACTCTTACTCTAAATAGGCTTATTTTTTCTTCCTACAAATAGAATAGAAAACACTATTGTCATGGCAGTATTATTATTTATGTTTTTATTTATTTATAAATAATGCCATTTATTTATTGATGACAGCCAAATTGAATTTAACCTTTATTTATACAGGGTAGGTTGACTGAGCGCACATGCCCCTCCCCCCAGTAGCCTAACCTGCATGTCTTTGGACTGTCGGAGGAAACCGGAGTCCCCGGAGGAAACCCACACAGACACAGGGAGAACATGGCAACTCCACCCAGTCAGGATTTGAACGCGGGACCTTGTTGCTGTTTGAGGCGACAGTGCTATCCAGTGCATCACCGTGCTGCCAAAAGGACAACTCTGGACCTGAAGTGAGCTGGCTGGACAGTGAGTGAGTGAGTTCCAGTCTGGCGATGGTGGTTTGCCTCTTGAGTGGGACACTGGTTTGTTTTAGTCTGGAAAGGGCATTTATTTTGTTTCTTCCTTTGGACCATTTGGTCCTCGGTGAATAAATCTACGGCTGTTCGGCGTGTCGGAGTGTACCGCTAAGGTCCCTGCAGATGCTGCTGGAGATGCTGACTGCTATGTCTGCACTACTCTTTTAATTATTTATTTTTGTGTTCAATATTCATGTCCAGATGCCGGGTGAAGGCTCGCATACCCCACAGGGCTTCGACAGCCTCCGAGAGCAAGTTCTGCATCAAACTAAGCATTGATGGACTAAAATACTCATACACCTCGTTTTTATATTAGAAATGCATCCCAAAATTGCACCTGCTCCCAACAGTCAACGTGGTAGGCTATAGGTTGCTTTGCAGATGGAACAAAGAGATGAGCAACCTGTTAGTGCCACTGATTGGCCAGACTGTCTTCACTCCTGACTACCAGATAAAGGGAGAGTGGAAAACCAGCAGTTCTCAGCCCTGGGCCATGAGTTGCTGATCCCTACTCTACTATCACTTAAAACTCATTGAGTCTCCTGGTTACCCATTCCATTACTTGGAACTTCCAGTTCCTGGAAATGGCAAATAAGTATTTGAAATGAACAACAAGCAACAATTTAAATCGACAGGTTAACCCATTACAAAACTATGGTGCTTAAAAAGCTGGTTTGCTAATGTAACCCCAAGGGACGTTCATGCAGTATTGGTTGTTATAGTAAAACACGATCAAAACGGTCTAAACAACCAGTTAAAGAGCCTTTGTCTCCACAATGGCAGGAAGGAAGTACCCAGCGAAAAATAACGTTTTCAGATTAAGGACCGAAATATAGAGCCGTTTTTCTTGCCCAGGTTAGTCCAGAGATTTATTTGCAACATTTTGCCACCAGAAGCCGTATGGGGCATATCCAGCGAGTCTGGCCGCTGATAAATTATTCTGACTTATGCAATGCTGACACGCAGAACGGCCAGGGAGAGCGGAATACGCGGGGGATGGTGATGGGTCAAGACGGAACACCTTCAAACCCCCTCCACCTGGGGACCTTTTATTTACACTGTGAAATTAGATAATACCCGCGCGGTATTAGATTAGCTTTATAAGAGGGGCGCTTAGCATATGAAAGGGTGGCAGGTCGCGGAGCGGCGGGTGGAGGAGGATGAAGGTGAGTCCTCTTCGTCATGGTGTACTCAGGGAGAGAGAGAGAGAGAGAGAGAGAGAGAGAGAGATGGGGACGGGGCGGTGAGCAGTTGAGTAGTTTCAGGAATCGGCCCCTCCCTGGGAAGAAATGTGTCCGGGACCACTGACATCCTGAAGACCGCCTGAAGCTAATTCCAGCTGAAACCAGTTGGGATTCTAAGATGGCTAAAGCGCTGTTTTAGACAAGTGTTACAGAAGTGAGTTAGTGGCAGGCTCGTCAGTAGCAGAGCTCTGTAGTCCTTCTCAGTAGAAGCACTGTTCTGGAGTGGGCGTCAACGGAGTTTCAAATATCGGGCCGGAGTACGATCGCTCTCCCGTTTCTGCTGTGTGGTCCAAAGCCCGCTTCCGTCGCGACCCCGCTTACATCATTTTTATCGCGTGACACGTTACGTGCCAGAAAGCATAAAACCGCCGTTAATTGAAGAGACGGGGTGCTGGCGGTCTCCACGGCGACCGTGCGGTTAGTTTGCCCTTGTCGATTTCTCCCCGTTTGTCCCCCCCTGCGTCAGGTGACAGTTGAGATGTTGTCGTACATAATTTATCTGCTCGGCGAGTGCTCCTGATCTGCAGCCATTCATTATTTTGACAGCGTACTTCATCAGACAGCGGTCCGTTTGTAGGCTACAGCAGGGATTTTTCCGTGAGAAACGGGGGTACAACATTGCGTCCGCCTCACACAAACCTCGGTTTTACTGCTCACCATCTGGTTCACTGCGTGAGGCTAACGCGCCAGTGCCACGATGTCACGGATGCTGTGTATAGGCATTACAGAGTTTTAAAAACACTTTTCGTGATGCTAATATATCCATTACGGTGTAACTTTAGAATATTAGCTGACGCCAGCAAGTCAGACGCATAAAGAAAGGTCAGATTTCCTTTTGGATTTTTACAGTATGTACAGTGCAGTCGAAGTATTTAGACGGTGGCACAATTTTAAACAGCAGTAATTCCTACTATTTTCACTGCCTATGGATGTCCATTCTCTGAAATTAAAATGCAGACTGCTTTCATTTCAGGGTATTTACATCCATATGAAGTGAACGGTGTAGGAATTAATTGCAGCCATTTAAAATTGTGTCACTGTCCGAATACATACCAACTGCACTGTATATAAAAACTCAGTTATAGCAGGTTTAGCATATCAGGTGACTACACCTGGGTTGCCATGGCACCCAGGTAAGCTGCTCTGTATAAAGATATCTCCCATCCATCCATCCATTATCTTAACCCACTTATCCTGAACAGGGTCGCAGGGGGGCTGGAGCCTATCCCAGCATACATTGGACGAAAGGCAAGAATACACCCTGGACAGGTCGCCAGTCCGTCGTAGGGCACACACACCATTCACTCACACACTCATAACTATGGGCAATTTAGACTCTCCAATCAGCCTAACCTGCATGTCTTTGGACTGTGGGAGGAAACCGGAGTACCCGGAGGAAACACACGCAGACACGGGGAGAACATGCAAACTCCGCACAGAGAGGCCCCGGCCGACGGGGATTCGAACCCAGGACCTCCTTGCTGTGAGGCGGCAGTGCTATCCACTGCAATGGACAGGTCCCCAGTCCATCACAGGGCTATAAAGATATCTGCAAAACAGAAAGAAAAAAAAAGGATGAATATACTCTGATATGACCTTTACATTACATTACATTATTGGCATTTGGCAGACGCTCTTATCCAGAGCGACGTACAACAAAGTGCATACCCATAACCAGGGATAAGTTCGCTGAAAGACCCTAGAGGGAAGTACAATTTCAACAGCTACCTGTACAACAAAGATAAGGACGAGGCCCCCCTTTTTTTTTTTTTTTTTTTTTGAGAGCAAAGAAACAAACAAACAGAGCAAAAGTGACCAAAGTTAACTATCCAAACACTGCTTACCTAGCCAACTAAAAATACCGATACACAAAGCAAGTCACAGAGACAACAATTAAGGTTCACAGGGAGGTAGGGAGGGATGGGGAGAGGTGCTGCTTGAAGAGGTGTGTCTTCAGCTTGCGGTGGGGAGAGATTCTACAGTTCTGACCTCAACGGGGAGTTCGTTCCACCACCGTGGAGCCAGAACAGACAGTAGTCGTGAGCATGATGTGGAGGTTCGGAGAGGGGGAGGTGCCAAGCGGCCTGTGGAGGCTGAACGAAGAGGTCTGGCAGGGGTGTAGGGTCTGATGATTTTTTGTAGATAAGCTGGGGAAGACCCTTTAACTGCTTGGAAGGCTAGCACCAATGTTTTGAATTTGATGCAAGCCATGACAGGCAGCCAGTGGAGGGAATTAAGCAGGGGGGTGACGTGTGAGTATTTGGGAAGGTTGAAGACCAGACGAGCTGCTGCATTCTGGATGAGTTGGAGGGGTCTGATGGCAGACGCTGGGAGGCCAGCCAAGAGGGAATTGCAGTAGTCCAGGCGGGACAGAACCATCGCTTGGACCAGGAGCTGGGTCGAGTAGGGGGTGAGAAAGGGGCGGATTCTCCGTATGTTGTATAGGAAGAACCTGCATGACCGGGTCACCGCCACAATGTTCTCGGAGAGGGACAGTCTGCTGTCCATCACCACGCCGAGGTTCCTTGCACTGGGTGACGGCGTGAGTGTGGTATCCCCGAGGGAAATGGAGAGATCCAGATGGGGAGAGGTTATAGCAGGGATGAATATCATTTCAGTCTTGCCTGGGTTGAGCTTTAGATGGTGGTTGTCCATCCAGCTCTGGATGTCCCTCAGGCAAGCAGAGATACGGACTGAAACCTGCGTATCAGACGGCGGGAACGAGACGAAGAGTTGGGTATCGTCCGCGTAGCAGTGGTAGGATAGCCCATGTGCAGTGATCACAGGGCCAAGGGAGCGAGTGTAAAGAGAAAAAAGAAGCGGGCCTAGGACTGAGCCCTGGGGAACTCCTGTGGCGAGGGGCCAAGGTGTCGATACCGAACCAGCCCAGGCAACCTGGAAGGAGTGACCAGAGAGGTAGGACTCAATCCAGTCCACGGCTGTGCCACAGATGCCCGTTGCTGACAGGGCAGACAGGAGGATGGAGTGATCCACAGTGTCGAAGGCAGCAGAGAGATCTAAAAGAATGAGGACAGAGGAGAGGGAGGCTGCTCGTGCGGCATGGAGTGACTTGAAAAGAAAGAAGAAAGTTGAGTAGAAGCGGCTCGTTCTATAGTTTTAGAAAGGAAAGGAAGAAGAGATACCGGGCGGTTGTTCTGGATGATGGAGGTATCCAGAGTAGGCTTTTTTAGCAGCGGAGTGATGTGGGCCCTCTAGGAGGATGCCGGAAAACAGCCGGAAGACAGGGAGGAGTTGACAAGGGAGGTGACAAATGGGAGAATGTCAGGTGTGATAGTTTGGAGAAGAGAAGAGGGGATAGGGTCAAGGGCACAGGTTGTAGGGTGGTGGCAGAGCAGGAGTTGAGAAACATCAGAGTCTGTAAGGGGGGAGAAAGTGGAAAAGGAAGGGATGGGCCTAGAGGGGGGGAAGGGCGCAGTGAGGGGGGCGGTGGTTGTAAAGGATCTACGGATGACTGTGACCTTCTCATCGAAGAAATCAGCAAAGTCATCAGCAGCAAAGGAGGACTGAGGAGGAGGAGGCGGTGCATTGAGGAGAGAGGAGAAAATAGAGAAAAGACCTTTGCCATAATTCAGCTCCGAATCACATAAAGATGACCACCTGGGATTCAAGTTCAGTCCAACTGCAATTCACTTTTAAACTTTTGAGCAGGCGAACGGTTTCACCAAGAATTAGGCTTAATCGAGTGTTAGGCCGTCTGTCACGAAAACAAATGCGTTCAAGAACTACTGAGGAGAAAACTAAATGAGGACTCGAGTCTCTGAACGCCTGCTTTTGTTAAAAATCAATCGGCAGCCTACTGCTTTCACGAGAAGTCCTCCTGGACCGACTAATTTGCGGGAGGATCACGGTAAACTGACAGTGCCCTGGGGGAGGTACAGGCGAGGCCGCGTTCTGAACAAAATGGCGGGTCACGGACTGGATTGCGAAGGTCTGCTGGGGGAAGGGTTGCGTTGGGATGCGTGTCAAACGAAGAGCGGCATGAATATTCATGCAGCGGAGAGGCCGCTTTGTTCTCGAGACGCCTGTCTAACGGAAAGTAAGTACTACAACGCGCACTTACTCCTCTGATACACTCACTTCTCCATGCACACACACACACACACACACACACACCTAAGCAGGCTTATTCGAGCCCGGAAGATGACTGGGGGATGGATTAAATTTGCCCGTATGAGCAAAACAGCAGGGCCTCTATCAAGGTGCTCTCGCAAGGTTGAAGAAACCGTGACATCAGTGGATAAGCCGTGTCAGATGATGGCTGTCGTGCCTTGAAGCCAGCTGGCCCTCTGTGGGTGGGTGGGGGGTGGGGGGGAGGGTGGACTCCATGCTGGTGGGTGTGTGTGTGTCTCTGGGTTTGGGGATGGGCGGGGGGGGGGCTGTGGACTCCATGCTGGTGTGTGTGTGTGTCTCTGGGTTTGGGGATGGGCGCGGGGTGGGGGGAGGGTGGACTCCATGCTGGTGTGTGTGTGTGTCTCTGGGTTTGGGGATGGGCCGGGGGTGGGTGGGGGTGGACTCCATGCTGGTGGTTGTGTGTCTCTGGGTTTGGGGACGGGTGTTGGGGGGCCTCTGTGACTGGCTGTGCATGACCTCCGTGCTGATTGTGGGGGAGAGATTGAAATCAGTCGATACCAGGGAATTTCTGACCCGGGAACATTCGTTTCCAGGACTCACGTTATAGCAGCAAGAGTCTGTGCCTTAGGAGAGCCATTTATCACAGCTAATGCTAATTTACATTGTATTCAATTTCTGTGTTTACTGTGAGAATCGTATGCGTTGGCTATGAGTTTTTCTACTTTCTAAATTAGAAATTAGGTACTATAAGATGGAGGAAGGCACTCTTCATTGTCCTCCATGTCATAATTCCCCGAGCAGTAGATTGCCCAAAATGGAGTCTCAACACATCTATTAAACGTCTCCGCTGTTTTCAATCAGGCTCACCATATTCCTGAGATTTATTCCACTGCAATATTTTCGAGGTAAACAAATCCATTTTTTTTGTCACTGGGAAATAGTGATATACAGTATGTATTTATATTTCGCTGTTCATGCAAAGTTTTTTAAATGTGAATGGGGGGGGGGGGGGAATAATTTATGTATTTTTGAGAGAGAGAAAAAACTTTTTTTAAAGGTGAAAATGTAAAGTTGTAAACTTTATGGGTGGATAATGGGTCATAAAATTGTTTTGTACTGCGTTCATGGCAATGAATACTGATGAAGTAGGAATGACACTGTTCTCCCTAGATTAAATATATCGGTGGCGCAGTAGTTGGCTCTCTTGCCTAAAAACAAGAAGGTCCCGGCCTGGTCCTTTCTGTGTGGGGTTCGCATGTTCTCCTCGTGTCTGTGTGGGTTTACTCCAGGTTTCCTACCATAGTTTGAAAACATTCCATAGGCTAACATGAGACTGAGAAATTGACCATGTGTATGAGTGTGTGAGTGAATGGTGTGTTTGTGTGTGTAGGTATGAGTGTGTGAGTGAATGGTGTGTGTATGTGAGTGTGTCGGTATGTGTGTGAGTGAATGCTGTGTGTGTGTAGGTATGACTGCGTGAATTAATGGTGTGTGTTTGTGTGTAGGTATGAGTGTGTGAGTGAATGGTGTGTGTCTGTAGGTATGAGTGTGTGTGTGAATTGTGTGTGTGCGTGTATGATTGTGTGTGAATTGTGTGTGTGCGTGTGAGAGTGTGCGTGAATTGTGTTTGCGTGTATAAGTGTGTGCGTGTATGAGTGTGTGCGTGAATTGTGTGTGTGCGTGTATGAGTGTGTGCGTGAATTGTGTGTGTGAGTGTATGAGTGTGTGCGTGAATTGTGTGTGTGCGTGTATGAGTGTGTGCGTATTGTGTGTGTGCGGCGTCTGAGTGTGTGTGTATGAGTGTGTAAGTGAATGGTGTGTGTGAGTGAATTGTGTGTGTGTATGAGTGTGTGTGTGTGTGTGTATGAGTGTGTGAGTGAATGGTGTGTGTGAGTGAATTGTGTGTGTGTATGAGTGTGTGTGCGAATTGTGTGTGTGCCTTGCCACCTGTAGAGGGTGTATTCCTGCCTCTCGATGCATGCTGGGATAGGCTCCAGTGTCCCTGACCAGGAATAAGTGGTTAGATAATGGATGGATGAATGCAAGTAAATCACAACCATAGAAGAAGATAAAAGAGAACAGAGCTATCTGCAGGGCCCATTGTAGGCACTAATCCTATCTCAAGTTCCGTTTCAGCACCTTTATGGTTGTCTCGCATTGTAATACTCCACAGCTGGACACAGATACAGATCACTGAGACACATTTGTGTGCTCATAATTAGTGACCTCGGATTCAACCGATATACGCATTGTATATCCTGAGTTAAGAAGTTCGGCATTTGCATTTAACCTAGAAATGACTTATTCAGAATGACTCATCCAGAACTTGTTCACAGACGCGGATTGGTGAGTTCCTTTTAGTTATTGCAGAACTCTCGCGAACTATGAAAACAAATGCACTCATATTTATTCAAAATCAAAGTGAAGCCTTGAGTCGAGGATGCTGCCTTATCTGTGGGATGTGGCCTGACGGGGTGTTTCTGAATGTTGCATGAGAACCACATCTCTGGAGCGGCTTCCTGTTTAATATTCAGCACCCCTGCCTTTCTTCTGCCAACGATGGACAGAGAGGGTCCTGTATTCAGGTTTCTTATACTAACCTTACACATACCCATATCCTAACCTTACTCATACCCATATCCTGACCTTATCCAGCTATATCCATTTACATTACATTAATGGCATTTGGCAAACGCTCTTATCCAGAGGGACGTACAGTTTAGATTAGACTAAGCAAGGAGACAATCCTCCCCTGGAGCAATGCAGGGGAGGATGAACTATCTTCATAGTTATCACAAACCTGCTTTGCCCTAGCAACCACCAACCTGCTTCCACCTAGCAACCACCAACCTGCTTCCCCCTAGCAACTGGTGTGGCTGCTGCTTATCCTGGAGAAAAGCCAGTAAACGGTTCAACTTTAAATGGATATTTAACTTTCTGGAGTTTTCTGATTATTGAAATTTAATGCGTGTTTTTGTTTGGCCAAGACAGTTTTTGTGTGCAGTGGAAGATATTTTATATACTCATTGAAGTTTCTGAACTCCTGCCAGTTCTATAATGGCTGGTATTGGGCCTTTCAAGGGTTTGTGGTTTATAGCAATCAAATACCCTTCAAATATCATCAAAGCAGCTTGTACCATAATGTTAGGCCTCCACAGATCCATAATAAAGCAAAATGATTTTTTTATTGAATCCCGCATCATGAAATCTATTTGAATTGAGTGTTTTTCCTCATTAACTGCCGTTCTCAGGTGTGGACTATAATGGCTTAAGTGTAGGCCCACTGTGTAATGGCTTGTTGCTAGTGAGCAACAGATAATAATTCCAGTTTCCTCTCTTCTCAATCGGATGGGAATAAAAAGTGGTACCAGGGCTGGTTTTAGGCTTACGTGATCACCTGTAAAGATCACCTGGGATGCCATCTGTCTGCAACTGTCCCCTAAATGAAAGGGGAAAAGAAAAAACTGCACATACGTATATACTGTATATATGCTTTTCAATATTATAGTCCTGTTCATACATTACATTAATGGCATTTGGCAGACGCTCTTATCCAGAACGACATACATTTGATTAAACTAAGCAGGAGACAATCGTCCCCTGGAGCAATGCAGGGTTAAGGGCCTTGCTCAAGGGCCCAACGGCTGTGCGTATCTTATTGTGGCTACACCGGGGATGGAACCACCGACCTTGCGGGTCCTAGTCATGCACCTCAACCACTATAAAACCATTTTAATAGACATGAAAGTAGTAATACAATGTCTATTAATGATCTGTTCACGCTGGGTAAAAGGATGAGGAGTTTTATTAGGAAGAAATATTAACAGGAGGTTGAGTGGGTTGATATTATATTAACAAGGACACTGCGCAATGGCTAGAATTCGGAATGACTGCAATATTTCACCAACTAGATTATACCCAACTCTCGAGGGCTAGTTTACACAATGAATAAAATGGCGAATGGCGTGATGCGCTTCCAATTCGCATGGGACTGACGCTGCAAATTAACACCTTTTCCAGACCATTCGGAGACGGAGGGTCTTTGCTCCCGGCGGATCTCAATAGGATGACGAAGCATCAGGTGCGCAGCTTGGCTGTATAATGCTTGGCTGTTCATAACCTTTGCTTTTAAGGTGCCGTCGCCGGTTGCATGAATAGTAACTCAGCATAAAGTCGGAGAGCTTCGTTAAGCAAGGACTCGCGATAGCCGATAAATCGGGGCAGCCTGTTGTTGAGTGCGTTTAGGCTGACGTTCGAGCTGGCTGGGGGGCGACATTAGCTCAGGAGGTAAGAGCGGTTGTCTGGCAGTCGGATGGTTGCCGTTTCGATCCCCTGCCCTGGGTGTGTCAAAGTGTCCCCTGAGCAAGACACCCAACCCCCAATTGCTTGTGATGGTGCATTGCATGGCGGCCCTTTGCCATTGGTGTGAGTGAGTGAGTGAATGAGAGGAATTGATTGTGAAGCTCTTTGGATTAAAGCGCTTCATGAATGCAGTCCGTCTACCATTTTCACTTCAATCACAATCAAAGCAAATCGCCAAGGCCCTGTGATGAGCCAATCACCACAGCCTCTTCCCTAGCCAATCGGCATGGGCCAGTGAATGACCAGTCCCCTCTGTCACTCCCTGTTGGGAAGCAGTTCAGTGTGTGGATAACACACAGCCAATGCCATGTGCGGTCTGTGTCCTGGCCCTCAGACTTTCATCTAAGAAGCATTAAATTGCACGCTGAGCCAGCAAACTCACTGAAGCGAAAAATAAATAAATGAATAAATAAAAAAATACAATAAATAAAAATGTTTTGAGTTCTGCAATTTGTGGCTTGAATCACCATGAGATTTTGGATTAAACGCACCCTTGTTCTGTTGATTGAAAAAAAAAAAAAAAAAAAAGATTAAAGTGGCTTACTAGATTTTGGCTTTACTTTTGAACATTCTGGCCGTGTGCAAGAGCTCTTGAAGTGTGTGTGTGTGTGTGTGTGTGTGTGTGTATGCTATAGACTAGCCCTCTGCCTGTGGTGAAGATACTATGGTTCTGAAGGAAGAAGAAGAACTTTAATGATTAATCAGAAACCATCTGGAAAACCCACGTCCTGTGAAGAATAGGCAATTAAAAAGTTATTTACGAAGCCAAGGCCTAGAAATTAGCTTTCTTTTGCAGTGCAAACTATCGTACATCACAGCCCATACGGTGGATGCGTGTTCCACCGGCTGACTCGTCACCTGTGTAGAATAACAAGCATTTTAGTCTCATATCGAGACTTAAAATCTTATTTCTTTTAAATTGTTTGCTAAATATGACAGAAATATTGCCAATGAGGTAAGAACTCAATAAGACTCATTTCAAGATTTGCCAATGGAATAATAAGATTTCACTTCTCAAGCAAACATGAACTTAAAACGAGCTAATTCGTATGTTCTACTGATAGGATCTCGAGTCTTATTACAAGACTAAAACATCTGTTAGGCCAGTGATTTTTTTCAGTGTGTCTGAGGGATAGAGAGAGGGGTTCAGTCAGGTGCAAACGCAGCTGTGTGTGTGTGAGGGATAGGAGGAGGAGCTCAGTCACGTGCAAACACACCTGTGTGTGAGAGATCTGCACTTTGTTGTATGTTGCTCTGGATAAAAGCATCTGCTAAATGCTTTATAATGTAATGAAATGTAATGTGTGTGTGTGAGGGATAGTGGGGACCTCAGTCAGGTACAGACACACCTGAGTGTGTGAGAGGGATAGAGAGAGGCGCTCAGTCAGGGACAGTGGGGACCTCAGTAGAGTACAGGTATGTACAGTACACAGAGGGAGGGCCAGCGGAGGAGAGTACGCCGCGTGTCTCTCGTGTTTCATTAAATCTGTGCCTCCCATGGCGAGGTGTTATTAAAGCGGTTGCCCGCTAGGCCGCAGCCTGGGCGCGTGAGCGTGTTTAACGCAGCCGTGTCCGATTAGCAGGGTTCAGGAAGAAGGGGAAGAAAGGGGGAGAAGAAAAAAAAGAAAAGAAAAAAAGAACGCCGGCTCCAAATTTCTCCGAGGCGAGAGGGGAACGGAGAGTCTGAGCGTTTTAATTTCTGAAGCGTTTGATGTTTGACGCAATGCCCCACGGAGGGTGTGCCGTCCAGAAAGCACACAAACAAGAGGCAGACCGTGAAGGACACCGGCTTCAATCCCAGGCTGAGACGCAAACGAATCTCAACAAGCGTTTTAAAGTCTTATTTCTGTTCTCTCAAGTATAAAATACTCGCTTGTTTTGAGTTACTGTTTGCTTCGCAAGTGCAAGTTTCTCACCCCATTGGCAAATCTTTAAATGAGTCAAACTTTCTTCCCTCATTGGCAGTTTTTGTTTGTCTCATTTAGCCAAAAAGGTAATAGAAATAAGACTACGATGCTTATTTTTTGTTTTTTTGCAGTGTGTGTATTTTCAAGCCTTGAATACTGTATGTATTTTTTTCAAATATGCGTTGAGTTTGGCTCTTTAATAGAGTGAAGTTATGGAGACTGAAATATAAGTAAGCCACTATTATACAATATACTATTATAAAAAAGGCATTCCCCTTTTAATATGTATGTATGTACAGGATGTATTCAATTATTAACTGCATTAATATTACACAAAGCGCATGTTCGATCTGCAGAGATAATTTTTGTGGTGTAAATCTATCCTGATGTTAATTCTGAAAATTGTCAGTCTCCCTTGGAGAGATGATCTTCATCATCGTCACCGCAAACCGAACGGGGACTAGTCTCTCTCCCTTACCTTCAGTTTTTATTGTTTTTAACGTTTCACTTTGGGCTCAGCCATCGCGTCTTTCTTCTCCCTGCTTCCTCCTCCGGGGCCTGTCTGACAGGCGTGTTGGAGAAGACGTTTTGTGATGACGGGGTCAATAAAACACTCTGCTGCTACCGCTAGCACATCCTGTCACTGACGGCAGAGCTGAAACACCCTGCCCAGGGGTGTCTGCACTCTTTCCTGACGAGCAATCCCAGCAAGCTAGCGCGCTGTTTCACAACTGTGCTATCTAAAAGACTGACGATTATGATTATATACATATAGTGTATGAGATATGACACATTATATGATCTATACACTCCGTGAGCACTTTATTAGGCATTCATCTGCTGCTGTAGCCTATCCGCTTAGAGGTTTGTGTGTTCAGAGATGCTCTTCTGCATACCACTGTTGTAATGCATGGTGAGTTGTGGTCCTTTCACCTTCCTATCAGATTTGACCAGTCTGGCCCTTCTCCTCTGGCCTCTCTCATCTCATTAAACTGTAGAGTTGAGTAGAAGTACATCACTCAAGCTGTGGTGAAACCACTGACAATTATTATATAAGTCTATGTGCAATAAAGTACATAGATGGAAAAAATGTATGTATTTTTGTGAGCATAACATTACAAATCTAAAGCTAATGGTTCCAAAAGGAACCCTGTGATACTACAGAGGAACCCTATCTAGTTCAAGGGTTCTTTGTCGGGAAAAATGATTCTTTGTCTGGGCACTTTCACACTTCACACCTGCAGTGTGCTATAAGGCAAAGAACCATTTTTTTCTGAGAGTGTAGAGCAGTCCAAAATGAAAACAAAAAACAAAAAATAATTCTGATGATGCTCATGTCTGCCTGTTTGGATTTCATCGGCACCACAGTACTATTCCACCGTCGTGTGTCAATCTCTGTGAATCCCGCAGGTATGCAGCAGACAGCAACGCGCCCGGATCGCGTGAATACCACAGCGTAGCGCTGGGGTTTAGCTGCCGTGGCAGTTCGGCGGGACGTAGCCGGGTTAATGTGGGATGAATGGCACGGGGATTTGGGCCGCACTGCGTTTAAACTCAGCAGGAGCCCCGAAAGCTGGCGGACAGACTCCCTTAAAGGTCGCTTTCCATCCTGGCTGGAATCCTTCCCCCCCCCCCCCCCTCCCGCTTTGCTCCAGAAACTTCTGAGCTGTTTTGACAGGTGCCTCAAACAATGGTGGTTCCACAGCGATGATTATTGCCCTGAAATATTACATTCTGCCGCCCGTCTCATCGGCATTTTCAAATGTATTCTGGTCAGTGAAGACACCGTGATATGGATGTAAATTCACTCGAGTGAAAGCTGGCAGCCTGCACTGTAACATCATAGTCATTGTTTCATTTCACATCCAAATGGCCAAAGCAACAAAAAATGTGTCCAAAATTGTCCAAAAACCTACTTGTACTGTATATACATACGTACGTGTGTATGTGCATGTGTGTGTATGTGTGTGTATGTGTGTGAATGTGCGTGAATGTGTGTGAATGTGTGTGTGTGTGTGCACACTGGATAAATCTAGTAGTAAGCACCTAGGGTCATTCAGCTAGAAAATCAATATACTGCCACAAAGCAAATAACACCAAACAATGTGTGTCTTTGACGCACATAGCATTAAATGGAAGGGATATGCTTCTTTCATTCAAAGACGATGTACTGTTTAATGCTGAATTATACAGGCAATCTGTTTAAAAACCCTTCTGTGCAGAAGGCCTAGAAATTATGCTGCAAATGTACTGGTGCTATGTACTGTTTGGATGCATTTTTATCGATGTGCATCCATCCCTATAAAATACGTTTTTTCCTCAACTAAAAATCTAATTCAATCACCCTGTTTAATTCCCTTATAAAACCTGAACCTATTCTGGGAAACCTCAAATTAATTTGAATCTTAATTGGATACGTGGGCTGTTAAATAAGTGTTGTGATGTGAATATGGACGGCCTTCCAGGGAACATCTCCACTGCGGGCGCCCCTGAGCCGCCAGTGCAGAGAGACACCTGCGGAGCGCAGTTCAGTTCCACAGCGGGAGCAGGAGCTCTGCGGAACGGCCGGGATGGAGGTGAAAGCGTCCGTCATTCCCGGTTACAGCTCTCTATTCCAGGTCAGCCGGGATGGAGGTGTAGTGCAGCCGCCGTTCCAGGTCAAGGCTCTCCATTCCGGAACAGCCGCGATAGGGGTGAGGTCGGATGGCCTTCCATGTTAAACATTCATCTCTCCAGCTAATTGGGATGATGTCTCCCAGCAGGAGGAGCTGAATTATTCAGCGTTCCGGTTTTTTTTTTTTTTTTTTTTTTTTCAATGCCTCACATGGCAGGAAAGGACACGAGGTGATGGTGACGCTGCCGTTCTCCAATCACACGAGCCAGTGCCACTGTCAGCCATTAGCCTCGTGCAAACATTCGCACTGCACATGCCCCAGCACACCAAGAGGAAATAAATAGTGTGGTGTGACGTTCATAGAATTATTTGTGTTCCCCTTTGTCCTCTGGAAATGGCCAAAATGAACATGTTATTGATGGTAGCACTTCCTTCGCATGTGGGTAAATGTTCTCTGAATGATAATCTATGCTAATCTTGTGCTTGGCTGGGCTGGGTGAGATGGCAGACAGAGGGGACCGATGTCTTACGTTAACGCCAGTCAACGAGGGCAGCAGAAACTACACCACAACAGCAGGAGCAGGACTGGGCAGCCCTGGCTTAAGTTTTGACAGGATAATTTGTTTTTATGTTTAGCTGTTTTATGTTGAGTGTGAGCTGAAAGAAAATGCTTTCATACACATCCTAATAATATTAGCTTCAGTACATCTTGTGAGCTTGCTAGTGGCAATGAATTGACTGGCAGTTATGAACATTAAACTGTTCACTGACTAGCCATTCACAGTAATGTGCGCATAGTATTTCATCATATTTTTGATTATATCTTGGTAGGCTTTTGACAAATATCACAATATCATATTTGTATTGTTGCCAAGTGTATTACATTACATTATGGGCATTTTGGCAGACGCTCTTATCCAGAGCGACGTACAGTTGATTAGACTAAGCAGGAGACAATTCTCCCCTGGAGCAATGCAGGGTTAAGGGTGTTGCGGATCTTATTGTGGCTACACTGGGATTAGACCCACCAACCTTGCGTGTCCCAGTCATTTACCTTAACCACTACGCTACAGGCCCCCCACAGTACTGCTCAGTGTACCCTCAACAATTTGTCTGGTCCATGAGTGCATTTGTCTGCAAGTTGCATAGCAGTCCCAGGATGATAGCTAGATAGCTTATTTTACCCAGCATGCTTTTCATGATGCCTGATCTGTGTGTTGAGGCTCCATCGCTGTGTCAAGGTGCTGGACTGCAGGACTGCTCATCTGAGATGTTCGATGACCGGACTTTGGGAGTAAAAGCCATCTAAATGAGGATAAGTAGCTCCAGTGATTAGGGAATGGTTTAGGAAGCTTAGGAAGATTAGGAATCACTGTTTATTGGTGATTTAAAAGGCAGACACTGATTGCTGGTTTGTGTAATATTTTTAAAAAGATATGTTTCACCGAGAAATTCCCCTGCCCCACTTTTCAACCCCACAAATGAGCTTGTCACAGTACTGCTCAGTGAAATCTTTACTGTTGGTTAAACTCTAAGAGAGCTTTATTAGTCCAGTAGGGATCAAATAATTGCTTTAGTACTGAACATTTTACTGTGTGGATTCTCAGTGAGTAGTTGCCGAAATTACAAGCCTGAATGGCCTCTTCTTTTTCTATTATTCTGGGCTGTGGGTGTATTCCACCCCATGGTCCTTCTGTCAGCTCCTGTTAATGAACATGGAACCAAACATGTAAAATCCCGGTTCAGAAAGTAAGAGTCCAGTATTTTGTTCCAGTCAATAGCATTTGCTGATTATAATTCTTCAGTCAGATGGCAGCAACTAATTAGTGAAAATCGGTTGTCTAAATTCATGAGTGGAAGAAACACATGACAGGACTTTCTGACCCCCTGGATTTGGACTTGCAGCTGTTGGGCCCTTGATCAAGGCCCTTAACCCCACATTGCTCCGCGGGGGACTGTCCCCTGCTTAGTGGAATCAAATGTAAGTCGCTTTGGGTAACAGCATCAGTTAAATAACTCGAGAATATTGGCTAGTTGAACCAGGGACATGAACTGTGGCTCCATCCTGCCAGTTGAGAGCGGTCACTGTTTGTCCTGGCAGTTTGAATCCTGTAAGACTCAGCTCTCCATATCAGAGCAGACAAACAGATTTTTTTATGTTTTATAACCCCCTCCTGACCTTTCAGCGATTCCGCTTCTCCTGTGTGGGCTGCAGACATTACACGCACACCGAATAAATGTCAAACTATGTTTAGATATGAGATGTGATTTTTCCTGATTGTTCCATATTATTCAGTGTATTCGCTTAATGTTCGGAGCATGACTGTCTCAACCCGAAGGCAGGGGGGGAAATATATGGATTCAGCTTCTATGGCACTAAATAGGCTTTTAAAACAAACAGATAAAAACCCTACTTAGCATCACTTTGAGCAATGCGCTTCATTTTGACACGGGCGACACACAGCCACTGAAAGGTCCTCTGTACATACCCCACTCTGTACATACAAATCCATCCCCGTCCGTGCTGTCACTCTTCAGTTCAAACCAGCTCTTTATTGAATTCAGATTTAATGAATAAAATAAACCCCCAATAAAGGTAACCTTGTGTGAGAAGGGCTTGAGAAATACTGGCACGGGTGCCAAAAAACAATGCAACAAAGTGTGTGTGTGTGTGTGTGTGAGTGAATAAATGGTTCCACTGCTGCTTTCATCTCCCAGGTGAGGTTTTAGGACGTTTTATCTGAGCCGCGCAGGCCCGAATTCTGGGGATTCGTTTTTCCGGAATTAATTTCTTCATTTGAAGACAATGGCAGTTCCTCCGACCGCGTGCAGAACGTCTGGGCGCTGTGAGTAGGTAACTACATTTCACAGCACTGCTGAACACTTTAGAACAGGATAACTCCAGGTTCTGGATGCCCAGCAGGGTGGGTGTGGTCTGTGGGTGGAGACAGGGCAGAGTGGGTGTGGTCTGTGGGTGGAGACGGCCAGAGTGGGTGTGGTCTGATGGGGAAAAGCATCATGGGACATGTAGTGTTTTGATCATCCCACTAGCAGGCTACAGAAAATTAGCACTATAGTATCAACAGCTGATGTGCTGCTGTGTTATTTAAATATTTTACTCAGACCAGCAGGTGACAAAATCTTTTGATGACTTTCAACAAGTTTGCTGTGAGACACTATTATTTTTATTTCTTTAATTGATGTGCTTATTTAAGTATTTTGGTAGTCCACTGAAATCTTCATAATTGTTTCAGTAACATGGGAAAATACCTACAGGAGAACTGTGTTAAACCAATAATTCATGTTTTATGTTAATCATTGCCTTTGGTACTTTGGGTTGAATAGATTAATTATATCCAATTAAACCTTAAGCCAACACTTTTGCATTTGTATATGCACTGTTATAGCAGTTTGGGAGAGGTTGCTGCTGTTATTCCGGTCTCTAAAATCAGAATCTCGTCGAGCAGAACGCGATCAACAGGCAGAGCGATGAACGGGAATTCCCTCTGACAGACCAGGAGCTGTGGGATGGAGTGGATTCCGGGGGAACGTTGCGTTTTATTCCTCTCCTGTAAATCCGTGAGCTCTCTCCTGCCTGTCATGTTGCATTCGGGAGAGGGCTGGATATCAGCCTCGCTGAGGTTACTTAAGACTCCCTCTATGGCGTATGACACCAGTCAAGCTCCTGTGAAAAATGAATGTCCATATTCAGAGTGATAACAGATCAGTTTCATTTTATTTTAACACACTCTCACAAAGACAGTTTAAAAAAAAAACATTTTAAAACAGCACAATGCAATAACAAATATATGTTCATAGTTTATTGTGTGAAAATCTATTAATGCGTGCTGGCAAAGTCGGAATATCCTTTAATTCCCGCAAATAAATTTCATCCCTCAAATTGGCAGATGGGTTTTCCATTTCTGGATTATCTTTTGAGAAGGCAAAGCCAGATACTTCTCCAGCCAGTTTAACTGACACCGATTAAGCCCAGTCCTAGACAAGACAAGAAATTATACTAGTTATAATGCCGTTTGACCGTTTGGTCCGGCGTACTCATTCGGAGTGAAACTTAGTGACCTCTGGACTGACCTTGCACAAGACCGCCAGAACCACAAACCGCACGGTCTGTACACCCCTCCTCCAGGTCGTGGGGTCATTGGAATGCTGCTTTGCCTCAGGGATCACCGCACAGTCAGTACTGCAGCTCACCTGGCACACCAGACCCCAAACTGCTTCTGTGATTGACAGCTCTGCTGTTTCGCCAGATTAATGGTCTGTCGGGGGGTGAGGTGAGGATACTTCAGCAGCAGCTGTGCCAAGTCATCGCTGGGGAGGGGGGGGGGAGGAAGAAATATGGACATTTTTTAGCTTTATTGAATGTGCAGCTTTTTGTATCTTCGCAGAGTCACAGAGGAATGGGGACAGAGCAGTGCCAATCACAGATAGGGCCTTCCATCCCGCCCTAGTTTGATGCTCCTTTTCCTGATTGTCATAACATAACACAACGGCCATTCAGCCCAGCAATCCTCACCTTCTCCTGCGATTAAAGTGTATCTACTGCTTAGTTTGCCTAAAAGCTAAATAGTGTCTAGCACTGTATCGAGCCTTTTCTTTTCTTTTTTTTATCCCCAGTGTTTCTGCCTCCACTACATGTCCTGGCAAGCTATTCCACACAGTGACCACTCTCTGTGTGGGGAAAAATACATCCTAACGTCTGTGGTGTGTGGAAGAGTCTCTGTGACCTACAGTGGAGCTGCTCTCTGCCCGGGGTAATTGATGAGGAGACACGCTGCAGATTACTGCTGATTACCTCCGCCCTCCCCCACCCCCGCCCGCCCGCCCGCCCGCCGCGCCCCTGCCCCCCTCCTCTGCCCGTGGTGGGGGGTGGGGTGGGGTGGGGTAACAGCAGGAGAGCCGCATAATTAATGGCAATTCCGGGCTAATTCCAGAATCATGTTTTATACATGCTCCGCGCTGGGAAGCGAGATATTAGATTACGGGTGATTTTACAGGAGCAGAGGAGACAAGGTGAAGGACTCACACTATGAATGCTGTCAGCTCATCCTGACGGTCCTCTGAGATCACTATTAAAAGGTCTATAGTCTAAAACTATATATATACAGTATAAACATGAGTATATAGTACACATCACATTACTTTGCAGTTCTTTAGCTGATGCGATGATTAGTCTAAGCAAGTGGCCAGTCTCCCCTGGAGCAATGTGGGGTGTAAGACTTTGCTCAAGGACCCAACCACTGCACTGGCTTCACTGGGGCTTGAACCAACAACCTTCTGGCTCCCAGTCAAGCACCATAGCCACTATAATGATGTATAATAAAGATGACTGCTTTTCTCAGCAGTGCTACAATATTTAGAGTTTTTTAAATTTTTTTTTACATAAATGATTTGGGAACTGGCGGCACGGATGGTGCAGTGGGTAGCACTGCCGCCTCACAGCAAGGAGGTCCTGGGTTCGAATCCCCGTCAGCCGGGGCCTCTCTGTGCGGAGTTTGCATGTTCTCCCCGTGTCTGTGTGTGTTTCCTCCGGGTACTCCGGTTTCCTCCCACAGTCCAAAGACATGCAGGTTAGACTGATTGGAGAGTCTAAATTGCCCGTAGGTATGAGTGTGTGAGTGAATGGTGTGCGTGCCCTGCGATGGACTGGCGACCTTTCCGGGGTGTATTCCTGCCTTTCGCCCCAATGTATGCTGGGATAGGCTCTCAGCCGATCTGGGATCTGTCGTTTCTGCTCCGCGACTGGAACACAAAGTAATCGAGACTCGCACATTTCATATTGAGTTTTATATCGAGCACACAGCGACTTCAACCGGCTCCATCGATATTCCGCTGTTTCTGCATTCGGACAACAGGGGAGGCAAAAATACACCTCCTCCAAAAACAAAAGGGGAAAAACAAATAAACGTCTCTTTTACAGGCTCATCTCATAAACCTGTGGGAAATGCTAAAATGCACAAAGTGCCAACCTGCCATGGCCACACAATCCTGCTGTCCATTGAAGGATACATAACTGGATTATTTTTATGCATTTGTATTAAAATGCACTGATATTTGTTGTGCTGTACAGTGCGTTGTCAAATTGAACAACAGGGTCGGCACAGACAGAAATGTGGTAATATAAGATATAAGCGCTTCCATTATTAGTTATTGTGTGTTTTTCTTTTTTCGCTTCGGGAGAGAAGGGCTGTGCATCACAATAAGGAAATTATGAGGTAGAGGAGCACAATGCTTTTATCTTTCTCATTTACACCTGTTTACAACAACATTATACCCACAAGGACAGAGAAAAAAACTAGTTTTAACTGGATTTTAAAATATTGGATTCAATCTGGATAAAAAAAAAAAATCATTGCCTTTATATTTAAGTAGAAAATACAAACACACAAGGAAATGGATTTGCAACCTTGGACCGTGTTTTATTTTTCCCACTTAAATTTTATTTTGAGTAGAAATGCCGTATACTTATTTCCCCCTCTTCTGATATCCTTGACCAGAGACGAAGACGAGACATGTACAAAGGACTGAATACAGTGAACACTTGTATTCTGAACTGTCGTAACACCAGTAATTTTGCTCATCATATAGTTGCAAGTGAAACAATGCCATATCTGTCTCCGGTTTTGCTGAAGCAAGCGGAGACTGCAATAGCGTTTGAATGTCAAAAGAGCAATTCATTATGAATAATTGTGATTTAAGTACCCACGCTGATGCTTTAATATTGCTCACAAATTCAGGCAAATGCATCAGACGCTCTGATCAGCCATTAGTACGTGGTGAGGTCAGTCAGAGTAGAATGCTCACTGTTAATTCGACAGTTTAAAGCGGGGACGTCTAGTCTTATCGGAAAAGGGCTGGAGTGTGGGTGCAGGTTTTTGTTTTATTCGATCACGAAGACACCTGATTCAGCAAGGAATCGCTGACTTCAATCGAGACCTTCATGCGAAGAAACGGGTGTCTTAGTTTTGGGCTAGAGCACAAACCTGCACCCACACCAGCCCTTTCCTGCGAAGATCAGACACCCCTGGTTTAAAGTCCAAAATAGGATTAATTTTTGTCTATCCAAGTTCATTTGAAACAGAATATTTTTCTGTGCATTACCACGGATAAGGCGGCAGGGTGGCTCACGCAGATGTGGAAATAGCGGGGGACCGCCATGCTGAGCTATAGTTGAAGGCCTCGTGATCATGGCCTCCGGGCCTTGAACACGTCTCTGCGTGAGTGTACCAGCAACTCTTTGTTGAGAGATATAGATCACTGCTTTTGCATTATGTATTCAGTAGACTCCTTTATCCAGGAAACTTCCTCAATAAACCGCTGGATAGCTATGGAAGTACTCTGAATGTTGTACGTTGCCCAAAGGAAGAAAGAGAGGACCTGTGTAGGACTTGACCTGTAACCACCTGGTGAAGAACAGACACCCACCACGCCTCTCCGTCCGTAAGCCACGCTACATTGTCCATAAAAGCCAGGAGAAGCTGCACCACAAAACACATTCTTATGTGTTAAGTATTGAGTTACTGTATGAAAGATTTAGTAATAATATAAATTCATAGTATGTCAAGCTGGACCTATAATCTCTTTATAAGCATACAGTATCATTATCGTTACTCATTAGACATTAGCAGCCGATACCTATCCGTATAAGACATCAGCTGCTCAGGAGGCCATAACCAAGGCTTTAAACCTGAGCAGTAATAAGCAGCCAATGCGTGAGATCAGGATGGATGTGATATTCACTCTCTTGTGGACGAGATATGCTGCTACGTCGTGAAAGTTCAGCTCGATGAAACGACTGGACTCATAAAACAATGAAGGTGGAATTAAATCCTCCCTCTCCCTCTCTCTTTCTCTCCCTCCCTCTCTCTCTCTTCCTCCCTTTCTCTCTCCCTCTCTCCCTCTCTCTTTCTCTCCCTCTCTCCCACCTCCCTCCCTCTCCCTCTCCCTCTCTCTCTCTCTCTCTCTCTCTCTCTCTCTCTCTCTCTCTCTCTCTCTCTCTCTCTTGTTCTCTCGTGCCCTCCGTATCAGACTTCTGAAAGGGAGGAGAGTTGAGTGTGAGACACTGGTTAATGAGAAACCCTGGCCCAGTTTCCCCTGAAGCGGAGACCTTAATTCCATCCTGGGGAGGCGACGGGTTGGGGCGGGGCTGGCGTTACAGGTAAAAACGGCAGAAATGTGACGGGGGGGTGGGGGGGCAGGGGGGGGGGGGGGGAGTTTATCTGGAGGGAGCAGAGCGCTGTGCGTGTCATCTGTGTAAATGTGTGGAATAGAAGATGGAGCAGGAAGGAGAAATCACTGCATTACAGGAAATTACTTTTTCTGGCAGCAGTGGGTGGGGTGGATTTTGGGCTGGTGGGGGCTGCAGTAGGTTGGTATTGGGGTGTGGGGGCAGCAGGTGGGTATTGGGGTGTGGGGGCAGCAGTAAGTGGGGGTGAGGGGTGTTTGGGGCTGGGGGCAGCAGGTGGGTATTGGGGTGTGGGGGCCGCAGTAGGTTGGAGTAGGGGTGGATATTGGGGGGTGAGGGCAGCAGTAAGTGGGGGTGAGGGGTGTTTGGGGCTGGGGGCAGCAGGTGGGTATTGGGGTGTGGGGGCCGCAGTAGGTTGGAGTAGGGGTGGATATTGGGGGGTGGGGGCAGCAGTAAGTGGGGGGGAGGGGTGTTTGGGGCTGGGGGCAGCAGGTGGGTATTGGGGTGTGGGGGCCGCAGGTGGGTATTGGGGTGTGGGGGCCGCAGTAGGTTGGAGTAGGGGTGGATATTGGGGGGTGAGGGGTGTTTGGGGCTGGGGGCAGCAGTAGGTGGGTGTTGGAAGGGGGGGATGCACTCTTAACTATTTCAGGGAGGGGTCCTGGGTATTACACATTGGCCCATTAGCTTAAACTAAAAAAACTTCTTCTCTCTTTTTGGAGCAGACTGCATTTTTAGGACCGCGGGGCCTGACAGTTTCAGAGTTCATTTTCTGTCACAGCGAGAGCCGCAATTACCATTCAAACGGCGGTGAAATATGCGGAAAGAGTCTCGCAGTTGCCTCATCCCCCCGATGGCACCGCCTGCCTGCGGAGAGCATGGCGTCTTCACCGGGTCCCGGCGCTGATCAGCCCTGACCCACTTTCCTCCCCGCCTGAGCAGAACTCAGCACGCTCTCGTTATCATTGTTATCTTAATTTATTCATCAAAAGATTTACCAGGGCACGCCGTACGCATAAATCAAAACCACCTCGACGAACACCTCATCCTTTTCCGGATTCTTCCATTCCACCGGGGCCTTGTCTCTGTTGTGTTCTTGCGTCTAGGAGCTTTGAAACTTGTTTTCTTTTTAATCTGCTCACATGAAAATTGCAAATTCCCTCCTCTGGAAATCAAAAGTTACACACAGAACCAGTGAAAGGCACAATATACACCAACTAAAATGAAACATGGCAATGTAAACAGTCACAAACTTCAGCACCTAGTCTTCCAAATAATATGGACAGGGTGAACATTATATAGTAATTTGACAGTTAGAAAGTTAACAAAACATAACAAGAAACAATGCACCTACAAACACTTAACAAACTTGTATCTTGCACTATTTGATGGATGTACAACTGGTCTCCCATTTTCCTTGTGCCTCTCACTAAAGTAGCTTACATTGATTGCATTGAATACCTCCATACAGATGCAATGACTGCATCTGGACGACATAATTGAACACAGTTTTTAGTCAGTATATGTGACACGTTCTATCATAATCAGTCGCAAGTTGGACGAACAATTTCGCATAAATCCATGTTTATCCAAATTGTGCATTGTTTGGAGCCTAGCCAGCTTGTCACTATTCACCAGTCACAAAGAATCACATCAGCTGCGTTGGAGTAGTTTCTCTTAAAGTGCAACCATGTTGAAAAAAACGAATTCAAGTATGTTTTAAGACATTTATGGAGAAAAAATGTTTTTCAGTGAAAAATGAAAAAATACATAAGACTGAGTCCAAAAAAATATATATTCTTTTTTTGAATCAGATGGAAAGGCAGCCATGTTTATAGTACATCCATGTTAAAATAAATGAATAATATTGTGTTTTAAGACATTTATGGAGAAAAAATGTTTTTTTGTGAAAAAAGAAAAAAGAAATAAGACTGTAGTCTTATGTTCAAAATATGGGCCAAAAAATTGTATATTCTTTTCTTGAATCAGATGGAAAGGCAGCCATGTTTATAGTACAACCATGTAGAAATAAACAAATTCAAGTGTGTTTTAAGACATTTATGGAGAAAAAATGTTTTTTAGTGAAAAAGGAAAAAATAAAAAAGGCTATAGTCTTATGTCCAAAATATGGGCCAAAATATTCTAATTAATTTTTTTGACTCAGATGGAATGGCAACCATGTCTAAAATACCACCATGTTGAAATAAATAAATAATATTGTGATTTAAGACATTTATGGAGAAAAAAATGTTTTTTCGTGAAAAATGAAATAATAAATAAGACTATAGTCTTATGTACAAAAAATGGGCCAAAATATTAGAATTATTTTTTTTGACTCAGATGGAATGGCAACCATGTTTAAAATACCACCATGTTGAAATACATTAATGATATTGTGTTTTAAGACAGTTATGGAGAAAAAAAAAGTTTTTTAGTGAAAAAAGAAAAAAGAAATAAGACTATAGTCTTATGTCCAAAAAATGGGCCAAAATATTAGAATAATTTTTTTTGACTCAGATGGAATGGCAACTATGTTTAAAATACCACCATGTTGAAATAAATAAATAAATAATATTGTGATTTAAGACATTTATGGAGAAAAAAATGTTTTTTAGTGAAAAATGAAATAATAAATAAGACTGTAGTCTTATGTACAAAAAATGGGCCAAAATATTTGAAATAATTTTTTTGAATCAGATGGAATGGCAACCATGTTTAAAATACAACCATGTTGAAATAAATAAATAATATTGTGATTTAAGACATTTATGGAGAAAAAAATGTTTTTTAGTGAAAAATGACAAAATAAATAAGACTATAGTCTTATGTCCAAAAAATGGGCCAAAATATTTGAATGAATTTTTTTGACTCAGGTGGAAAGGCAACCATATTTATAATACAACCATGTTGAAATAAATTTCTAATATTGTGTTTTAAGACATTTATGGAGAAAAAAATGTTTTTTAGTGAAAAATTAAATAATAAATAAGACTATAGTCTTATGTCCAAAAAATGGGCCAACAAAATTATATATTCTTTTTTTGAATCAGATGGAAAGGCAGCCATGTTTAAAATACAACCATGTTGAAATAAATAAATAATATTGTGTTTTAAGACATTTATGGAGAAAAAAAAGTTTTTTAGTGAAAAAATAAATAAGACTATAGTCTTATGTCCAAAAAATGGGCCAAAAAAATTAGATATTCTTTTTTTGAATCACATGGAAAGGCAGCCATGTTTATAGTACAACCACGTTGTGAAATAATTTTTTTGACTCAGATGGAATGGCAACCATGTTTATAGTACAACCATGTTGAAATACATGAATAATATTGTGTTTTAAGACATTTATGGAGAAAAAATGTTTTTTTGTGAAAAAAGAAAAAAGAAATAAGACTGTAGTCTTATGTTCAAAATATGGGCCAAAAAATTGTATATTCTTTTCTTGAATCAGATGGAAAGGCAGCCTTGTTTATAGTGCAACCATGTTGAAATACCTGAATAATATTGTGTTTTAAGACATTTATGGAGAAAAAAAAGTTTTTAGTGAAAAATGACAAAATAAATAAGACTATAGTCTTATGTCCAAAAAATGGGCCAAAATATTTGAATGAATTTTTTTGACTCAGGTGGAAAGGCAACCATGTTTAAAATACCACCATGTTGAAATAAATAAATAATATTGTGATTTAAGACATTTATGGAGAAAAAAATGTTTTTTAGTGAAAAATGACAAAATAAATAAGACTATAGTCTTATGTCCAAAAAATGGGCCAAAAAAATTATATATTCTTTTTTTGAATCACATGGAAAGGCAGCCATTTTTATAGCACAACCATGTCGTGAAAAACATTTTTTGAATCAGATGGAAAGGCAGCCTTGTTTATAGTACAACCATGTTGAAATACATGAATAATATTGTGTTTTAAGACATTTATGGAGAAAAAAAAGTTTTTAGTGAAAAATGAAAAAATAAATAAGATTATAGTCTTATGTCCAAAAAATGGGCCAAAAAAATTATATATTCTTTTTTTGAATCACATGGAAAGGCAGCCATTTTTATAGTACAACCATGTCGTGAAAAACATTTTTTGAATCAGATGGAAAGGCAGCCTTGTTTATAGTACAACCATGTTGAAATACCTGAATAATATTGTGTTTTAAGACATTTATGGAGAAAAAAAAGTTTTTAGTGAAAAATGAAAAAATAAATAAGACTATAGTCTTATGTCCAAAAAATGGGCCAAAATATTTGAATGAATTTTTTTGACTCAGGTGGAAAGGCAACCATGTTTAAAATACCACCATGTTGAAATAAATTAGTAATATTGTGTTTTAAGACATTTATGGAGAAAAAAATGTTTTTTAGTGAAAAATGAAAAAGAAATAAGACTATAGTCTTATGTCCAAAAAATGGGCCAACAAAATTATATATTCTTTTTTTGAATCAGATGGAAAGGCACCCATGTTTAAAATACAACCATGTTGAAATAAATAAATAATATTGTGTTTTAAGACATTTATGGAGAAAAAAAAGTTTTTTAGTGAAAAATGAAAAAATAAATAAGACTATAGTCTTATGTCCAAAAAATGGGCCAAAAAAATTATATATTCTTTTTTTGAATCACATGGAAAGGCAGCCATGTTTATAGTACAACCATGTTGTGAAATAATTTTTTTGACTCAGATGGAATGGCAACCATGTTTATAGTACAATCATGTTGAAATACATGAATAATATTGTGTTTTAAGACATTTATGAAAAAAAAAAAGTTTTTTAGTGAAAAAGGAAAAAATAAATAAGACTATAGTCTTATGTCCAAAATATGGGCCAAAATATTCTAATTAATTTTTTTGACTCAGATGGAATGGCAACCATGTCTAAAATACCACTATGTTGAAATAAATAAATAATATTGTGATTTAAGACATTTATGGAGAAAAAAATGTTTTTTCGTGAAAAATGAAATAATAAATAAGACTATAGTCTTATGCCCAAAAAATGGGCCAAAATATTAGAACTATTTTTTTTGACTCAGATGGAATGGCAACCATGTTTAAAATACCACCATGTTGAAATCAATTAATGATATTGTGTTTTAAGACAGTTATGGAGAAAAAAATTGTTTTTTAGTGAAAAATGAAAAAAGAAATAAGACTATAGTCTTATGTCCAAAAAATGGGCCAAAATATTAGAATAATTTTTTTTGACTCAGATGGAAGGGCAACTATGTTTAAAATACCACCACGTTGAAATAAATAAATAATATTGTGATTTAAGACATTTATGGAGAAAAAAATGTTTTTTAGTGAAAAATGAAAAAAGAAATAAGACTATAGTCTTATGTCCAAAAAATGGGCCAACAAAATTATATATTCTTTTTTTGAATCAGATGGAAAGGCAGCCATGTTTAAAATACCACCATGTTGAAATAAATAAATAATATTGTGTTTTAAGACATTTATGGAGAAAAAAAAGTTTTTTAGTGAAAAATGAAAAAATAAATAAGACTATAGTCTTATGTCCAAAAAAAAGGCAAATAATTATATTTTCTTTTTTTGTATCACATGGAAAGGCAGCCATTTTTATAGTACAACCATGTTGTGAAATAAATTGTTTGACTCAGATGGAATGGCAACCATGTTTATAGTACAATCATGTTGAAATACATGAATAATATTGTGTTTTAAGACATTTTTGGAGAAAAAATGTTTTTTGGTGAAAAATGAAATAATAAATAAGACTATAGTCTTATGTCCAAAAAATGGGCCAAAATATTTGAATGAATTTTTTTGACTCAGATGGAAAGGTAACCATGTTTAAAATACCACCATGTTGAAATAAATAAATAATATTGTGTTTTAAGACATTTATGGAGAAAAGAAAGTTGTTTAGTGAAAAATGAAAAAATAAATAAGACTATAGTCTTATGTCCACAAAGAAAAAAAAGATATATATAATTTTTTTGATTCAATGAATGTTGAGTAAATGTAAAAATGATGAATACAATTGTGTTGTAAGACATTCATGGTGATGATTTATGATTTACGCAAAATTAAGAGACATGAGCCTTTAAGACCATCTGTTTTTATTCATATACATAGGAATCCATATCTAATGAATGCAGGCTACATTCAATAGAAATGTGTTTGAAGAACTAAATGATGATCAATCTGTTTCAGTGTAATGACCCTAGACTATAGAATAAAACAATACAATTTATTACAGACAAAATCACAAAAGTGTAGCAAATGTAATAATTGTCTCAATTGATGAAATGGTGTATCTTTTCAAAGAGGAATAGTCCAATCAGGCAAAGGGCTTGGAATCCAAAATGTCAGTGGACAGAAGCAGAGCTGGACCTGTAAGAACCTCACAAACTGCACACAAACAACATTAGCAAAACCACCTTACTCCCACACCCAAGAGAAATCCCAGTGTCGGGGGGAAAAAAATTAATTGCATGCCATTTTTTTATTCAGATGGATTGGAGGTCATGTTTTTCAACCACTGTGAAATAAATGAGTAGAAATAAATAAATAATGAAGAATATTTTTTGGGAAACAGCACAATGCTATAGACATGTCTTAAATGTGGGGGGGGAAAGACATTCAAATTAATCGTGAAATCATGTTTATTTTATAACTAAGGTAAAATAAATTAATAGAAATGTGTTTGAAGGAGTTCATGATGAAGAATGTGTTTCAGTAGACTTGTATTTGTCCATAAATTTTTTTATTCAGATGGAGAGGAAATAATGTATATTTGACAAGTACTGTGTACTGTGAATTAAATGAGTATAAATGTGTGCAAACCAATTTATTTAAAATAATGTTTTCATTGACAAAATAAAATAGCCTATTCAGTGAAGATACGCACACAAGTGTAAGTTGTTATATACCATATACAATTATAATATTCATAATAATCTATGACACAGTCAATGTCTGATTAAAATGTGGTCGAGTAGAAATGGAAAAATGTGTAAGAGTCTTATGTCCAGCAAATAAAAGACACCAAAAAGTTCAACAACAGTTTTTCATGCAGGTGGAGGGGAAATTAGATTTATTCAAGAGACACAGTCAAATGAGAATGTGTTTGAAATTCATGAAGGTAAACGTGTTTCAGTGGAGACACAGCGACATGAGTAAAACTATAGTCTTATGTCAAAAAAGTGAGGAAAAAAAAAGTTTTAAAAAGAAAGAAATCATGGTTATTTAACAACCACTGTGATCTCCCGCATCATTGCATCATTGCAGGTGCATTTTATTGCCCCATTCTTCACCCACAGAGAAGAGCTGATATTTTAATAATCAGCTAAAATACTGAAGAATAAGCCTTTTAGTTTTTCTGTTGTCATGACAGAAAATAAATTTTAAAAAATCCTTGGGGGGGAAAAAAAGGCAATGCGGCCTCAGATGTATTTTTTGATTTTTTTTACATACACAACTGTAGGTTTTCACTGCAATGCTGGCACGCCTGATCCTAATAATTAGCAGCTGAAGAGGATCTCTCGCTGTGCAATGAGGGTTGGAGTGAAAGCTTATAGATGTGTAGATGGCCAGGACACCAGGGAACCCCCCGACTCTTTGCAAAGAGACCACAGTGAGTGGTTTAATGTCACCTCCGAAAAACGGTCTCCTCCAGCACAGTGTCCCCATCACGGCACCGGGGCATCGGGATTTACTCGACCAGAGGGAAGACCGCCCCATTACATTACATTACATTACATTACATTACATTACATCGCATTACATTGCATTACATTACATTACATTACATTACATTAATGGCATTTTGGCAGACGCTCTTATCCAGAGCGACGTACAACAAAGTGCAAAGTGCATACCCATAACCTGGGATAAGTGCGCTGAAAGACCCTAGAGGGAAGTACAATTTCAACTGCTACCAGCACAACAAAGATAAGGACCAGGGCCTATTTGATCTTTTGATCTTTGATATTTTTATAAATTGTAGTACCGCAACACGCAAATGTATGAACAAACCCCTTACCTATCCAAACACTGCTTACCTAGCCAAGCTAAACTAAACATCCTGATACACAAGTAAATCACAGAAAGACAACAATTACCAGTTCAGATTCCTGAGATGTATTCATTCCCCCTCAGTATATGCAACAGGGACCTTGGGAGAATATAAGATCATAGCATTGCTGATGAAACTGCACTGATTTCGTCAACTACATTTCTCCACCACCCGTTCCTGCACTTGCTATTCAAAGCTAGTTGATCCCTTCCTTTTGCAGAGCAATGCCTCAATTCATAACAAATAAACACCAAAGGAATTCAACATTTCTCCGTTCATTCTCCCGCCTCAACGACATAAGTTAAGAAGTGCACACAGGGCGAGGCTGTGTCAATAGCTCCCAAAGCCCAAATTATGAAATAATTATTCCTAGAATAATGTTTAAACGCAGCGATTTGCATTCCAAAGAACTAGACTAATGTGTTTAGGGCGAGGGATACTTTAATACACAAAGACAATTTTGAAACATTTGAAAGAGGTTGGGGAGGGAATTGAAAATAACAATTAATAATAAAAACACGAGGGCTAACGTAGGCCCACCTGGGAGAGAGGAGACAGGGGCTGCTCAGAAAATTACCAACTAACCGTTTTAAAAAAATACCATCAGGAGCTTTTTGAAAAAAAAAAAAAAAAACAGAAACATATTTTATCATGAAATTCTTTACAAGAAGCAAGACAAATACAATACACATTATCAACAATGAAGTTGCTTATTTCAGAATCGTACACAGTCTTAAGACTGGAGCAAAATACAACAGAACATAACAGACTGAGAATATGACAGACCGTGCCATCGCTACACACCGTGAGCACACCAAGGCTACGATGAGCCTTTAGACGGGTGAGAAAGGCTGAACTAGCTTTTCATGTCAGAGGCAAAACCGTTTTTTGCTGTTCTGACACAGGTGCAAGAGAACGACAAGATATTCCCCATTGCAGACAATCATTTCCTACAATAACAAATAAAAAAAAGACAATGAAAAATTGTACACAGCCACTGTGGGTATTTTAATTTTTAAACCGTGACCAAAATTTCATTTCAGGTTTAAAAACATATTTGTTTTACATATTGCAGTGTTTGAGGAGACATGCCATCCGCAAATCATGCGTTTAAATCAATCAGAACCTCAGCCCACACACTCCCAGTGAATACACTGATTTATGCAGTGCTATTGAATAGACATGACAGGCAGCCAATGCTGATTGTACATACACACACTGCATACTGGGATACGCAGTATATCCAATACATGAACTCGGAATATGTATTTGCATGTATGTTTTAAATATGTAATATAGGCTTCTCGCCTCCATTTGCGGAGTTGTTGCCATATAGCCTCCTGAAAAACTGCCTACACCTCCGCCATTTTAATAAATTATGAGTTGTTGGAATATTCCACACCGTTTTACCATTCCTGTGGAAATTTCAGAGATGGAGACTTTTGAAATATTATGCACGACTTCTCCAGAACATTAATCATTTGTTATTTAGCTGACACTTTTATCCAAAGCGACATACAGTTGATTAGACTAAGCAGGGGACAATCCCCCCCATGGAGCAATGTGGGGTTAAGGGCCTTACTCAAGAGCCCAGCAGCTGTGCGGATCTTATCATGGCTACACCGGGGCTCGAACCACCAACCTTCTGGGTCCCGGTCATGTACATTAGCCACTAGGCCACAGGCTGCCCTGTCATATTGGATAGTACACGGACATAACACCCTGCTTTAATGCCGTTGACCTGCGGTTACAGGCTGAAACCACATCATCTTTCAAACACCAAAACCATGCAGCAGTAAGCCCACCCTTTGTCACCTCTGTAGCTCTCACAGATCAATACTGCAGCTCACACTGCCCTGCTGAAGTCAGAGCACACTGCCACCACTCCGCCTTGGCCCACTTTTTTACTCAACTTCCCTCCTTTTCCTGCTCTCTATCTCCATCCCTCTCTCTCTGTCTCAGTTCCCCTCGCTCTCTCTCTCTCTCTCTCTCTCTCATTCTGTCATCTTATATATAGAGTCAATTTGTTCACAGAAGTGGCAACACAGGACTCCGCGCTGTTCAAAACAAATCAATCAGGTCCTGAGTATTCAGGTCTCCCCGGGAAGGCCTGACACCCACGTCCTGCTTTCCTGCACTGCCCGTCGGAGAGACACGAGACCACATCAGTCCCGTAGTTCATTAATCCTGCTAATTTCTGCTCTCTTACAGGACGGGGATGTCCCTGAAATTCAATTTTCTGCTCAGCTGAAATCCATAATTTAAACTGTTGTACGTGACGGCGGTTCTCCAGGACACAGAAGGCCTGTAAGACACAGCGTTCGGGGAAGGTGCACTGTCTGAGGGAGCCTCGGTTCCTGAACGCACACCCGTCTGAAATGGTTTGCTGAGTCCTGGGAGATTCCAGTCAGCTGCCACCCTCGTGCATTGATGACCTCTGATCCCAGCCAATGAAAAGTCAAGAGGAACTGGCCTATGCTACTGCACTGCATTTAATGCTAATATTTATGCTGCTGTTTGCTAGCATGTCATACTGTTCATGATATTTCACGGAAACTAACAAATCTGAAAGTTTTGTTTCGTTTAACTCATTTCGAAAACTTTACCTAGCGTGTGAATTGCTGGACAGGGTTACACTCTGACTTCTGTCAAGTTTTATCATGGAACACTTAGCAGCAGAAATAAAGTTTCCCATCTCTGAAAATTCTTTCCTACACCTGGGCTGCAGAAACCGGGCCGGTAGCAGTGATGCTGGTTTTCATTCTTCCCCCCTCTAATCAGAACCGATTTAAACCTGGGATTCCACATGAGTGAAATCTCTGGCTAATTGTTCCGTTATCAGGCAGAGGTGAAAAACAGCAGCACGACCGCCCTTGAGAGACAGACTCGAGCGTCCGTGCCCTGTATCGTCCCCCTCCACTTCTTCTGCTACATATTTGGGTGTCCATACCGTCAGCGTGATTGATGGAGGATTTCGCAGGTTTTAAATTGTTAGTCACGATTCTGGCATCGGTATTGATCCGGGTGTCTGTTGAAGTAGGGTAATGAAATCAGTCAGGTGGTGGGGGGGTGTGGAGCAGGGGGAGGGAAGGTAAGGGGTTGGGCGGGGTCGTAGGGTGGTGTGGGCGTGAAATCCTCAGCGTGGTGATACCAGGTTGTGAAGAGAGACCATAGACATTAAAAAGGGCTTAAAGCAAAAATAAAAAATGTATTAAAAAAATAAATACATTTGAAAAAATCCCATCCAACAATCATCAAATCTCAATTTCACAGCCTCTGATTGCATTCTGCTGAGGGTGATGTTCGGAGAGGTGAATATTCATCAAAGACTTCGGTTGTGCCGGTAGACTGCTTCTGCATAGTGCTGGCGTTCGAGGCCCGATTCTGGGCAGGTTCGCTGCATTCTGAAGGATTCTGTGATGGGATTCGACACCCCCAGGGAAGGCTCTCATCCGTCTGTTTGTTCATGGAAAAATATCTAAACCTAACGGAGCGTTCACATTCGGTTAAACCAAGAGTAGACTTTAATGTCAATCAGTTCAGTGCTAAATTAAATTGTGGGATTCTGGTCCCTGGGGCTGTGTTACTGTAACTGGCTAACATTTACACTTCAGCCAGAAGTACTGTAGATAACAGTTTATTGTTTTCAAAAATTGATAAATGTTTTCATCAAGATTCAGATTTTACCATAGACTCAATGTGACCTATCTGTTCCCTAAAATTCCTGGAACCTTGTTCCTATAAGTGTTACTTTACATTAAGCAAACCAGAACAGCGAACCTCAGTCCCTGAAATCAGGAAAATAAGTTGTAATTAGGTGTTGTGGTATGTCAGTGGTCCTCACTTCTGGTCCTGGTGAGCCACAGGTTGTGCTGGTTTTTGTTGTCACCCTAAAATGAGCAACCAATTCAGACCCAAGAAACCAGGTGAGGTGAGTTAACTGTGTAATTAACGGTTTTCATTGATCAGTGAAGTGCTGAGTAACAGCGAAAGCCAGCTCACCCGGCAGCTCTCCAGGACCAGGAGTGAGGACCCCAGCACACCCTGCGGCTCTCCAGGACCAGGAGTGAGGACCCCAGCACACCCTGCGGCTCTCCAGTCTACACATCCACTCATCTCCACCGCACCATCCTTCTGTTGGTTAGGGCGATATCTATGGTCTTGTAACAAAGTTTTAACACAAAAATCTTACCTATTGTACCTTTAAGTTGTGTTCACGTGCTGCCAGGTTGTAGGCTGTGAAACGCAGCTGTGCTCTCTTACGGCAGTCGTATGAACAGGACGTGGGTCTGCGTTACCCTCCCGCTCATCTCCAATCAGGGTTGTTTGCCGTGCTGTCCGGGGTCCGTCGCCGTGCTTCTCGACGGCGAAACAGACGCGCACGTCGTGTCCCAGGCCCCCCCCGGAAACCGGCGATTTCTGAATAATTTACCGCGAGGATCAGCCACTAAAGACGCCGCTCGGCTGTCAGCCCGCGTGACGGACGACGTCGCGGCGCCCGGGAGAGTTACGGGCCGAGGAGCCTCCGCGCCGACGCTGGAAATTAATTCGTGTCGAAACAGAGCTTCCCGGTTCCCCGTTCCCGGTAACGCGCGCACCTGGACAGCGTTTACGGCGGCTAGAGGCTCGTAGCTCCCGTTTCCCCGACTGCCCAACAGACTGGCGGGCGCCGCGGCTGTCAGCAGGCAGGGGACATTACAAGCGCTGTCTGCTGAGAACCGTCAAATCATTTTACCCACAATCCCCTCAGAGGATATTCATGCAGGACGAAATGTGATAAAATATTCCCGAGAATGTGATTTATCTGTGCGGAGTCATCAACGTCAAAAACACACGGAATCCCACCGTGAATAAATAAATGCGCAGGGCAGCTGTAGGGCAGCTTGACATGGCGGACACTCAGATCTCCATCTCACAGCGCACAGTCTAAAGTGCAGCGCGCCAGTCCGTTCACAGATAGGCCAGAGGCACAGTTCTTTCACACCTCATTTTAAGACCTCCCAGTTCACTGTGTCTCCATCGAGGGACCCGGTCGAGTGCACGGGTTCTTCGTCAGGCAAAATGGTTCCATCACACTTTTCACACCTACCAGAGAGGGTTCAATAAAGAACTTAAAATGGGTTCCTGTGTGGAGACAAGACAAAGAACCCCCTTTTTCTGAGGGTGTGGAATTAATGACCCCTCTTGCTCATATGCCTTATGCACTGTCATTTCTACAGGGTAGGTCAATTAAAGCATGCATGCTCTTTACCAGCAACACCCAGTTAACACCATACACCCTAATTACATAACCGGCTTTGTCCTGGGAGGAAACTGGAGTACCCGGAGGGAATCCACACAGCCATGGGGAGAACATGCCAACTCCACACAGGCTGGGATTTGAACCCAGGCCCTCCCGGCTGGGATTTGAACCCAGGACCTCCCGGCTGGGATTTGTACCCAGGCCCTCCCGGCTGGGATTTGAACCCAGGACCTCCCGGCTGTGAGGTGACAGCGCTATCCACTGCAGCACCTGACATCACAGGACAATGCGCTCTGCTGTAAACTCAAGTCTGGACGTGGTTCCTTTTAGACTCGTATGAATGATTTTATAGTGAGAGGGTGAGAATGTTACCGTGTGGAACTCACAGCCTGTGAAAAACCCCACGAGCCCCCCTACACACCCCACCTTCAGTTTTCACCATAACTACTCTCAGATGCAGTCTGCTGGAGCGTGATCCGCCTCGGCTGAAAGAGGAAGAGAAGACCGGAATAATCCATAGGAGAAAGGGTCTGGCTGAGCAAATAATCACAACGTCGCCAATATGGAAAAAAAATATTTTTTAATAGGCCATTCCCCTTTAATGATTAATGTTTTATCTCTAAAGCCATCTCCGAAACAGCCAGAGAATCCCAAATTAGCATCCCAAATTAAACATGAGGAGCATTAAAGTGCATTAAAAGTCATGCCGTGTGTTTGAAACATGTTTTCAATTAAAGGCCTTCTCGCCAGCGACCGTACTTAACAGCGAAAAGCTTTTTAGGATTAGCCACACCGAATGCATAATAAAACAGGACAAAGTTTTTCTCAGAAGAAAAACCTATATAATTCATACGCATTCCATCACTAAGAAATGCATGTGTATCATTTCTAGGTGCTAAAGTGAACACACAGTGTCGTGCGATTGCATATTATAAAAACATTTCACAACCCCGTTTTGTGCATTTCTCAGTTTAAAAAAATAAATATGCCCACAGAGGCTAGTGCGTTACCCTGGCAGAGCGCGCCTCTCCCTGCAGGAACACGATCGTGTCAAGTGTGCGCCTCCCAGGGTCCTCTGGTGCATCAACTCAACATTTTCATGCAAACACCAGAGAAATCATCTCTTTCCAACAGGGAGGGTCACTTTTGGAGCAAATACAAAATAGTTTGAATTCAAATACAATTTATGTGCTTTTCCTGAGCTGGTCTGGTGTACTGCAAATACTCTCGAGAAGTACAAACCCTGCGTTCTGGTCGTCTTGATCTGGCTCAATTGCACCAGGCAAGCACGGATCAATCGAGCACAGGAAAGTCCAAATCAATGAAAGTCCAAATCCAAATCAATTATAAATTTCACCCAGGTCTGTGGTCTATACCTCCCTAGTGTCTGCAATCTAATAATGCCTTTATAATGAATTACAGTGACCTAGCCCACAGCTAGTCATCACCGTGGACAAATGTACACTCATGCCCAGACAGAAACTAAGCACAGGACGCAATTATTATTATTATTTTTTATATACATTAAGTCTATTTTCTATGGCGCACTCCGCATTTAGAACACTTTAAGTACCTAAATATGTTTGCTGAAATGCATACAGAATTTGGAATTTTGATTAACAATAACATAACAATCTTTCACAGTGCGCTATTGTACATACACGGTACTTGTAACAATGAAAATTCAAAAGGCATTCACCTACTAAAAAGATATTCAAAGCGGTGGCGTTCTGAGCAAAATCCTTTTTGAGAACACAACATCGATTTGAATGCAATGTTTCTTTTTTTTTCGTTTTAGTTTTGAGAGCGAACGTCAGCCGTTCTGATTAATGCCTTTTATTTGATAACACTGCTATACTGCACTGTTTGGTACAATTGCGAGTCTCTCAAAGACAAGTGTGATGAGTCACAGGCATAAACAAGAGACACGTGCCGTGTTTACTCTCGCAACAAACGTGTCAAGTGAGCAAACGTCACCTTTCAATCCATCAAACACTCCGGAGGACCGAGTGCCAAATGACCTGGTGCTAAACTGAGGTATTCCAACTTTAGTATCGTTTAGCGATTGTAAACAGGGGGCGACTGCATTACTCGGATAATTCAATTACGCAGGCTGCTCTTTCTGTGTCCTGAAAAAAAACAGGGCTGCACTTAAAGAGAGAATGAGAGAGAGAGAGAGAGGGAGAGAGAGAAAGTGTCACAGGGAGAGGGAGAGAGAGAGTGAGACTGAGAGAGAGTGTGACAGGGAGAGAGAGTGATAGTGAGGGAGAGCGAGAGAGGGATAGAGAGAGAGTAACAGGGAGAGAGTGAGAGTGAGAGAGGGAGTGAGGGAGAGAAAGAGTGTGAGAGAGTGACAGGGAGAGAGAGTGAGAGAGGGATAGAGAGATGGGGGGAGCGGGGGAGAGAGGGAGGGAGGGGGGGAGAGAGAGAGAGAGAAAGAGAGAGTCGTAATTAAGCCTGCCCGGCCCCTCCAAAGTGCTGTTGCGATTAGCTGGGGCGACTTCCAGAAGCTCAACATCATGGAGCATTCGCCCTGGTCTGTGGGGAGCGGGGCATTCACCCTGGTCTGTGGGGAGCAGAGCATTCGCCCTGGTCTGTGGGGAGCGGGGCATTCACCCTGGTCTGTGGGGAGCGGGGCATTCACCCTGGTCTGTGGGGAGCGGGGCATTCACCCTGGTCTGTGAGGAGCAGAGCATTCGCCCTGGTCTGTGGGGAGCAGAGCATTCACCCTGGTCTGTGGGGAGCAGAGCATTCACCCTGGTCTGTGGGGAGCGGGGCATTCGCCCTGGTCTGTGGGGAGCGGGGCATTCACCCTGGTCTGTGGGGAGCAGAGCATTCGCCCTGGTCTGTGGGGAGCGGGGCATTCGCCCTGGTCTGTGGGGAGCGGGGCATTCGCCCTGGTCTGTGGGGAGCAGAGCATTCGCCCTGGTCTGTGGGGAGCAGAGCATTCGCCCTGGTCTGTGGGGAGCAGAGCATTCGCCCTGGTCTGTGGGGAGCAGAGCATTCGCCCTGGTCTGTGGGGAGCGGAGGTTGAGGTTGAAGCTGAGAGCCAGCACAGCGGCAGGGCCCTTTCCGCGGCGGAATGCCCTGACGTTCACAAATTGCATTTTCCCTTCAACTTACCGAAACGCAGAAGCTGCGGTAAATGAATTAGCATCGGATCCCGACCCGGCCCTCTCCATGCAAAGGGGACCCATTTAAAATTACATATTGTTTTTCTTTCTTTTTTTTTTTTTTTTTGGCTTTCTTCTCCACGAGAAACTACATTTCAGGCAATCGAAGATGAAAAATTGGATCTGTGCTCGGATTGCCAACAAATTTAATAAGTGCTTTAATATCATTATTTCAGCTGGCTTTGAGAAACAACAATGCCAACAATGCCTTTGAGAAAATGAATCGGAGACCAAAGTAGCTTTTTCCTTTTGTTTTCTCCATGGTGAAAGGCCTGTTTAAACTTCAGGTGTTATATAACCTCTATTCATGAACACGGTGGATTGAATACAAATTTGTCTTCATCGTCCGTTCATTGGCACTGAACTCTTGTAAAAAGGTTAGTTCCCCATCTTACACACAGCAACCTGTAGGAAACTAAGAGTGTGTATCAGACCTGGGTCAAATATGTAATTGTTCTGGATTCAAATACTTTTCTGTCCTCCGTTGATCTTGCTGGTGCAATTAAGCCAACCAAGAGAACCAGATGGCAGGGTTTGAGAATATTCTTGAGAGTATTTCATAGTTTCCAGTACACCAGAGAAGCTCAGTAAAGTGTGTATTTGAATCAGAAACAATGAAGTATTTGACCCAGGTCTGGCATCGCAGACAATGGCCTTGTGAGAGTGGTGTGGATGACTACACTCGAGTTACTGATTACTGAGTCACTTGCTGCTGTATGTATCATGATTACTCTGATAAGGACAATGTTGACTCCTGGCTTTGGAGAGTTCAGATTTTGGCCCACGGAGGTTAGTGCCCACGGACTTTGGATGTGCAGTTGTTCGCTCGTGATCTGCAGTAACAACATACGCACAATTCAGAACTTTCTTTTGTTTTCTACCCTGAAACCCATACATTTTTCTTTTAATTTCAAAACCACTCACTTGAGAACACAGATGCTCCTTCTCGCCGAGTCTTTGGATGCAGTTTCACACTTGTTGATTTTTTTAAAATAACCCTTGTAAGCGCATTGATTTTGTGCAATTATATTGAAAATCAAAAAGTAAAGGGAAAGGAACGACAGTTGTATGTGATGACTAAACTGAAGAATTTACAACAGTTTGTCCTCGATATCCACGCACACACACAGGGAAAGGAGATGCATCTAACCTGGGCATAATATGTCAACGCCAGGAGGAGGAGTGGGACTGGGAAAGATTATTTCTCCCAAAGGGTCAGGGACATTGGGATCTAATTCCGCCGAGGTGAAATGACGCAATTCTCCCTCCTTGTCCATTTTTCGCCCATCAGCGGAAAATTTGCCGTTTCATTGTGCCACGATAACAACGGTCTCTTTCACTGAACTTCAGGCCCGGAAAAAGTCTTTGGATTACGGCCACTATGGCCTCCGCTTTCATCAGAGTTTTTGATGTGATTTTCCGTCCTCTTTCTCCAGGGAGAGGAACGGCGTCAGCTCCTCCGGCGACGGCGGGGGACAATGGCGAAAGCCGCGATGGGGATGACGTCTGCACAAATCAATTAGGTCACCTTGCGCTACAAAAACCAGATTAAGAAAAGCGGAAAAAATTAACCTTGAAACCGTTTGGTCGGGAGCCTTTAAAAACACCTTAGGTTCTCTTCAGCGTCCTGTTGCGTAGTTAGTGGGTGGGCTAGCGTGTCACTTTTATACCATTTGAGAGGTTTGTGTGAGCTTTAAATGGCGGTAACGGGGGCTGTTTGTTATCTGTCTGCTCAGACTATTACTCCCTCTCTGGGCAGCAGAGTGTTCTGTGTGAAATCAACTGTGAGATAGTACATGAAGTTCTGACAGAAATGAAGGAGTCTCATCTCATCTCATCTCCTGAAAAGCTGGCGCAAATATGTTTCGTCAAGCAAATCGGCACAAGCAAACATACGCTGTAATGACCAGAAATATGGTATTTGGCTATGTGAAAGATTTAATTGGCTGGATTTTGAATTTTAAAAAACATTATGCGACACAACTTGATTTTGCATTTAGTCAATGGTGCAGGACAATAAAAACAAATAAAATCAATTACGCCGTGACAAGCCTATAAGTGGAGTCACCAGAAGCAAGCGCACTGTAGCTTCATGAGAAGAGACAGAGACTGTGGATAGAGAGAGAGGTCTCAACAGAGACTGTGGATAGAGAGAGAGGTCTCAACAGAGACTGTGGATAGAGAGAGAGGTCTCAACAGAGACTGTGGATAGAGAGAGAGGTCTCAACAGAGACTGTGGATAGAGAGAGAGGTCTCAACAGAGACTGTGGATAGAGAGAGAGGTCTCAACAGAGACTGTGGATAGAGAGAGAGGTCTCAACAGAGACTGTGGATAGAGAGAGAGGTCTCAACAGAGACTGTGGATAGAGAGACAGGTCTCAGAGCTGAGTGTGGGACTGCTGTCTGCTGAGCGGAAGATTAAAGCTGGTATCAGACCAGTCCACAAACTCCATCACCATCATGAGATCATGGAGATTATTAGCTTTTACTTCACCATGTTAGGGCAGCAGGAGCGAAAACAAAACCAAAAAGAAAGACAACTGTTTGGTAGACACTCTTATCCACAGCGACATATAGTTGATTAGACTAAGCAGGAGACAATCCTCCCCTGGCGCAATAGAGGGTTAAGGATCTTGCTTAAGGACCCAACGGCTGTGCGGATCTTATCGTGGCTACGCTGGGGATTGAACCACCGACCTTGCGGATCCCAGCCATTTACCTTACCCACTACGCTACAGGCTGCACTATTCACCTTGTCCGCATCACCAATGAGCAGCAGCCCACCAGGGGCTCAGGTAAGATTGATGTATAAGAGACAGTGAAGGGGGAGTTTACCTGAACATCCTGCAGGTGTGGATGGCCCGAGCAACCAACTGCCTCTGCATCTCCACGGCAACAGCCCTCGGCACTCTCATAATGACTTTGTGTTACTATGGAGACTTAAAGAAAACATCAATATTCATACGCATCTTAGAATAACAAACTGCCTAATTATATGGAATTGGCCTTTTTTTTTTGGCCTAGTCGCTTTAGATATGTTTTGTCAACAACAGTTCATCATGGTCCAGCTACAAAGATATGGCAGCACCATCATGCACCTGTATCCTGGAAAAGATTCTTTAGAAAGGCATACCAGGTCTAAGGGCACACTACGACAACACTATTCTGAGTGAGTGTATAGATGACTAAGTGCACACTACAACAACACTATTCTGAGTGAGGGTACAGATGACTAAGTGCACAGACTGGTTGCTTGGACACTCACTGTCAGGACCACAGAAGAAGCCCCACCGCTCATCTGAAACAGGCTGTTCAGCTTAAGGAAAGTTAAGGAATATCCACCCGGTCACATACATTACATATTGACCCACAAGAAAGATTTTGGAAAAAAAGGCAAAAAAGCATGTGCTACAATACAAGAATATGAAAAATCGGCACGTTCAAGAAGTTTAAATATGTGAGAAACCTTGAGAAGTATTTGCTGTGCCGTGTAAGGACAGTGCTGTGACTCACTAAAGCTTGTGGAAAGGTGCCATAGATTAAGCACCGTAAGTCTCTTCATGATGGAAAGGGACTCGTTAAAAGAAGGGAGACGGAATACTCTTAACGGAGCCAACTGCTGCCCAATAGCTTACATGAGGTCAGGGGTCACTCACTTGACATTGGCGACTGTGAAATAAAACAAGTAAAACCACGCGTCACATCGTAGGAGCTCATTAGACGCTAGACGGACAATAGGAGAACCACAACGGCAGTGCCCAGCGGAAGCAGTCAGGGCTGACGTAGTAAACCTTCACCTGCACCTGCACTGTTTACATCTCAGAAGCAGTCTCCGGGAAGGGGCAATGGCCGGAAAGCAAATACATCCCAGGACGGGGAATTTGAAGGTTAAAGATTTTTATTTGCCAGGATCGTACATTTACCGAGGCCGTAAAAAAACGCTTTGACTTTAAAAGCCCCTCACGGTCTCTCGCCGCCATTTTAACTGAGCTGAGACGGCAGGGTGAAATTAAAATCCCATCTCCCGTTTTAGGGAATTTGAAATGCCCCTCTCAGAGTAATTATATTTCTAATTGGGAATTTGAAACATCAGTGGAATCAGTGAACAGGCTAAATGGGGACAATAAACATCATATTCAGGAGAGAGAGAGTGTGCGTTTCCTGGGCATGGTTTCCAAGACAGATGCGAGGGCCCCACTATTATTCCAAGAAAGCACTTTTGCAAAACAACGCTAATATATGGCTACATCTGTACTCGAAGTCCTCTATAAACAGATCATAAAGCGAGAAAACCTGAGGCAAACAGTAAATCGTGTGTGTTTCTGTAAAACGAATGGAGGAAAATTTCAGTTACGCTGACGACACACAATCGTGAATATCTGTTGAGCCAAGCGATGCAGATGCCTTAAGCTCCAAGACGGACCGCAATAAATAAACGAGTAATCATTTTCTAAAACTAAATGAGGATAAATTTTATTCATTGGACCCAAAAGAAACTCTCATAAAACTGGACCATGGACTGAAGTAAAAAGAGCTGTTCTGGGTTTTACTCAGTTATCCAGCTAACTCAGCAATCCTGCTTTGTGAAATGCATCCTGTAAGTAGGCTTGGTTTTTGGCAACACTCTATACATTAATAATTGCCAAACCCTTTTTTTTTTACTTGACTTTTTTAAATGAGCTTCTTTACATTACCTTCTGCTTGAATGTCCACTCTTGATGACATCATCAAAACCTTTGTGCTGCTGTCTTCTCAGCGCGGCCATCTTCCCTTGGTAAATGGTTGGCATTTATATAGCACCTTTATCCAAAGCGCTGTACAATTGATGCTTCTCATTCACCCATTCATACACACACTCACACGCACACCAACAGCGATTGGCTACCATGCAATGCACCAACCAGCTTGTCGGGATCATTTGGCGGTTAGGTGTCTTGCTCAGGGACACTTCGACACACCCAGGGCGGGAATGGAACCGGCAACCCTCCGACTGCCAGACGACCTTTCTTACTGCCTGAGCCAATGTTGCCCCATTGGGGTTGTGACAGACATCCCAGTGATCACAAGCTACCAGTCAGCCTTTCAGAATATGAGGCAAAGAGTGACTATCAATGGCTCAAGATGCAAATGTTGCTTTTCAAAATGCTGCGCAAGCAATTTAAACTAATGGACAAAAAAATGGCAATAGACAAAGTTTCCATTTTCAAAGAGAAAATATATATTGAGTGAATTTACAAATGTGCACAAGGTACAATCTGTACCTTACTCTTCCAACCTTGTTTTAAACATCACTTAAAAACCCACAGCATAGTTAATACACAATTCCAACTAAATGAGCCCTTCATATACATACATTATTTTAAATTATTTTCATAAATACCCTTGCTTGACCAGCAACCATTGTTCAAATAGACGATACAGTGTTTGTGTTCTGTAGGTAGATGCATCGCTTGGAGTACTTTCCCAGCACAAAGGGTCAGGTTTATGGTCAGGCTGTAGCCAAATTCGCTGCTGACTTCTAAAAGAAGCAGCGACTTCTAAAAGCATGGAAAGCATCAGAATAAAGTGAAGATGCGCTTGGTAATTGTATGCCCTGCTGAAGAAAAAGCAGCTTGAGGTTTTGAAACAGCTGGTAGTTGGTTTACCAGTTGGACCAGCTCTGTATTCAACATGGTTTGACCCGCTCACGCTAGGTTTTGAAACAGCTGGTACCTAGTCACAGCGGGATTTTTTTACCATTGGCATTGGGTTCCAGAAAAGTTGTTTGCTTGGCTGTACCACACAATATTCTATGTCACACTTCTTCAACAGCTGTGGTGCATTAAACTTACCTGCAGTCAATGAGCCCAACATGTCTAAAAGTCAGATGTGCTGCCCTAGTCCAACATTAAATCCCCTATACATATATAATCACTAAACCAACTGATTTCACCAATTATTTCTGACATCTTGGTTTTACGATCACAACTGAAGAAAATAGTTCTTAATTGTGCATGCTCGTTTATGTATTGCTCATCTCAGACAAAGTATCTATTGTACCAGACTTATTAAAAATGATTGGCAAGGCAATTAGATGTGTGTTTGCATAAACCATATCCTACAAAATTAATTGACAAGGCGTTTAGACGTGTGTTTGCATAAAGCATACCCTCACTGCGAAGTGTATTTATATTTCAGAAACAGTCATCCCTTGGGTCAGGGAACTCCAGGAAGCACAGCTGTTATGAAATGTTTATGAATTCACACTACTAAATGTGGCACAAATTAAACATGTTTATGAATTCACGCTACTAAATGTGGCACAAATTAAACATGTTTATGAATTTAAGCTACTAAATGTGGCACAAATTAAATGTTTATGAATGCACACTACTAAATGTAGCACAAATGAAAAATGTTTATGAATTAACACTAATAAATGTGGCACAAAATAAAGGTGTTTCTGAATTCACACTAATAAATGTAGCACAAATTAAGCGTTTCTGAATTCACAATACTAAATGTGGCACAAATTAAACATGTTTATTAATTTAAGCTACTAAATATGGCACTAACGAAATGTGTTTATGAATTCACACGACTAAACGTGGCACAAATTAAATGTCTTCAAACATAGCGTCTGCCACTGCAGATGAAGTAGTGTGCTGGCGAACTGCTACTTTCAAATAGATATACAAGCGAAATGATACTATCGTGCATTGCCCCAATTAAATAAAATAATACATTAATTAATTAAATAATCCAATAAAATTCCAGCTGTTTTAAATGCAATCCCTTTTTTGTTATAGGTTTACATTCTGAACTCTAGAGATGAATTCAGTCCAATCACACAGAGCAATATAAGTGTATATCTCTTTCACACTAAATAAATTGAATATATTTATTCAACTCTTCCAGCCTAATAAAAAAAAAGCCAAGCATTATTTTAGATTTGTATGGAGGCATTATTTTGGTGCCCTTGAGTTGAGCTGCAGCTTTGGCAAGTTGGATCATTTTCATCGCGTATATTTTATTTCTCTTAATTAAAAAGCAAGGGCACGAATCTGCTGATTCCTGACAGCTCAGTATCTTAGACTGTACAAAGTGTGTTATTTTGATGAGATTCTCTGCGAGAGGACCTTTTGTACAACCTCGCTTTTCTCTGCAAAAAAAAAAAAAGAAATACTGATTTGCAGCGTTGGTCCCTGTGACATCCTCTCTCTAGAAATGGGCAAACGAAATGGACTGATTCTTTTCTTCAGCAAAATAATACCCACCAGGCTTCTTTTTTTTTTTTTTTACACAACAGCAAGCTCCACTTGGAGGGATTTTAGTCAGCTTAAGGGCAATCAGCGGAACTTCAGGAGAGGTTTTCTCCTGATTGCGATGTGTTAGCGGGAGCAGCTGCTGGAGCAGACTGTCGGGTCCGGGCGCTGGTGAAGGTTGCTGGGTGGCCGTAGGCTGGGTTCGGCGGTTAAACTGGGCAGAGGAACGCAGGAGAAGCAAAGCGGGCTCAGCTTTTGCGAGCGGGTACGTGGCAGGCAGGCGTCGTGAAAGGTTATAGCACACCAGAGAGCAGTGTAGAGTTTGAAATGGTCCACTTATCCCAGTGTCCGTGACTGAACCTGAGCCAAACGTTATTACATCTAACCACCGTCCAGAGTACAGAATACTGACGGACCCGTTAAAAACACTCACAAAACACCACCACCAGCCAACTCCAGGCTGGCTCCTACATGTTCCTATGACTATCATTATTCTCAGTGTGTGTTTTTTTTTTTTTTTGGTAACACAAATGACATCAATTATGGACAGCAGTCAAGAAAAGGCCCATGGTTATTTTTTACCAGTAGCACCTCAGCGTTCAGGAAGGCCTTCCGATGCTGCTCTCTGTCCAATAGCGTGGACGGCTAGTCCAGTGACATCATTGACAACCTCTGTGACATCATGGTGGGCGTGTCCCAAAGCGCCCAAAGAAATCCTCCGTGTTCCTCCAGGCCACACTGGTGTCCGATTGGTCTTTACTGCTGGTTCTGCTTCAAGCTGGAAAAAGACAAGACCCAATCAGAGCCCCTCATATACAGCTTCCAATCAGATGGTGACCTCACTCTTAATCATTTAAAGTAAGGACAGTAACATTCACCCAGCCCTGACGGCACTGGATTTAATTTGCCACCCAGTGCCCATGGTACGGGTATTTTATCCAAAATATGAAATATTTTCAGAGCCCCAAGGAGTTTGATTCAGGACCCATTATTATAATGGCATTGGGTCTTACTTTAAATTTACTTGAAGTTCAACAACTTTCCAGGCAACTGTCAATGCAGTCTTCTCAAAATGGCCGACTCAAAGGCAATGTCACCAGTGCTGTAATATGGTGAAACATGTCTGGGCGCCCAGTGCACCTCATATGCTGCGTGACTCTGCTACAATCAGCATATGTGCTGTCTGCTTATGCTTATGCCTTTTATATTATTTATTAAAGCATTATTAAGGTGTCAAGTTAAAATGTATAAAACACCAAAAAAAATTAAACCTCAGGCAAAGTTGGGCTCTGCATACTTATCAGGCTTTTAAATGAACTGTGAAGTCGTGTCTTTAAATAGACCAGAAGCCTCATAAATTAACACCGCACTTTCACAGTAAATCTCACAATCCTCATTAAAATGTATTCTGCAGTATAAATAGCATTCCCGAAATAAAGAGTTTTCAGTAATAAAAACTACTTTTAACGGTTTTGGTTAATTAGAATAGTTGTGATTTTCATTACACTTGGAATAAGAAGATAATTATCACTCTGGTATATTTTTCCGTCGATATCACACTTTGTTTTTTTCTTTTTGTTATGAACGAGAAAAGCTAGCATTGAGAACGGAGCCCTGCAGTCAAAGATCTGCAGTCGTGCACTCCAAATAGGACAGCAGGAAATATACATGCAATCTGCAGCCGGCTTGTTTTAAAATCAGTCATAGTGGTTCCAGTGCGGTGGGTTTCCGGAGAATTGATGGGCTGAGGATGGAGGTGTCTGTACGTGTGATGCTGGAGAGCCAATGCGATCGCTCTCCCCTCGTCTCCCCCCTTCTCTGTCTCTATTTCGCGGAGGCCACACTGACAGGCCGAATCAGGCAAGACCGCGATGCTCGATTGGCCCTGACAAGAGAACAAATGGCTGTCCTGCTACTTTTAGGGGAATTGATATTGTATTGATAGGCGCACACACACAGTCACAGTCACAAACACTGCACACACACACACACACACACACACACACACACACACACACACACACACACACGTACACACACACACACACACACACACACACACACACACACACACACACACGCACATAAACACACACACACACATGTACACACACACACGGACATAAACACACACACACACATGTAAAAACACACACATACACACACACACACACACACACATATAGACAGACACAGACAGACAGACAGACAGACACAGACAGTCAGTCACAAACACACACAGTCACAAACACTGCACACACACACACATGTAAAAACACACAGAAACACACACACACACATGTCTCAGGGTCACCCGAACCCAAACCAAGTTTCATGTCAACAGGGTCGAGGAAACGCAGGGGCACACTTCATTCCTGTGTGTCATCAGAGCGCGTTTGCGGGGAAAGAAGATCAAACTGCCTAAAGATACACAGCACACACACACACACACACACACACACACCACGGACCAGACGCGAGCCCTTTCCTAGGGGTGGATAATCCTGCTGGGTCGCCTTGGCAACCACGGGCATCGCACAATGCCTGCAGGACCCCTGTGGGTAGGGACTTGGCAGTGTGTGTGTATGTAATGTATGTGTGTGTGTCTATGTGTGTGTGTGTGTGTGTGTGTGTGTGATCACGTGTGTGTGTGTATGTAATGTATGTATGTGTGTCTATGTGTGTGTGTGTGTGTGATCGCGTGTGTGTGTGTGAGTGTGTATATATGTGTGTGTGTGTGTGTGTGTGTGTGTGTGTGTGTGTGAAACTAGCAGACCAAGTGAGAACTAGGTGGTTTTCCAGGAACGTAATAATTGGTTCAACTCCTCACATGGGATCCATAAGAATCAAGGGCTTTTTGCATTTTCACCAGTGCCCAGTGCCCAGTGCCCACTGCACACTGCCCACTGCACACTGCACACTGGCCACAGCTGGCCACTCATGCTGCCATCTTTTATTTCAGCCTGTTATTTATTTTCACTGTTTATTTCTGTTCTGATCCACTGAGTGGTATTACAACCCAATAAGTGGCGATTACCGTATGAAAGAAATAACTGTAATAAGGAGTGATTATTTAATGAAAAAATAACTGTAATATGGGGTGATTATTTAATGAAAAAATAACTGTAATATGGGGTGATTATTTAATGAAAAAATAACTGTAATATGGGGTGATTATTTAATGAAAAAATAACTGTAATATGGGGTGATTATTTAATGAAAAAATAACTGTAATATGGGGTGATTATTTTTTGAAAGAATAACTGTAATAAGGGCTGATTATTTTATGAGAAAATAACTGCAATATGGGGTGATTATTTTATGAAAAGATAACTGTAATATGGGGTGATTATTTTATGAAAAGATAACTGTAATAAGGGGTGATTATTTTATGAAAAATAACTGTACTAAGGGGTGATTATGAATTTTTATTTTATTTATGTTGCAATAAGATGATTATTTTATGACAATAAGAGCTGCAATAACGGCTGATTGTTTTACAATAGATCAGGGTTCCGCAGTCTGGAGGCCCCAGTCCTTTAGTTTCCACCCAAGCAACCGATTTAGAACCAAAACCCAGGAGAGGTAGTGCACTTGGAGCACAGCCTGACTGACACACAGACCTTCCGTTCCCCAGTCACACAGCCTGACTGACACACAGACCTTCAGTTCCACAGTCACCCAGCCTGACTGACACACAGACCTTCAGTTCCCCAGTCACCCAGCCTGACTGACACACAGACCTTCAGTTCCCCAGTCACCCAGCCTGACTGACACACAGACCTTCCGTTCCCCAGTCACACAGCCTGACTGACACACAGACCTTCAGTTCCACAGTCACACAGCCTGACTGACACACAGACCTTCAGTTCCCCAGTCACCCAGCCTGACTGACACACAGACCTTCAGTTCCCCAGTCACCCAGCCTGACTGGCACACAGACCTTCAGTTCCCCAGTCACACAGCCTGACTGACACACAGACCTTCAGTTCCCCAGTCACCCAGCCTGACTGACACACAGACCTTCAGTTCCCCAGTCACCCAGCCTGACTGGCACACAGACCTTCAGTTCCCCAGTCACCCAGCCTGACTGACACACAGACCTTCAGTTCCCCAGTCACCCAGCCTGACTGGCACACAGACCTTCAGTTCCCCAGTCACCCAGCCTGACTGATACACAGACCTTCAGTTCCCCAGTCACCCAGCCTGACTGATACACAGACCTTCAGTTCCCCAGTCACCCAGCCTGACTGATACACAGACCTTCAGTTCCTGAGCCACTCAGACTTTACAGGCAGCATTTGCTGTAGCAGTGATAGATATGACAGGCACATCGGTTAGATTCTTAGAAGGCACTTTTCGGAAGTGTGTAATAAATATCGGACCATGCCGTTAAGCAGGGGGCAGGTTTATGGCTCTGAGTTGCTTTTCCGTACAGCCTCACACACGAGCCCAGATGCTGAACAGCCAGAAAAAGGAGCCCAAGAGGTTGCCAGATCACACCCTCCAACTCTCTTAAGCCCAGACTGTACAGGTCTGTGCCAAGGTTGCCAGATCACAGCCTGTGGTCCTCTAAGCCCATACTGTACAGAGTTGTGCCTAGGTTGCCAGATCACACCCTGTGGCTCTCTAAGCCCAAACTGTACAGGGCTGTGCCGAGGTTGCCAGATCACACACTGTGGCTCTTTAATCGCAAACTGTACAGGGCTGTGCCAAGATTGCCAGATCACACCCTGTGGTCCTCTAAGCCCTAACTGTACAGGGCTGTGCCTAGGTTGCCAGATCACACACTGTGGCTCTTTAAGCCTACGATGCACAGGACTGCATTGAGGTTGCCAGATCCGGCTGTGTGGTATGAGTCTTGCTTCCTACTGGGAGCAGTGCAGATGGCAAGAGCCCACTGCCCTTTGAAGGCCAACACCCCCCCCCCCCCCCATCCACCTTGCCCCAAATCAAGTGAACTGTGAGTAATGGTCACCTTGGCAACCACCGTGAGCTGGTGGTCTGAGGAGGTGTGGGACAGGTTGTGGTTGTGTGTGTGTGTGGGGGGGGGGGGGGATGGCGTGGGGGGAGGGGAGGCAGAGGTCGTGTTTTTGAGATGGGAGTGGGGGAGGTTGGGGGAGAACTGCAGGTGCGGAGCTCAAAGCTATAATTCTCTGTTCTCTGATCAGAGCGGTTCCTCTCCTGGCTGAGGGCTGAGAGCTCCCCGCTGAAATCTTTATGAAAGAGAGAGACAGAGAGAGAGAGAGAGAGAGAGAGAGAGAGGAGGAGAGAGAGAGAGAGAGAGAGAGAGAGAGGGGGTGTAGGGGGAGAGAGAGAGGGGGAGAGAGAAAAGAGAGAGAGGGAGAGGGAGAGAGGGAGAGAGACTCGGTGCTCCCTCCAGCCAAACACGGCCGTACGGGACCAACCCTCCAAACCCGCTGTCTAAACACAGACTGGCCAACGGCAGCCCGGCAGGAGGGTGACGGACAGGCAGCGTTATTTCAGGAACGATCACTCCGCTAACGTGTGATTTACGCTGGCCGTCGCGTCGCCACCCATCAAATGGAAAATGGTAAATGGTTGGCATTTATATAGCGCCTTTATCCAAAGTGCTGTACAATTAATGCTTCTCATTCACCCATTCATACACACACTCACGGCGATTGGCTGCCATGCAAGGCGCCGACCAGCTCGTCAGGAGCATTTGGGGGTTAGGTGTCTTGCTCAGGGACACTTCGACACAGCTCGGGCGGGGGATCGAACCGGCAACCCTCCGACTGCCAGACGACTGCTCTTACTGCCTGAGCCATGTCGCCCATCACCTGTACGATAAGACCGAGACCGAGACGGTCCAGAGAGCACAGAGACACGACAGCGGGTGAGAACAGGGCCATTTCTCAGCTAGAGGAGATGAGTGCTGTGTGACCCACATACCCGCAGGAGGAGAGACGGAGAGAGGGGGGGGAGTAAGTGGGGGCGGGGGTGAGAGAGTGGGAGAGTGAGTGAGTGAGAGAGGTACAGATGAAGAGAGAGAGAGGTAGAGAGAGCGCAGGAGAGAGTGAGAGAGGTACAGATGGAGAGAGTGAGAGAGAGAGGGAGAGAAAAGGAAAGCAAGAGAGAGAGAGAGAGAGAGGGGTAAGTCAGAGAGTGGGAGAGTGAGTGAGAGAGGTACAGACGGAGAGAGTGAGTGAGAGAGAGAGGTAGAGAGAGCACAGGAGAGAAGTGAGAGATATCAGGCAGAAGAGGCAGTAAGATCTAAACTGCTCTGTGGGGATGTTTGAACACTATTATTTACACAGCATGAGGTGTAGCCCTTCCAGCGCCCAGCACAACACAAGAGGGTTACGGGTCTGACTCCTGCCTGGAAGAGTTGCTCTTTTACCCCCGAGCAAGACACTGTAACCACTTCAGAGGGGGCAAATAGGCAAGAGTTTAAGGCCAAGGCAACATTAATGCAATGACGTCATAAATAATATACAGTTAAATACAGATTATCGAGATATAGACATTTACACAGCATATGCATACAATGGATGGAAGCCTCCAGGGCAGAGACTGCTTGAGGATTTTTCCTCTGGCTAAATCACCACCTCAGGAGTGCTGGATGCCTGTACACACACACCACGCTGTAGTTTATACACACACGGACGATGTGCTGCATCATAGTTCATTTATAAGGTTAGAAGTTATTTAGTTGTTTTTGAACAGAGAAAGGGTTTAGAGAAGGAAAGCAAGGCAAGGCAGGTTAAACTAAAGTTAGGGGGGTGTTTCAAAAAGCAGGATTATGGAGTTTGCTGGATAACTGTTTTACTTCAGTCCATGTCCCAGAGCTGGGGTGGTTCCGGGTTTTATTTGCTTTGTGAAATACTGGATAAACTAAAGTCAAGTTAGACTATAATGAGGTTAAACTAAAGTCAGCTTAGATGATAATCAGGTTAAACTACAGTCAGGTTAGACTATAATCAGGTTAAACTAAAGTCAGGTTAGACTATAATCAGGTTAATCTAAAGTCAGGTTAAACTGGCAGCAGTGGTGGCCATTGTCAGCTTTGTGTTTACAGTACAGAATTCCTCTGTGGGGGAATAGCAGAATAACATTGGGCAGGATGCCCGTCTCTTTCCCAGTAAATCTCCTTCCTGGAGGTGTTGTTTGACCCAGAGCTCAATCCCCCACCCCCGTTCCTGGAGATCTACCATCCTGTAGGTTTTCACTCCAACCCTAACAAAGCATACCTCATTCAACAGCTAGAGCAGGGCTGCCCAACCCTGTTCCTGGAGATCTACTGTCCTGTAGGTTTTCACTCCAACCCTAACAAAGCACAAACAAACCTCAATCAAGAGCTAGAGATCTGCATCGAGCTGCTAATTAGTATAATCAGGTGAGCCAAATTAAGGTTGAAATGAAAAACCTACAGGATGGTAGATCTCCAGGACCAGGGTTGAGGACCACTGCTCTCCACTTCCCGCTGTGTGTGTGTTCAGGACTGTGAGTAAATTCCATTGTCTCTGCTCCTTGCGCTGAAGGAACACTTTGAACACTTTGTCCCCTGGGTGTCTGTGGCATTAACTCCCTCACCTCAGCGGGGATATAATACACCGCAGCACGGAGAATGAACTCGCAAATTAATCTTTAATGGCAGTGGGGAAAAAAAAAAACTTATCACCAAACTGCAGACAGTTTGGATGCTGGATGCATCCGGCGTTTGGCTTCATGGTTTAATTATTAAAGGAATTCCCACTACGAAAAAACACGAACTCGAAACGCAGAGCATCGTACGTGAAGAATGACTCATTTGTTTCTTGCCTCAAAATAGCAAACTTTATTATTCCTGTTAAAAAAGGTCTCTGGACTTTTTTTTTTTACGTCCAAACACAATAAACAAAGACAATATGGGGTTGTTGGCTTGCCTTTAGATGGGAAACTGACTGTTTTGGTATCCAGGCTTTGGATTTATGATTGTGGATTGTGGACAGAGAATCGTTGGAAGGCAGAGAAGTAAGTAATCCCACAATGCATTATGTATTTAAAGTCCTCTGCAAACAACAAAACAAAAAAAGTTATGAAATACTGAAAGGACAGCCAAATGAGCAGTGCTCTTAATTTACCATTCTCTGCATTTTCTAGCTTGGAGTTTAGTCAAAAGGCAGGAAATCAACACAGCCAAGTGTTCACACCTGCCACAACTGAAGCCAGCAGTTGATTTCAGCCGAAGGTTATCAATGCAACGACAAACCCCAGACAGCAATTATATTTTTTGACTAAACTCCACATCCTGAAGGCTGTGAATATTCTCTGCCTGCACTGGGCAGAGGGAATCACCAGTACCCTGTGTATGAGGGGGTGGGGGTGGGGTGTAGCGTTTCAGCTGAGTCCCCCTCAGCCCACCACCATAGGTCCATCCACAGGGACTCTTATTATGGAGGGCAGTGCTGGGGCCGACCTCTGAACCGGGAACAGTCTCCAGAGGCCTCTCTATTCATAATAAGAGCGCATGGAAGTGATTATTGGAATGTACAGAGGGCACTGAACTTGAATTCCCCCCCATTATTGATCCCGGGTGGCCCTGGGGATCAATATCACGGCAAGGAGATGTGAGGAGGACAGTGGAGAGCTTTTGATCGATAGATACGATTCCTTAAATTTACCCCCTGTATCATCCCCCCCCCCACCTCTTGTGGAGAGAGCTAGACCACCTCCAGCCGGCACTCTGTCACGCTGGCCCCCCTCCTCCAAAATCAACCTCAATATGAGCCGACTCACAAGAGGAAAACCTAACATACTCAACTACGCTAAAAGTGCAGTGAAACAAAACTCAAAATACCTCCCAAATAAATCTATGAGCTACAATCTATAAGGTCAGGTCAGAAAGGGGACAAGCAACCCTTATTACATATGAAATACGAACATTAAAAACACATTTTCCATTTCCCCCCCCCAATACTTCCGAGACATATGGAATACCTCCATCCATCCATCCATCGTCACCCGCTTATCCGGAGTCGGGTCGCGCGGGCAGTAGGCAAAGCCGGGTATTCCAGGCGTCCCTCTCCCCAGCAACGCATTCTAGCTCCTCCTGGGGGATCCCGAGGCGTTCCCTGGCCAGGAGAGATATATAATCTCTCCAGCGGGCTCTGGGTCTCCCTCGGGGTCTCCGCCCAGTTGGACGAGCCCGGAAAACCTCCAAAGGGAGGCGCCCGGGAGGCATCCTGATGAGATGCCCGAACCACCTCAATTGGCTCCTTTCGATGCGAAGGAGCAGCGGCTCTACTCCGAGCTCCCTCCGGATGTCCGAGCTCCTCACCCTATCTCTAAGGCTGAGCCCGGCCACCCTACGGAGGAAGCTCATTTCGGCCGCTTGTATACGCGATCTCGTTCTTTCGGTCACTACCCAAAGCTCGTGACCATAGGTGAGGGTTGGGACGTAGATCGACCAGTAAATCGAGAGCTTCGCCTTCCGGCTCAGCTCCTTCTTCACCACAACGGTCCGGTGCAACGCCCGCATTACTGCTGACGCTGCACCGATCCGCCTGTCGATCTCACGCTCCCTTCTACCCTCACTCGTGAACAAGACCCCGAGATACTTGAACTCCTTCACTTGGGGCAAAGACTCGTTCCCAACCCGGAGGGAGCAATCCACCGTTTTCCGGCAGAGAACCATGGCCTCGGACTTGGAGGTGCTGACTCTCATCCCGGCCGCTTCACACTCGGCTGCAAACCGCTCCAGTGCGTGCTGAAGGTCACGGTCCGATGAAGCCAGCAGAACCACATCATCCGCAAAAAGCAGAGATGCGATTCTGAGGTCACCAAACCGGACACTCTCCTCACCTCGGCTGCGCCTTGAGATCCTGTCCATGAATACCACAAACAGGACCGGTGACAAGGGGCAACCTTGGCGGAGTCCAACACCCACCGGAAACGTGCTTGACTTTGGAATGGAATGGAATGGAATGGAATGGAATACCTATTCAACTAAATCTCAACCTACCCATGCCTATTCCCTGTCATCTCCCAGGTCCAGGGGACTGGTTCTGTTCCGGTACTTTTTTCTGTTCCGGGCTGACCTCCTTCCCTTGTGGGCGGGAAGTTTTCCGCTAGCCCCGAAAAAGCAGCCTTGCCCTCCTCCACACACCACTCTCCCCCCCCCCCCCCCCCCCATCGTAGCAATTTGCAGTAAAACACTCCATTGTCAGCAGTTCTGCTCCGCGCGGCTGAGCTCTAAATCAGCGCCTTATCCGTGGGGCCGTGGGTCTGCCCGGCGGAGCGGTAAACGCGCCCGGGAGCGCCGACAGGCTAACGGAGTGCAGGTCAGGGCGCGTGGTCGGCTCAGGACTGATCTACCGGCCCCCGGGAAACTCTTAATTTCCCCTTCCCCCCCTGATAGCGGCCCCCAATCACACCGGCCCAGGCGCTGTGTCCGGGAATATGTGGTGAGATAAGGGTCCCGTAGAGAGGGGGAAGAGGGAGGAGGAGGAGGGGAGAGAGAGGAGGAGGAGGAGGGGGGGGGGGGGTGCATCCAGCAGTCCAGTGACCTTATCCAATACAGCCAAGCCAGCCAGGACACAGCCTGTAGCCTTGTAGCCAAGGTACATGACTGGGACCCAGAAGGTTGGTGGTTCAAGCCCCAGTGAAGGTGGCCTGGCCAGCTGAAACCTAGCACAATGTGTCCAATCATGTAACAGTGCTGAGGTGTTTCAGGTAACAGTCAGCCAATGACACGGCTAAAGATGGAGCGGGAGTCCAAGTCTATGCCTTACGGACTGAACCACTTAAGGGGGTCCTTTATATTAGCGTTATTTAGCTGACGCTTATATCCAAAGTGACTTAGAGTTGATTTGCCTAAGCAGGGGCCAATCCCCCCTGGAGCAATGTGGGGTTAAGGGCCTTGTTCAAGGGCCTGCAGCTGTGTGGATTTTATTGTGACTCCACTGGGGCTTGAACCACCAACCTTCTGGGTCATGTACCTTAGCCACAAGGCTACAGGCTGAATGCCTGAATGAGCGTGACCTGTACAAATCAAGCAAGCATTCAAATAAGCAATGAATGTAGAACAATCTGTGGCTTACAATGCTGGATATTATACAAACATAAATTATGACAAAAACTGTAAAGTTTCATCAAGCTTCAACTTTAACCTGCCATAGGGTGACTGAAAGGCTGGCCCAGTAGACGTGGTCTCCTCAGTGACCCAGTTCTGCAGTGTCAGTCTAACCCAGGTCCTGGAGAGCCGCGGGGTGGGGGGGTGCTGTGTTTTTGTGGTTACTCGGCACTTAATTGATCAATGAAAGCAGGGGATGGCACAGTTAACTCACCGCACCTCACAGGCGGTGTGTTGT